>NC_051442.1:4640784-4726658 GCF_001649575.2 Kryptolebias marmoratus
ATTAAATGAAATAAACATTTGAAATATATGAGTTTGTATGTAATGTATGAATATAATATACAAGTTTCACTTTTTAAATGGAATTACTGAAATCAATCTACTTTTTCATGATATTCTAATTTTATGACCAGCACCTGTATGTATTGTAATCACTTGTATTTAAATACAGTCGTTTTGGTTTAAACATCTCTGTCACACGGTGACAAAGGTTGATTCTTTCAATCGAACTTTACCTTTAATCTCTAACGTCAGCGATTTTTTAAAGAATGGGGGAAAAAAAGGTTAATGTTTAATTCTACATATTTCACATTTATATTTAAAAAAAACATTTAAAAACAATGTTTTTGTTGTATTCCTTTAGTCTGTGATGCTGTTAGCCATCCTGATGATGCAGATCAGAGTGGCAATATCAAAATTGTTTTTTTTTTCAACAAAGATACAAAATAAAACAAAAATACAGGATTGTTCCAGTCTGAGTAAAATGTTTGAGTCACTAGGTGACAGTACATTTCAAAACATGATTTGAAAAATGTCCCATCACGTTTTCATCGCCCACTTTGACGTCTTATCTGAAAGAATACCAACATTTGGTACTTTCAACTCTTTTGGCAGAACATAAACCATAGTTTGTATAGCTGTAAACGGCGTCATTATTTTTAATTATGACCTACAGTCCACATTCCTCAGGACAACTCTTCTCTCTTCCATATGACCACCATATTTTTATCACTTAAGGCAGCCAGGTAACGGAGCTCCGGGTCCATCGATACAGTGTTGATGGACGGACCGTCCATCTGCCTGACGCCGTTCTTCATCGGGGACGGCCACTCCAACACCTGACAAAACAAACGTCAATAAATCGCTGTGAGCAAATTAAAACACATGAAGGATTAAGTTTCATTGGATTAATAATGTTGAAGGAAAGGGCGATACTTGAAAAAGAGAGTGTTGTTGTTTAATGTAAAACTTAATAAAGTAAATACACAGTTAGGCACAGAGAAGAAGCTAATAAATGATGGAAAACAAGTTCGGTTCATGATTAATGCCATCTGGGAATGCTGCACTGTGAGGATACAATTAAACTGTCCCTTTGGAGAAATTTACTGAAATATGACAAATACTAAGATTTTTATTTTCACACTCTGACCGTCAAACTAAATGTGAGCCCATCCAAAGTGTCTGTAAACATCCCTAAGTTCCAGAGAAAACAAAACCTGCACACACAAACACAGCTGAGACACAAACAAGATTATAAAAACGCAACAGATGTTTGCAGCGGATGGTAATTTAACTGTTCGCCTCATCTGGAGGTTTGTTTACATCCTGGCAGTTTACAGAGTTACTGTTTCCACCATCTGGCTTCTTTTCAGTAAAACCACAATGTTCTCAGATTTCCACAATTAACTCAACCGATGTAGTGTTACTGCAAGCTGCAGGTAAAATTATGCAACCAGGTAAATGCTTAATGTTTTTTTTTGTTCAATAATGTGTTACAGAGGCTGAGCTTTCAAGGAGGAGGACAAAAAAATTTAGGCGAAGTAAATACCTCAGTGGGCAGAATGGGTTTCCCAGTCTGAGAACCGTTTTTCTGGACGTTAGGGACGTGATAAGTCCATATTCTGCCTTTGTCATCGCCACACACTACGTAGTTCCGGCCTGAAGAGGGGAGAGGATAAAGCAGCGGTTAGCCTTTTTGATTTAAGCCCCCCCGCCTGGAAAACACCCAACACAGCTCATCATCTGGCTTCACACACAAAGACAAGGCAACAAGATAAATTAGCATTTTCTGTGAAAACAAAAAAGACAAAAACGATGCATAAGGAAACAAAACAGATGCATTTAAAATACAAAAAGGATGCATAAAGAGACAAAAAGACACCTGAGGAGTAAAAGGGAACCATAAGGAGACAAACAAAGAAAGTACACTGAGGCAGATTTTAAAAGAATACAAAGATTTTGCAGCATTTGAAGAAATCTCAATGTATTTCAATGAAAAAATAAATAAAGTTAAACATTTTAAAAGTCACAGCTATGCCCTGAATGAGCTGAATGTTTTGATTTCTGACCAGCTAAAATAGCTGAAAGTATGATGAAGTAGTCCAAAAACATACAGAAGAAACTATAAACAGGAAAACAATAATCTGACTGCTGACTCAACGTTTATTGAATAACTGAGTGCCTTCAGGACAAGACTCTGAAGAACATTTGTGGAACATTTGTCTGATGGAGACTCAGAGGATCCACTAAACAGCTGCAGAACAAAAGTCCAGGTGTGGAAATCACACTAAAGTGAATAAACATGTGGTTGTCATATTTAAGGATTTGTGCGAAACAAACTACAAGAACACCTGAGATCGTTTCTATTATGGATTCGTGGCTGTGACATGTGGGTAAAAACAAGTGCCAAGAGTTGCACAGGTCTCCTGAAAGTGAGGAGAAGAACGTGAACGATCGGACTCACCGAGGCAAGCGTTGAGAGCCAGGTAGGGAATGTCAGTGTCGGCCCACTGCAGCTCAGCCAGAATCACAGCGCACACCGAGCCGCTGGTCCTGCCGGGCCGCTGACACCTGGTCCTGCTCCAGCTCCACAGGTAAATGGAACTGTGCATGTGGTTCTTAGAGGCTAACATGACGGCAGAAAAAGAGATCGAGAAGGAAGAAAAGAACAGGATCACCCGTCTCTTCGGTCTTTGTTGTTGAACTCAGAAACTTAAACCATCTTATAAAAATCTTTATGCCAATTTAAATAACAAAGTTAATGTAAATAACAACAAAAAGTTTCAAAATTAGACTTATTTGATCAGGTTTACAGCTACCCCTATAATCCACATTAGTAACATGGAGAACAAAGGAAACAGCGTCATCATGTGACCTTTTACTGAAACTACATCTGAGTCAGACGCCAAACTGCATCGACAGGATGACCGAAGGCACCAATTATTCCTCTGACTCAGTGTTACCAGTTGTTATTGTTACCGGGCTTGTACCAGAACTAGACCGAGGTATAAAAAAGGAACCTCGCTTACCCACGATGTCATCAGTAAGAAAACTCAGGCCGTCGATGGTGTGGTAGTCATGTTCTTTATCTTCCTTCTTATAAATGGGAAAGGTTATCTCCATCAGCTTCGACCTGCTGAGGAAACAACAAGAAATGTTACTGGCTGCCCCGCATGCAGTTTTGATCAGTTTGCAGGTTAAATATCACCATCTATAGGTCTAAAACCATAAGAAACTGGTCACCATGGTCACAATTATCACTCCGTCTTCTGGAAATATTTGACCAGATGAGATGGAAGCAGAACACTCTGAATGCTTTTACCTGTTGGAGGTGCTTTTGGTACCGAGTTGTGTGCTGTAGCAGAGCAGGCAGTCCTCGCAGGCAGCCAGAAGGTGTGTGCCGGGCGACGCTGGGGGCAGACAGATGTGCAGAGGTGTGGGGCTGATCAGCACCAGCAGCTGACTGAAGGAAACACAAGCGTAAACAAAAAGTGTGATAAATGAACAGAAAGGACAAAACTCTGTCCTGGTTTCAATCTTTGATAAGTAAAATGATGATCATACTTAATCATTTAATGTTTGCTTTATACACAGTTGTTTTCACCCCTTTTCCCCACTTTTATTAAATACAATTAATTCATTTTCTTCTAGTTCTGAATCTAGAATAATCTACAAAAAGTGCAGACTCTTTGCAGCTTTTACTGGGAGTGACAAAACATCGCTGTTAGAAATAAACGAGACTCGTTTATTCAGAAACTCACACGACTTTGAAGTTGTAACTGCTGTCCACTCCACCGATGTCCCACATTATTATCTTGTTGTCGTAGGATCCCGCTGCAAGAGACCAGTCAGACAAGTTAATTGAGATGTTTTCTGCAAAACGGAGCGTGAAGTTCAGCTGAAAACAGGTACAGTTATCAGAAAGCAGGGGAAGTACCAGGTACAGCAGGTATGGTGAGGGTCACTTCAGCAGTTCTCAAAAAACTTTCATGTTTCTGATATCAGGTGTCTAAAACGACAGCCTATAAAACAACAGAATTAATTAAAACTTACTGAATAGAAAGTTTTCCTGTTGGTGGTTGAAGCGGAGGACGGACAGAGACTTTCTGCTGGCTCTGAACTCGCCGTAGGCCACGTTGTTTCTGGGGTGGATCAGTTTGACGAGCCCTCTCTTCCCGCCGGCAGCGAGAATGCTGCAGGGCTGAGCGGGGGCGTTCCCTCCTCTGGACATCAACACCGTGGACCAGGCCAGGGAGAAGAACTCCTGACGGGAGGAACAACAGACAACTTCAGCTCCCCCGCCTTGAACCAACATCTTCACTGCGTCAAAGGGATTCCAGCTGCTCTGATACATATAATTATAAATCTGTTAAAGCTACTGCAAAGAAAAATATATATATATAATTGAATTATAAGCCAAAACAAACAGGCACATCCTGTGTTTGGAGTGATCAGAACCAACTAGACGTACTTCTCCTTGAACTTTGTACTTCTTCATCACCATCCCGGTTTCACAGTCAATCACACACACAGAGTCTCCTCCACACGTGGCCACCAAGCGGCTTTCCCCACCACTTCCTGTCATAGCAGGGACAAAAAAAATAATAATTTCATCTCATCCTGAACAGTATCGGTTTACATTCAGGACCCGTTTGGACCATGTTTGACTTGTGGGGAGGCATGAGTGAAGAGGAGTACCGGAGGAATCTGGGAAGGGCTGGAAGGCGCAGGCCCACAGCTGCGTGGAGAAGTCCTCCGGGCTGTCCTGCTTACTGTGACACTGCAGCACATGGAGCGGCTTCAGACGCACCGGCTGCTGCAGGAGGGAAACGGCACACAGGATGATCAAGAGGGGAGATAAAGACGAGAACAGGCTTTGACAAATTTTATTTAAAATACTAAATAAAAGCTGTTAACTACATGACAATGTCAGCATGTTAATAAGCTAAACATAGACAGGCATGAAATTTAAGTTGATATTCATAGTTTAACCAGGTAATTAGACCATTTAAAAAACTGATGTGTGCACATTAGGTACAGCTGGGAAGGAAGCTTTTTAAAGTAAACAAACTGGAAGAAAATTTTTTGATAATCATTAAAAAGAAAAGAAAAAAAATTCACCAAACATACAAGTTTTTATTTACCTTTTCAGTCTTTTGTTCATTGGTGGTGTTTTCTATATTACCAGCTTTAAATAGAGTGTGTTAGCTCCTTTTAGCTTATTCTAATCTTTGTGCAGCTTTTAAAACTTAAAAGTTACACAAACCCATCAGGTTCTTGTCCATTTAGTTTGTCTTGCATGGGCGCACCAATGAGGCTGAAATATTACATTATATTTAAGAGCCAGGACACATTTGAATATATTTACTGCAGTTTGTGGTTCAAACTGTATGTTTTAAGTACAGAGTCTGTGTTTGGTCACTCTGTACTTTTTGTTTTTTATCTATTATTTAATTAATCTGTTCAGGTGATAAGCTTCTGCTTTTTTCAGCAATTCATTCATTTTCCTTTTTGCCAGGTGTTATTCTGCGGCTCAGAGACATCAGTAGGTGGAGTATTTTTCGTGCGTTACCTGTGTTTTTGCTGTGGGCAGCATGTGAGCGTTCCTGCGGGTGTTTAAATCGTCTCTCTGTTCAACTCCCGTTTTCTCCTCTTTGGTTTGGTCCACCTTCAGACTCCACCTGGACGTCTGTGTTTTGGTGTGAGCAGAGCGAGCTCTTGCTATCTTCAGGGGGCCTATCTGGATCTGAGCTTCCGTCTCGGGTTTTGGGCGAAGGCTGGACTTGCGGGGGCTGATCTCGGCTGGAGACACCGTGACATCAGAACGGGACTTTTTACGAGGCATCAGGCTTATGCTGGTATCTATCGCCGCTGCCGTTTGCTTCCTTTTGGAAGGTGTAGAAACATCCTGAAGAGAACGAAGAATGAACAAAGAAGTTTTTAAATGATTTAAATTACTGGTGAGTTGATTTAAACTTCACCGATGTGAAGGAATCGCTTCTGTTCTCTTCAAATAAAGACAGTATTTTTTACAGCTGTAGCCATATTTAATAAAGTGATGTTACTTGTGCGTATTTCAAAGTCTTACAAGGTTCTTTTTAACTTCAGCACACTCCTGGCTGCCACAGTCTTCTTTTGGTTTCGTCAGCGAACACAAATACTCCTCAGCTAAAATCTTCACCTAGAAATAAAAAGAAAAGGTAAAGAAACAATTAAAATAAGGTCAAATAAAAAAACGAATAAAAGAAGAAAACAAGCAAGCTCATAAAAGTCAGAACTTACTCTCCATTTGGTGAAATCACTGACTGAACTGGGACCAAATTTAACCTGATGACAGGCAGCGCTCACAAAGTCCTTCTCCAAAGACGACATCTTCTCGGCTGTGACGGGATCTGGAAGACTGAAGCTTTTCTCCCAAAGTGCAATAATCTGAAATTAATTCACTGTTTAGCTTAGAACAAGGGCCGCGAGCACAAACAATACACAACAGCACGATCACTCTATTTTTGTCTTCCTGTGCTATTTTTAGCCCAAGACAAAATATGTTTTGCTACTTTTAGCTACTGTTCAGCTTCTTTTAGCTTGAGTTCTGGTCTTTTAAGTCTCTGTTCTTTTAGTTTTAGCTACAGTTAGCTGATTTTAGCTTTAGCATCTGTTTTGTTTCATAATCGGCTATAATCTTGAGAATATTGGCATCAAATTTGCTAATTTTAGCATAAATTTTGGCTAATTTTACATTTACTATCTCGTTTTCTAATTTTAGCTACTGTATTGCTCATTGTAGGTATTGTTCTGCTGCTTTTAAGTTGTGTTCATCCTTTAAGAAGTTTCAGCAAAGTCACACACAAACTATCTGTAGTTTTCTTCAAGTGTGACATCACTCAGAGCCATGATCGGGATAAAGTTTCATACAGAAGCATCATAAAGGAGTAAAAACATGAGATGATGATTAGTTTCATACCCTGGTCATCAGGTTGTCTCTGTAAACATATCTCAAGTGGTTGGCAGTGGTGGTGACATCTCTGCTGTTGTACATCCTCAGGTTGGGCAGCAACACCATCAGCTTGTAATTGTCACTGACCTAAAACAAAATCAGCGATAAAAAACGAGCCCAGCACCTTTTATACACCAGCTTTCAGCACATTCAGAGCTGAATGAAAACACAACGTTACTTTGAGGAACGTTTTACTCATTCAATTTTTTGCCTTGAGGAGCAAAACAAAAGATAACAAGATTTACTTGACATACAAGAGAAAAAGCAGTATTTTATATTGTGAAATTGTTAAACGTTTCTGGAAAAGTAGCCCTGTTAGCAGAATATTTCTTATTGTTCTCCAAAAGGAAGCTTTTGACGTTTCAGCTTTTATCGTTTTATTCTGCATCTTACAGCCACAGGCCAAGATTCTTAACTTTAAAACACTGGAAATCACACCAAAGATGTATTTTACACATCTGGTGAAAGATGTATACAAACAGTTCAGCCCTGATGCTAATGTTGGAGACACTCTCCCAGTCGTATATAAAAGTGAGTAGAAGAGCGTTTGTCTGGAGCTTCGGGTTAGGATGTCGAAATGAACAGAGAGAAATACTGTTTTTTTTGTCACAATTTGTTCAAATTAGACTCCTTCTTGTGTTGATATTAATACCACGTGAATAATAGCGTAGCTGCACTAATTGAGCACCAAGTACAAAGCAATGTAGAGGTCAGGAAAAAGAAGAATAAAGCAATAAGTCTTACCAAGATTAACCCTCTCAAGGCAGGCGTTGCAACAACATATCTGATTTTTCCTGTTACTAAAATTTAATTTGAGCCTGAGAGGGTTAAAAGATCTAAAAAAAGCATCCACAGTTTCACCCACTCATTTGTTTGAGACAAATCCTGCAGCTATCTACATTCTCACATGCCGCACTTCATTGAGTGTCTTTAAAACATTTGGGGACCCGCAATTAATGAGTGAAGACATCCCAAGAGAAGTCAGAAGATCATTCAAATTTAAGACATGTTGCTGCAATAAAACTGAACAACAGTGATTCTAACAGCCACACTGCAGAAACTAATTTCTGAAAAATCTTTAGGAATCCTGACATCTCACACCTTTGAAACAAGTAATTGTCTTGTTTCCAAAACCCAAAGGTCTTTGCACTGTAATAGGAAACCCTCTCTGATGCAAACTTCCCACATTAAAGGCCTGAGATCAGTATAAACAAAACTCTGACACTACTTGCTGTGAAGCAGTAGCGCAAACAAGTAACGCAACATGACATAAATTATCCAAATTTCACAACTTAGTATGGTTCTTTAAGATAAAATACATAAATAAACTACGTAATTAAACACTAAGGATTTATGATATTGATGCTGCAAAAACAAAGATCATCAAACTTGACTATAGGCAGTAAAGGAATCTAGGTCCTTACAGTGATATAAAAGTTGTCGTCCATCTTGAGCTCTTCCAAGGCGCTCAGGGACTCCAGGGTGGTGACGTCCTCCATCTGGTTGTCGCTAAGGTCCAGGTATCGAAGTGAACGAAGCTCCAAGTTCTTGGGGAACTCCTGCAATCTGTTTCCAGACAGATCCCAACGCTCCAGGGACTGCAGACGGGACAGCAGCTTGACGGGTAGGTCCTGCAGCTTCAGCCCCATCTTGGATAAACTGAAAAAAAAAAAAAAAGAATCAGGTCAGCGTTTTCACAGCGTTATCAGCTCTTTAAATTTTACTGTCATTCTGTAAAGTTAACTTCAGAAGAAATAAAGTTTGCATAAAAACCTCAATTAGACACATAAAGAACAATGCAGAGAGAGGAAAAAACACTTACTTCAATGTTTTGATTTGCTCCAGTTTGTTGGTTTTTGGAGAACCTTTATTCAGTAAAAGCTTCTCTGTTATTTTCTCCATTGTTCATCTGTAGGGACAGTCACATTCAAGAAATGATTACAGCAGAAACTAAGCGACTAAATGAGTGTTAGCTGCTGAAAAACTACAATGGGTGGATATGTACTTCAACAAGTACAATAGTATGTAATATCAAGAGGTTTTAGAGAGTCAGTTTGTTTCAAAATGGCTGACCAAAGTAAACAAACCATTCTTATTCCTTTGTATTAAACTGTATATTTGGGGGGCAAATCTGGCTCCTATTCTCCTTGTTGTGCGTTGTATTCTTATTTTTTTCTAATATCTGTTTAGTAAACTACCTATTTCTTCCTCCAATGATCATGTTTACGCTGATTGAATCACAAGAAGTTGCCACCGAGAAGAAACCGCTCACGTGAGAAACTATTAAATGGACGAAGCCAACTTTTAACTACAAGTTTAAGTCAACATTGTAGGTTTAAAGTTAATATTTGCCGTTTAACAACATTGTTTACCAATTTAAATATGCAAAGGTAACAACTGAATGTATTTGTTAAGGATATTATAAGACTGAAAGGGTTTATTGTTTGGAGTGGCAGATACTAGCCATGCTGAAAACACTGATTTGGTCTGGTGCTAAGTTAGCATTTGTTAAAATAACCGACGAATAAAATAACCTTATTTCGCATATTACAAGCGTTCACTAGCTATTACTAATCCATGCTTAACATTTCTCCAATATTCATAAATAAAAGTACTTACAAATACTTCAGCAACTTTGATGAAGACAATACACCAACAGAAACTGATCTTTCCCGGGGAAATTCTGTCTACATCCGGTGGGCGGGGCTTCAGTGATATTTTTCAGAAAAACTCTACCATGAGTTTTGTCTGCAAGGCAAAAGCGCCCAAACCTACTAGTTGTTATAGTCATTTTCTTTTTTTAAGCCTATAATTGCAGGACACCGGGCTGCATGTAAAAGATTTAGAATAATGTCTTAAATCAGTTTGAACTCGTAATAAATTGTAGTGTTGTCTAGACTTCCGGGTTGTGCCGCTCCTTTCCGCTAGATGGCGACAGTCTCATTCCTTTAGCACTTCGTTTCAGTTCCCGTTGTAAGAAGAAGATGTAGCACGATGATGGCTCCTGACGCCAGTGACGGAGGTAATTCGTGCGCCTGTAAAGGTATCCGGCGGTGTCTCATATGTGAAGAGTTTAAGGAGAAAGTTCAGTTCGAGGCAAGCGAATCGAAGGTAAATATATACGAGTAAAAACTTTATTCGACCTTATTTTTATACGCAATGTCGACACGAAACTTGCTACGGAAGCCCTCATAGGACAATGAGTCATTTACTAAAACGTTACTACAGAGCTGAAATATATGTATGTTTTTGTTTTTTATTGCAACATTCTGTACAGTGGTGTAAACTGGATTTAAATAATGTTATATACCAGTTATTTGTTTAAATAAGATGGCTTTGGTTTATTTATTATTTTATGTATTTTTTATTTAAACAGGAAATTTTATGACTTAAGGTTAAAAAATACAAACCTATTAACTTTGTCAACTAAAAAAAACTTACATACACAGCATTATACACAACATACTACATTTTGTAAAGAATAAACTGCAGAATTATTAAAGATATTAAAACATATCAGAATAGTTGTCACATCAACTGCAGTTCAAAAACAGGTTGTCATACTAAAGTCATAAGATTTCTGTTTTATGCACATTTAAAATTATATTTGTATGTGTTAAATATTTTTCACAGTTTTTAATCACATTAGTCACAGCTTGAAGTTATTGTTTGGACAATTTAATTCAGATTTTGCACAATTTTAATCTTCTTGCAGCTGTCAATTTGTTGCACTGTCTTGATTATCATGTTTTCAATTTGTACTGCATTTTTTAAAAAGTAAAATTTCCAGGCTAGGATTATTAAAATTTATTTATCTACAGTATCTATTCTGCTTGCCTGCAGATTATTTGCATTGTCTTTGGTGCATTAGATATGTAAAACTCAATTTAATATGTAAACTTTTTTTTCCATTTCAGTAGAGAATTTTGGAAAGAACAAAAGGAAAATGAATATGTTTCCAATATTTGTAAATAGCACTGCAGAGATGTTTGCACACTTGTACAGAAGATTAAGCAAGCACACAAAACAACAAATCTGTCTCTGGCAAAGAAGTAAACGCAATGCTTGTTTTTTATTATAAATGTAAACTATGTCTTTTGTTTTGGTCTGAAGGTTGTGCATCATTTCCTCTACAATCCCGAGACGAGGCTCGCTGTGTGCAAAGATGGAGAGGGCACTTCTTTCCCTTTTCCTGGTGTCTTCCTGTGGGAGAACTTTATATCAGAAGAGGAGGAGAAAGAGCTGATTAGCTCAATGGACCAGGATGTGTGGAATCTGTCCCAGTCTGGTCGAAGGAAGCAGGTTAATTTGAACATTTTGTCTATCCCAGCTCTGTAAACTAGTAACGTAAAAAGTGAATTTGACTTTTTTTATTGGAATAAAAATATCTTCTCACATGGTTGCAGGACTTTGGGCCAAAGGTAAACTTCAAGAAGAGAAAAGTACGTGTAGCAGACTTCAGTGGACTTCCTGCTTTAAGCAGAAAACTAGTACTGCGGATGCAGGAAGAGCCGAGCCTGGCGGGCTTTCAGCCGGTGGAGCAGTGCAATCTGGATTACGATCCTCAGCGGGGCTCAGCCATCGATCCGCACCTAGACGACTCCTGGCTGTGGGGGGAGCGGCTGGTCACCATCAACATGTTATCAGACACCGTACTCACCATGTCTCTTGAGCAGGGTCTGTCAGAGCTGAGACTAGCAGAGGAAGTCCACGTGGCTGTACGACTTCCTCGCAGGTGTCTGGTCGTGGTGTACGGTGAGGCGAGGCATCAATGGAAACATGCCATCCACAGGGAGGATGTTCACGAACGCAGGGTCTGCAGCACGTACAGAGAGCTTTCTGAAGAGTTCCGACCTGGAGGGCAGCAGGCAGAGCTGGGAACTAAACTGTTGAATATTGCTTTAAGCTTCAAGGGAACTCCAGTATAATCCTATCCGGCAGATGCAAAAAAAAAAACCCTGAAATTACTTGAAATTAGGCCTGTTTTTAACTTTGTGTCTCATAGTTGTGCCACTTTCTATTATAAGACAAACTGTCATGAATGCTCCTAAAACGTGTTGAGTTTCTTTTCTAATAACTGCACTTTGACTAGTAAAACATGGCGCTGAAACTTTGTCAAAATGTTGTTTTATGCAACAATTTTCTCAGTCTTTGGACAAACTTTGTTTCCAAAATAAGAACCGTCTTAGTCTGTTTTAATGATTTTGTGAGGAACACAAAATGACAAGTTTCACTCCCAATAAAAAAAAACATTTAGATTTTAATCTGATGAGAATAATTCTGAAGTTTAAAAATAAATGGATTTATCTTTTTTTCAATACGTAATTCTTAATGTAACCAGCAGATGGCGCCAAACTTCATTATTTGTGTTTTGAATCAAGAATTAAACTTGTGTAAGACCAGTACTAGTAATTACACATTTGTAGCTAATATACTTTTACATTTGAATAAAGTTTGAAAGTTTCTTTTTATTTGTTTTTCTGAAATTCTGATTTTTATATAAATATATACAACAACATTCTCATACATTTGATGTCCTGCACAAATTAGATTTTTATTTATTTATTCTTGAATAAAGAAAAAATGAGACAGTTTTTCAAGTATTGTAAACAATCTTTTTAACAAATGCAAGCAATCTGTCTTCAGTAAGCAATTTTTTATAAAGAGCTCAATTTTGAAACACTGAAAAAATTACCTAAAACATCGATAATTACATTAGTTCTCTAATACTGGCAAATGTAATATTAGCAAAGTTGATTATTTAATTTTATTATTTTAATGAATCGGTTTTATGATTTATCAGTCAAGGGTTATTTTGCTGCAGCACTGTTCCTGTTTTCGTGCAGAGTTAGTTTTGTTTGTACATCTGTGGGGCTTTTTTTGACCACAATGATTCCAGGTTTACCAGGGTCCCACATAGTTTTGACATTTCTGAGCTGAAAGCAGTGCTGGAAATCTGATTTCAAATAAACATAGCGTGTCTTATTTGCTGCTCTAAATTTCCTCGGCCGACCGCTGCATCTGCGGTCCTCAACTCGTTTCTTTGTGCTCCTTTAAAACAATTTGAGTCTGCTTGAAATGTTTGCCTTGAAAAAAAAAACGTCATGATGTAGAACTACAAGTCTGTCAGACTTCTGACATGAAAACCAAACTAGGTAGCAGAGTTTGGCTCTTCCTCACCCAGTTTTAAGCCTCCTGCGTGGCTGTTTTTCTTCCACTTAATTACTGGGTTTCAGCCTTCATATGAAAGTAGTGATTATTAGCACCTGTTGGGTATAATTGGTTAATCATACCCTAAAAACAGATCCTACTAAATCTCTGACTTTATGCAAGTGCATCTTTAAAAAACTGATAGTGTTTGGAGGGTAATGGGTGGTCACACATGATATTATAATGTGAATGCTGAATCAGCATCCTTTCTCTTTATTGTTCCAACTTTTTAACTTATTTTTCCACACTTTTTTTGGAACGTAACTATTTTTGCACACTTTGTGCTACTTGAACTGTTTACATGTCAAAATGTTTTGCTTGTTTAGGAGATGGCTGCTATGATATTTTGTAACTGTGATACTTTTCAAAATACTAAACTTTGTTAACAAAATGTATTTATTTAAAAAAAATCATTTTTAAAAAACACTGAGTTCACTTCACGTCCCTCAAAAACATTACTCTCTTTGAAATCTTGAGCTTATTGGCTCCATTGTAGTCTTCTTATTTCATTTGTTGGCTCTTAGTTGATGTCTTACTAATTTTTGCTTTTAGCTGGTCTTTTGTTTCTTTAAGCTTTGAGCTACTTTTACATTTTCATACTTTTACCTTGTAGCAGCTTCAGCTATCAGCTAAACCTGTTAGCTTTGTTATTTTTAGCTAGTCTTTTGATATTTTTAGTTTTTATCTAGTGTTTTGCTTATTTTAGCTTTAACAACTGAGTTTCAGCTTCTTCAGCAGATTTCAGCAGTCATTCAGCTCTCAGCTTTCCCACTGCATTTTTTTTTACAGAAAATGCAATTTCTCTATTTTAGTCTTTATATTTTGGTAGCTTTAATTCTGAATGGATTTCTAAAGCAATTGGAATTTATATTCCTATTTTACAGCACATTTATTACACCTGCCTAAGAATTTTGCACAGTTCTGTATGTTTAGTTTTTAATCCACGTAACTAAATTTGTATTCAAACTGTATTTATTTATTCAAGTTGCTACGGATGGTTTAATGAAGGACTGCAGTGTTTTATTTGTATTCAGACCTGTTGGACACTTTCCTTCTAACCCGGCTCCAGTGGTTGTTGGCCGTGCTTTTATTTTGAAAGTCTGACCGGACATCCGTGTTTACTTTAGCTGCTCCTCAACCTGTTTGTTAATCGCGCTGTGTGGCTTATTAACACCCAACTCCACAATAAGCCGGGGCTCATAACTCAGGGAGATTATACTCACCGTCGCCAGGAGGAAACAAAGCGCTTTTTGGCAGCAGATACAACAAAACAACGGTTTGGTTTGTCGCCAGCTTGTAATTTGGTGTCGGAAATCAAACGGAGAGGCTTTTCTAATGTAGCTTGTTAGCTCTGTGTGCCTGCGTTGGTTGCGTACAGTCAGTGTACACACACAGGCTTTTTGTTCTGCTCTTGGACAGCCTCTGCATGACAAATTATCGCCAGTGTTCAGTACAGACAGGGCGGTGAAACAGCGGGTGCTCTATTGAGAAGCGTGTCAAGAAGAAACCCCCTGGTTGTCAACCCCAACCCCCGGGGCTAACCCCCGGTCATCGAGCGAATTAATGGCCGGAAATCCGCGGAGGGGCGCCGGTCTCATCAACTTGATGAAGGACGCCTTTCAGCCCCACCAGCAGCCTCTTCTGCCTCACCAACCCGCAGTGGTCGATAAGAAAATGGTGGAGAAATGCTGGAAACTCATGGATAAGGTACTGACAGTCACTTTGGGCTAGCAAATGTTAAAAATAAAACAGAAAACCTATTTTTTTTCCTGACGTTCAAGTCTGTATCATAACTATGTTTACTCTTACTTCCATTTTCTTTGTTATTTATGGCTAAGTCTTGGTTATTGTTTAACTTTCTAACCTCCCTAACTAAACATTTTAGTGTAACATTGCAGTAATGTTAAAAAAGTTTACTTTTAAGCCAAACAGCATAAGACACCCCCATACAAAAAGCCATTTACCCACACATTTTAACATTAACTTGATGTCTGAGCTGTATGAGAAAACCAAATGCATTTAAATTGGTGCACAATGGTGCCCCTGATGCATTATCTAATTGGGATGATGTGAAGTAGGTCACATTAGTGTCCCTGTGAGAACAACCCATTTTCAGTAGTGGATCAGAAGAGGTGTGTGTATATATATATATATATATATATATATATATATATATATATATATATATATATATATATATATATGCTGCAGGAGGAAAGGGCCGGGTTCGGTCCATTCATTGCAGCCACTCCAGTTTTATCTCCTGCCGTCAGCGTTGACTTAGATGGAGATAAGAGAAGAAAGCAGGGAGAGATGGGGGGGAGACGAGACTTCAGAAGATATTAATTCAGGAGGGCTGGAGTGGTATGTGTGTTGTGCTGCCTCACTTACACCTACAGAAAAATGGCCTTATGGCACTACCTTGTCCCTTTTAAGTCTTTAAGGTTTTAAGCCCCTTTCTGCCTGGGCTGGCTTGCTGTTGAAGTAATATAATTAATGTCAAAAAGTAAATTAGAAAGGTTTCTGTGAAACATTTCCTGTAAATGCAGCAGCTGACTTTGCAAATCACTACATGCGGTTTTGCCTCCGATTCTTGGAACATCATAATACTTCCACTATTTTCTTGACCTTTTAGGACCCAGTGCAGTAAATGACTGTATGTCTGTGACTAGAGACATAAATTACTTTGTTTTTCCTCTAGCCCTGGTTTGCTCATATCCAATAATGGCACAGAATCATGATGCTGAAGTCGGATTGGATGTGAAAAATCAGAAAGCTAGTAAAAATATTTTAAGATCATTCGTAGTTGTCTAGTAAAACATATAGCAATTGTTAAATTAAGACTGTTTAACTGTCGGTAATGCCTAATGCGGATTACTGAAGTGGATCCTTGTCTGCTTGTTTTACCACAAAGACAGTCACTTTTATTATCATAATATCAGCTATGTTATGGCCTGGCTTAAAGTCCATAACAAAAAAGGAGAAGCATGTAAAAATTGAAAAACAAACATGCAAACATCAGGCTGTCTAGTGTAGAAAATATAGAGACTGCTCCTAGGATGGGTGGATCTTTTGTAGACTTCACCGAAGACCGTGGCCAACTGCCTCCAGTTCCTCGTCAGCAATCATCTGAGGAACCTGCAGCACACACACACACACACACACACACACAGGGAATAGGCCTGGGGTTGTATTATAAATTGGTAGCTCATCCAGGGTGGGAATAATATATGAGATGAATACAGCCATTGTGCATACCATCCAAAATAATTGGATTAAACATTTAGAAATGGCACTTTTCCCTAAAGAATTCCACTTTTTTTCTCCCTAATCTTTGGAACCTATTTTGTTTATTAACTTCTTAAGTTTGAACATTCATGCAACTGCATTAAATGATTGTCTACTGGCATTAGTTTATACTTTTTTTTTTTTTAAAGTTGTATAGCCAAACACCTCAGTGGTGCTATAGGAGGCTGGGAGGAAAACATTAAAACAAAAGTTTAAGTTTACTGCAGAGTGATGAGCAAAGAGTCTAGTTTCACTCATTTAAAAATAACATCCAGGTTCAGCACCTCTTCCTCTTATGGTTTTCTGTGTTTATCTGTTTTTAGGCTTGGATAGTAATACTGGCATAAAAGTAATATTAAAAGGCATTCAGAAATGACTTGAATTGTTATCTTAAGCAGTGCAATTAATGATCTAAGTGTAAAACCTTATAACCTTTAAAATGATGAACATCAAGGATTTTTAATAATAGTTTGTCATATTTCATCAGAACGCAGCAGAGCAGTGGTTAGAGCTGTTGCCTCACAGCAGGACGGTCACAGGTTCGCCCCCCGTCTGGGACCTGTCTGTGAGGAGGTTGCATCTTCTCTTGTATACGTGGGTTTTCTCCATGCGTGTTAGGTTAATTGGTAACTCCAAATTGTCCGTAGCTGTGAGAGAGAATGTGATTTGTTGTTTGTCTCGTTCGTCTCTCTGTGGTCCTGTGATGGACTCGCGACCTGTCCAGGGTGTCCCCCGCCTGTCGCAGGATATTTCATCAGAACTCATCACCTTTTCTCTTATGCTGAATCCGAAGCTGCACATCAATCCAACTAGTCATGTAATTTGTGAATTACACTCATCTCCAATGGGATTTATTCCATTTATTCATTCATCCATTCATCGGTCTTGTATATGTGTTTAACCTGTTCAGAATCACGTTGAAGCTGGAATTTATCCAAGTTGTCAGAGGGCGACAGGCAGGTTGCATCCTGGACGTGTTGCCAGTTCATTAAAGGGTCAAAACAGAGATAAAAACCAGCCATGCACTATCAGAGTAAGATTCATAAATAATCCTAACATGCATGGTTTTTGGGGCTGTTGGAGAAAACTCAGGTAGATTCAGCTTGTTCTAAAGTTTTTAATTTCATTTTTGAGACCCATCACCGTTTTATTTGCTTCCTACAAGAGTTCCTGAGCTGTTGTGTTTCTCATCCAGGTGGTGCGTTTATGCCAAAACCCCAAAGTGGCGTTGAAGAACAGCCCACCTTACATCCTCGATCTGCTGCCGGACACCTACCAGCACCTGCGCACCATCCTGTCCCGATACGAGGGCAAGATGGAGATTCTCGGGGAAAATGAGTATTTCCGTGTGGTCATTGACAACTTGACCAACAAGACGAAGCAGACCATGAGCCTTTTTAAGGAGGCCAAGGAGAGGATGTATGAGGAGAACTCCCAGCCCAGGTAGGCTCACAACCCGATGAAGTCTTCTTCAGACATCGAAGTGTTGCATTAGGAGGCAGAGGAATGTTTAGATACATGACAGATGGTGCTGAGCTAATCACTGTTTGTCTTGGCATCCAGTCGATACCGTAATCCTTTAAGATCATGATAATAGGATAGCAGGATCATTTCTAACATGGTGGGACTGATTCTTCCTGACTTGAAGCTTGGGTATCTCTGCTCTTTAAGCACAATCTAAACCTTTTAACTTTTAGTTGCACGTCTCTGCCAAACTGTGCATATTGATTGATTCAAAACAAGTGAAATGTTTTGCACAAATGGGAAGCAAATGTTCCCTTTTTTTTTTTCAAAAAACTTAGAATATTTTCTTTGCTGTATTGAAAAGTCACTAATAAGTAACAAACTAAGATGAAGTAAAATGACTGAAACGCAAGATAAAGGTTCACAATCACCTCAACTTCCTGTTTCTCAGAAAGCGATTACCAAGCACAAATTCATCCTTCCTCTCACACTGATTTTTATCAAGCATTTCCTCATAGATCTGCGAACGTATCACTCACCAGAGATTTTAGTTCAAACAGTGCTGTCAGCTGAACCATCAAAGTGGCATTCATCGTGTGCTGACAGTGTTGAAGGCCACATGTAAATACCACATGTTGTGGAGCTTTTTACTTTTATCACTCATCTTTGAATGGCTTCTTAAACACATCTGGAGTCAACCTGGGTGTCCTTTTTAAAATCTCTGGACAACATTAGTAAGGCAGAAACGGGCTGTGAAAGATTCCTTCTGTGTCTGATAAATCTGGAGCTAAACTGTCACTATTTGTTGTTTTCTGTGTTTTGTCTTTTTTCTTTTTTTCTTTCTCGGTCAGGCGTAACCTCACAAAGCTGTCGCTGATCTTCAGTCACATGCTAGCAGAGCTCAAAGCCATCTTCCCCAATGGCCTATTTCAGGGTGATAACTTCAGGATTACCAAAGCTGATGCTGCTGAATTTTGGAGAAGATCATTTGGCGACAAGTGAGTTTCCAAAGTTAAATAGCGATTGCTCCGTAACGTGGAAAAAGGCAGTTATATCTGCAGCTATGTACAGCACTGAAAAAGTATTCGCCCCCTGATTCCTTCTGTTTTTGCTTTTTTGTCATATTTAAATGTTTCATCAGCAAACACATTTTAATGTCAGACAAATATAACCTGAGTAAATACAAAATACACTTTTTAAAAGATGGTTTTATTTATTAAGGATAGAAAGCAAAAATCCTGGTTCCATCAATGACTGCGGGTTGTTCACCTCCTGAAGCAGCAAAGCAGTCCCAGACCATCACACTGCCACCACCATGTTTGACTTTTCTGGAACGAAGTGTTAGTTTTACACCAGATGTAACAGGATACACACCTTCCAAAAAGTTCCACTTTGTCCAGTGATATTTCCCAGAAGTCTTGGACATTATTAGGATGTTGGTTTTTTTTGGGGGGGAAAACGTAAGACAAATATTTGTTGTTTTTGCTCAGCAGTGGTTTGGGCCTTTTCCTGTTGTTGAATCTTGAACTCTGACCTTAACTGAGGAAGGTGAGGCCTGCAGAGTTTTAGATGTTGGTCTGGGTTCTTTCGGGACCTCCTGAATGAGTCGTTAATGTGGTTTTTGGAGTAATTTTGGTCGGCTGGCTGCTCCTGGGAAGGTTCACCACTGTTTCATGTTTTCTCCATTTGTGGATATTTAAGTCATTTCTTGATTCTACAGGTCTGGCATTAATGAGGCTGGTGAAACTTAAGTCAACTTTCCAGAAAATCCAATTAATTCATGATTTAAGGCGGGGCAACCTGCCCTTTTTCACATAAGGGCAGGTTGGTTTGGATAGATTTTTGTCCCTTAATAAATGATATATCATATGAAAACTGCATTTTGTATGTACTCAGGTTATCTTTGTCTGATATTAACATCTGCAAATCTTTGACTGTTTTGATTCTTTACACTCTTTCTGGTTTTGGCCTTAGATTTCAGAGACTTTCTTCTTGCTAAAACAACTTCCTTTCTCCTTTTTACAGGACCATTGTACCGTGGAGGATGTTTCGTCAGGCCCTCCATGAGTTTCACCCCATAAGTTCAGGTTTGGAGGCCATGGCGCTGAAATCCACCATCGACCTCACCTGCAACGACTACATCTCCGTGTTTGAGTTTGACATCTTCACCAGACTCTTCCAGGTAACGCCTCCAACTGCAAGATATTCTGAGCACCTACAAGTTTTTAGTCAAAGGTCGTAAATAATATCAAGTAACTTCCAGTTATTAGCAGTCTCAGATAATTTAGGGGGAATTATATTTTATTTTTTTATTATTTCAGCCATATTTTATCAGAAATCATCAAATCCAGCGAGTCTCTTATGCAGATTAGGCAGTGCACAAGAGTGACAGATTAATTTTGGCATTGGCATAGAAATAATCAAACACTGTTGTAACAAAATGTCTTGTGCTTCACCAAATTTGTTTTTGTCAGACCTGAGGACAGATTTAGTTTCAGGCCTGGTTGGTTTCAGTTCTACTTGTTGCAGCGAAAATGGAAGTTCCTGAATTAAAAAAAAAAAAACCTCTGTGTGCGCACTTGTGTGTTTGCGTAGCCATGGTCGTCTCTTCTAAGGAACTGGAACAGTCTGGCAGTCACACATCCTGGTTACATGGCCTTCCTAACCTACGACGAGGTCAAGGCTCGACTGCAGAGGTTTATCCACAAACCTGGCAGGTAGGACCCAAACAAGAGTCCAACGAATCACAAATACCCTCAATAAACGTTAAAGATCTTAGATTAATCCGAGAGCGATTAGTCTGGACAATAAACTGCATCGTACATGTTTCTGTGTACCTTTTGGTTGAGATTCTTGTCTGTTTTTCAGCTACATCTTCAGGCTGAGCTGCACTCGGTTGGGCCAGTGGGCGATCGGATACGTGACAGCTGATGGGAACATCCTGCAGACCATCCCCCATAACAAACCACTTTTCCAAGCCCTCATTGATGGATATAGAGAGGGATTGTAAGTCACATTCGAACGTAGTATGAAAGCTACAGTTTATACCCGTTTGTTTGTTTTGTATGACATTAAGTTTGCACCTCTCAGTCCTGGGCAATCTGATCGCTCTAAATACAAGCGTAAATATTCAAACCAGACCTCTTCTCTGAGACTTACCTTCAGAGATGTTCTGGTACACAAGCCATCCTGAGCTACGCTGTAGGACCACCTACTGAACTGACAACATTCTGCACAAGCAGTTATCACAGAGGTAGAATCATTTGTGTGTGTCTGTTTGTGTTTTTAACTGTGTGGTGGCTTTTCTAGCTATCTTTTCCCAGACGGCCGAGCACAAAACCCCGACTTAACGGGGCTGTGTGAACCTTCTCCACAGGACCACATCAAAGTTACTCAGGTTTGTTTGTTTCAAGCACTTTTTAGCATTACTCAAGATAAGCAAGGCAGAATAAACACCATGTAAGCTTCAACATGGAGTTAAATACATGAAATCTTGGTGATCTGAATGAGTAAAACAACCTCTTTCGTTATTCTCCCTGCAGGAGCAGTATGAGCTGTACTGTGAGATGGGCTCCACTTTCCAGCTGTGTAAGATCTGTGCAGAGAACGATAAGGATGTAAAGATCGAGCCCTGCAGACACCTGATGTGCACTTCCTGTCTGACTGCCTGGCAGGTGAGATTATCGACTTCACGCTGTTAACCTTTAACGCACCGACATGAAGCAGCTCTGGGAAACCTAACAGCTTTGCTTATTGCCATAAATATTTATTCAATTTTCAATTTAGTCTTTTAAATGACACAAATTTCAGTTTATTTGGATTACCAAAAGCTCTGGAAAAAATGTCTTGATTTATAATATTGTCTACTTTATGATTTTCTGTATTTTGGTAAAAGTTTTCCCGTTTCCCTTTCTTCAGTACAAATAGGATTTATGACACACAGTTTTTTCTTTCTTTTTAATCACCACTGATATTCCTTTTCAATTTTTTTGTTGAAAAGGTAAAAGAGTCTTAATTTTAGGTACCAGTATGTGCATTTATTATTATTTTACACGCCCAAAAAGAGTTTTGCTGTCAGTCGTTTAATATGAGTAGGAAAGCTAAAAATGAAAGTGCTGTTTGGTGCATCAGTCTGAGTTCGTACAGAATTCTGTGAAATGGATATTTAGCTGAATTTACATGATTCTTCTGATAAACTCAGCATACAAATGATTCTAGTCACCCTGAGTTACTGGATATGCATAAAAAGAAATTCTCACCTTTTTTAAAATTATTTTTAGCTTGGTCATAGAGTTTTGTAGGTAAAGCAGGTGTTTGATGAACAGTCGTTCTTCTCACGCACACATATATTTATTCAAAATCTATTTAAATCAGGAACAGAACATAAGGAATATTACACATCAGAGTCACTGTTGGCCTGTACGTCAGCTGATTTACAGATCCACTTCCTGGTTGGGCTTTTAGGAAAATTGAATTAACAAAAAGAAACTGGTCATCTAAAATAAGCAATAAAACAAGCCATTTCACCCTCACACACACACACACACACACACACACATTCATATATTTATTTTAATGCAACATTACACCTAGGGGAGGAAAAATATAGTCCAGTATCAGTTCTATAAGCTGGTAAACATCAGTATCCACAGATTTCCTTTCGTTTCAGCTTCTGTTTCGCCTGAGAGTAATAAAAAAAAACTTTTCTGGTTTATAGTCTCCATTAACTGCTCCCCTTGAACTTCTGGCTTTTAAAATCATTTAGTTTCTTCTGACCTTAAGGTTAGTGTTTATTTTATGCTTTGGATAAGGGATTACACAGAAATGTACATTTTGGTTAAAATACAAAAAATGCAATTAGCCATTCTCAGTGATTAGAAGTAGTTATAATGTGTTTATTTCTTTTAGGAAAGCATCAGCAGCTTTACTTTGCATAAAATGGTAGTAAGAGTGTCACATACATTATGACACTCTGGTTCTTTAAAATACTTTTCAGCTTCTGACCCACAAATTAACAGCAGCAGAAGCTTGTGACTCCAACTATCTTTGGTTAAAGTATGCAAACATGAATAAGCTAATTAAACATCCAAATACTAGTTGTTGTTTTTTTTTTGACAGTAACACATTCCATCTCCAATAACAATTATGACAAAAGAAAATCATTTTTCAGTTTAATTTTGTATCTGAAATCATCTCAAGACCTTAAACTTGATGTTTTATGACCCGTAGTGGGATCCTGCCGTCACATAAATGTTCTGTGTTTATGGATCAGGAGTCAGAGGGTCAAGGCTGCCCGTTTTGCCGCTGTGAGATTAAAGGCACCGAGCCCATTGTGGTGGACCCTTTCCACCCAAAGGCCGGCGGGGCTTCCTTTGCTGGTTTCCAAGCGTCCAGCAGAGCAGAAGCAGCTGCCAACGACGAGGAAGACGACGATCGGCTGGAGGACCAGCATCTTCTCATGAACAGGCTCTGCAGCGCGGTGAGACAGCCACGTTGATTTATCCAAGCGTGCTTAATGATCTCACTGCGAGCGTCGTGTAACACCTCTGATTGTGTTTGTGGTTTTTCCAGGATGACCGTCCAGCTTCTCCGTTGTCCCAGCTGCCTCCGGTGCCTCCACGACTGGACCTCCTGCAGCAGAGATCCTCCAGCTCGCATCCCGCTCTGAGTCAGGGCGCCACACCCAAGGCAAGTGCATGTGGTGCTAAACTGAAAGGACTTTTTCTCCCAGTTATAAAGCAACACGTTTGCAGGTCTGCAGGTGGGTTTGTCTAGCAGCAGATCTTTTCTGGTGAATCTTCAGTGAGTGTTATTTTGAACAAAATCCTTCGGTCTCAAAGTGTGTAAACATGTTTTAAATAGAAAATGGCTCCTATTTTACAAAGTTGGTCTTTGTGTTACCATCTCTCTGTCAGAGAAAAGGGAAATGCAAAGCCTGAAGGGTATTTTTGTTGGTGTCCACATAATTTGACTATGACATGTTGTTGAGTCTTGAATGTTCTGTGAACCTAAAATATTTCTGTCCTGATATTTGTGGACTTTGTCACATTTTCTGTTTTCATACTTCCAAGCAGTATCATATATGACCACCACTGTAGAAAACGACAATAATGCAGCTCTTATCAAATTGATTTTGTTCAGCAGATTTCATTTAAATGTTTCATTCAGTTATTAAACAGGTTTGGTGAGTACCCAAAAAAATATCCCAGTTCATGCAAACTGTGTGAATGCCTGAGTGGTTTTTCTGACCAGCAGTATACTGTTTATATTTATTAGTTATCGTCAAGCTCAATCAGGAACGTTCTGATCCACCTCCAGGCTGACTGAAGCCTGTTTTCCACATGAACTCTTTTCCATTCGGCTGAAGGAAACTGAATGTTTTGGTTTTATGTTTACACCTTGGTGTTTGGCAGGAATCTGATCACACTGGACCTTTGGCGACCTTGCCACAGAAATCAGAAAACCAGTAATGTAAACATGAAACGTGTGTGTTTTAATTGGCTTTTGAATGCTGCATAAGTAATCGGCCAACAGAGGCAGTTATATTTACATACAGAGCAAGATATCAACTTTCTGTCATACTCTGAATGAGACAACGTCCAGAGTATGATGTTTATATGAGAGGGGGTGGGATTTCTCTCAAATGACTTCATGCAGATTATAGTCTGAATTATGGGACATATTCACACTATTTGTTCTCAAAGAATAAATCTTTTAAAGCACTTATTATATATAAATTAGTGTACAAAAGTTTTAAACCAGCCCTAATTTTGTTATACTTCCCAAATCTGTCTCTTTGGAAAGGAAAAACAAAGAGAGATGACTCAAATGTTTGTTTCCGTTGTAAGATGCCATGAAACCTCTCATCTGCTACAACTCCAGGTCCGAAACACTTGGGACTCTGTGTAAAATGTAAATAAAAACAGAATGCAAGTTTTGCAAATCTCATGAGCCCATATTTTATTAAATTATATATAGCAAGCTTATCAAATGTTTAAACTAAGAGTGTACCATTTTCTGGAAAGAAAATAAGTTGTGAATTTGATGGCAGCATCACATCTGATAAAAGTTGGAATAGGGGCAACTAAATAAGAAACAGCATTTTGTAACTAATTAGGTTAATTGTCAACAGGTCAGTAAGAAGACTTGATATAAAATGAGCATTTTAGAGAGGCTGTAAAGACTGGCAGAGGTTCTCCAGTCTGCAAAAGATTGCGTCTCCAATTAGTGGAGCATCCCAACCTTTTGGAATTGGGGATGTATATGAATGCAAATTATTTGCCTTATGTTGCACACGCTGCACACATTTTGAGCTACAAACTACCCTAGCCCTAAATAATACACTGTGCTTTCTAAGTTTACTCTAAATCAGAACAAAGTTTCACTAAATGAACCTTATGTTGTGCAGTCTACTGTACATATACAGTAAATGTCTGTACTTGGGGGTCAAAAATGGCCAAAAATCAAGTAAAAACTCTGGAATATTGAATCTGGAAAAGTCTGACATGTTAAAATGAGAACGGTGTAGGAACTTTGCATTAAACAGGACTTTGTTACTACTTCAAATATTACTCCAAATACGGCCTCATTTAGCTTAAAGTAAGCAGGAAATGTTGTTTACGTGGCAGCCAAAGTAAAGTCTTCACATCTGTCCTGGTTTACATCCCAGATTGCAGCCACTCACAGAGACAAGCCTCTACCTCCTCCTCCTGGCCTGAGAGACCTCCCCCCTCCTCCCCCTCCTGAGCGGCCTTCCCTCGCAGGCCAGGACTCCAGATTCCAGAGGAGACCCCTGCCCTCCACCCCCGACCAGCCTGCCTGGGCTGCCAACTACATGGTCCCACGGCCCGCCACGAAGGCCCCGTCGATTTTGTCCTCCATCCCTCAGGGCGGTGGCTCCAACGGCGAGGCAGCCAAACCTCAAGCAGTTACCAACGCCGTCTACTGCCTGGCTGCGAGGTATGACTCTTCATGTGACATGCCGGGGACAGGAAGTGATACAACAAGACAAAAACTATTGAATTTCTTTTTTTTTTGTGGTAACAAAACTTCAGACGAGTGGACATAACCTCGTACCAACCAACCAACAGTAACTCTGACTCAGCCGTGAGTCAGACAGCTGCCGCGGTGTCCACATATATGCAGAACCAAGGCTTTAAAGCAGCCCCAGAGTCTAGCAGGGTTTCTTTTCCTTTCCTGTTTAGTTCTTTCTACTTGTAGGATGTAACAGTAATTGAATGAGAAGCAAACCTCTGGAAAGAGACTTCACCAAAAACAGATTTATTAATAATGAGATTGTAGTTTACAAAGAGCTTCACATCAACTTGTACCTAATTTTAGTTTAGAACATGATTGTTTTTACCTCAGCACCATTTTATAAAGAAACTGCTCTTTGTTCAGGTCTCTGCCACCGTCAGTGGTGTCGAGTGGAGAGAAGCCATCATCAGACCCCGAGGAGAACGAGTACATGAGCCCCACCTCCCTCCCAGTTTCCAGCACCCCCTGGGTCATATCGGGCTCCCTGGTGCCCCCACCGCCAGCCCAGGCAGCCAACCACAATGACATCAGGTAAACGGGAGAATTAGGGCATCGTTGTGCCAGTTTTTATACCTACTTCAATTCAGTTTGGTTATATAGAGCCAGAAAAGTCATCTTGGGGCTGAACAGGAATGTAAGAAGGTTAATAAAAACAAAAATGGAAGAAATTTCCTTCCCATTTTCTGCCTGTTTTTCTTATTTTTAAAATGGCTTCCTGGACCTACGCATACGTTACATCAAATACATAAACCAAATCTTAGGAAATATTCCTGGATTACATGTTGGTGTCCGAAGCAGAGAGGCTTTTTAGAACAACTGGTCCCTTTGCTGCTATACTGCTGGGCCATATCCAGAACATTGTGGTTTATGAAAGCTTGTTTTCAGTCTTTGTGAGTGTTTCGGAGAATTTAAGATTATTGGAAACCTCAAATGTAGTGCTAAAAACACATTTCCCCTTAGTGGCAGGAACATAAAAAGCACAAATACTGTTGCTGTTTTTAAGAAACGTTGTGCTCACAATAGATTGGTTCTTTATTATTGTTTTAGTAGAGAAGGGGTTGTAGAAATGATCATTCCCAGCTCTAACAGCTGATGCAGAACTCGTGTATGTAAAACATTACTCTGATCTGTAGTCATTAACAGGAAAGACCTGGATGTTTGATATTCAAATTGTCAGTGCTCTAGATCAGATTATCATTAAAAATGGACACATGCAGACATCTGTGGACTGTAAAATACATTTTGAATCTTCACTGAGCTCTAACAGGATGATACTGTGACTTTATTATCTTTTTAGTGTCCACTAGGGGGCTCCACAGCCCCACAGCTGGTGATGCTGTGTTCTTTACCTTTAAAGGATTTAAGATTTTTAATTCCATTACACTGCATGCAAAACTGTTTATACATATGTTTTAAATACTCTGCTTTTTTTCCCAGAAGTAATATTAGACTATTTATTTTTCTGGGTTTAAGTGTGGAAAGTCAGATTATAAGAGCGTCATGCGCAGCTGATAGGATTATACTTTGCTGAATGGTCAAAAACTGAGCTGTGAAATGCTTAATCTTTGTAAAAATCCTTTTTCCCCCTGGAAGTGAAGGGGAGGACATCGACTCAGAAGACCCTCAAGTGTACGAATCCATGTTTAACATCCAGAGTCAGGCCGGCTCCTCTGAGACGACGCAGACCTGCGACCTCGGTAACTCTCCTCCGTTCACTTTCAGAAGTTTTAATCAAAATAGTTATTGTTCGGTCTTTGCTGAAGTCGTTTGAGAATAACTCAGTTTATTTTCTGCACAATCAAATTAGTAAGAGTTCTCATAATTACATCAATTCGGAGCCAAATTTTGATTACTAATTACCTTTTGTAATTACAATTATTTGTTCACTAATAAAGAATTTATGCCCTGGAATCATTAGGGAATCAGTGTAAACTTTGTTCCTTTGCACAAATGTTTGTTTTTCCTTCCATACTTGATGCATGCTGTTTGCTTCTTGGCTCCATGAGGTCATTGTTGTGCTGTTTGTGTTTCAGAGCACCCTCAGCATTCAGCTGTGGTTTCCCAGGAGAAGGAGGATATCGGTGTGGAGGATGTTTATGGATATGACTGTCCCCGGCCGGTCGTCCCTCCTGCCCCCACCAGAAGAGACATCAGCTGTCCCTCTGCAGCCTTCAGCTCGCTCAGCATGGACGCTTCCGTGGAAGCTGGTTAGTTTTTGCAGTCTTAAAAAGAATGGGAAACAACAAAAAAAAAACAGAAGTTGAACCTCGCAAGTGTTGCAAGACATTCAGGAGACTCCTGAATGTCTGCTACTCACAGCCCAATGAAATACCACCTTAACTGACAGTCTTCTTGCCTGTGTGTGTGTGTGTGTGTGTGTTTGTCTGTCAGGTACATTTGCAGCTGGTGTCGAACTTGAACGTCCCCCCAGACCTCTCCCACGTCGAGCCAACTCTGACCGGCGGCCTCGACCTTTCAACTGTGACTTGTCTGCTCCGCTGCCAGAGCTCCCCGGTCCCTCCTCCTCTGCCTCCCCCCCTCCTCCTCTTCCTCCTCCCCCTCCTCCTGCTGCTGCTGCTGCTCCTGCTGCTCCTGCTGCTCCTGCTGCCCCTGCTGCCCCTGCTGCTGCCGGCCCCGGAAGCTTGGCCCTGAACGGGGAGATCGAATGCCTGATGTCCCAGGGCTACTCCATCCAGGACATCCAAAAAGCCCTGATGATTGCTCAGAACAACCTGGAGACGGCCAAGAACATCCTGCGCGAGTTCGTCTCCATCCCCTCCGCGGCGCACATCGCCACATAGTCACTCCAGTCCTGCNCACCCACCGTCTCCTGCCTCTGTCTCCACTCTGTGCCATTATCACGGGCAGCATTTACCAAGCACTTTCCTGCAGGGCCACAAGTACTCGCCAGAAAAGACTCACTCCGAAGGAAAGCATTGCGTTCACGTCAGACCCGAAGACGAAACATCCAAAGTCAATTGTAATCAACTGCGTCAGGTATTATTTGCTTTTCTAAAGAGTTTTGGTGTGAAAACAGATTATTTTGTTTATGTTGGACAAGCGAAGCCTCAAACCTGGAGACGGAAGGCTTCGATCCGGCCAGCAGGAGCAGCACGACGTTCATCTCAGTACGATGTGAATGCAGGATACACGGAGAATGAAAGCCTGTAAACTGAGCTGTCTGAAGCCAAGTTTTGACCCTGCTGCACTTAGCTGAGGTTAACCTGTGCTACGGCAGCGCCCCCCCCCGTCTTTAAGTGCATTCTCTCATTAAGCTACGTTGACTGTTCAGCAGAAGGGCGCTGCAGATTGCTTCTCGCTGCTGCGGCGGCTCTTCAGTTTGGTGCTTTATGGGCTTCTTTGCAAATTGTGGCGTGGACGTTTGGTAGGAAATTAGCGAATAACTCTGTGGCGTGCGTTTTTCGTGCCGATGAATGTGAGCATTCCGTTGCAGTGGGCTTCGTGTTGCTGTGGGTTCGCTCCCTTTCGGCGGTTATCTGACAAGTCGAGCTTAACTCCATTCTCCTGGTTCAACAATGGTTCTGTGATGAAATAACAACTCTAATGTTTAAGTCCACTCATAACGTGTTGTGCTGTGTGTAGTACTAACAATGGCTGAATTGAAGCTCTTTTTTTTATAATTTTATGGTTTAATAGAAAGAATTTCAGATGGCAAATTAGGAAAACAAGGCGACAGTCTAAATCTATTGATCTAATTTTCCTTTGAGATTTTGCCTCGACTCAGCCGTGCATGCTGGGGGAAACCCCGGGAAAGCCACGGCTCTCTCATCAGACAGTTCTGAGCAGGTCTTTGAGTGATGGTGACGCACTAATCCACTCCAGTAGCATTACTAGATTCCTCCAGCACACTCCGAGCAAAACGCACTGAATCCATCGCCTCACATTTAGGGTTTTACGCCCAACAATTCTGCAGGTCTCATTAGGAAAAAACAAAGATCTTGTCCCTCAGCAGCTGGAGGATCAGAAACCATTGCAGCATGTTTTCCATTCGTCCCCGCAGTGATTGTTTTTCTTTGTTGGTTTGTTTTTAGACACTTCCTCCTCTCTGCCTAAACTGTCTGTCCCCAAACTAATCTACCTCACTTTCCCCAAGTCACCAGTTCGAACACTAAACCCAGCAGCCTGTTCTGACCACAGCACGCTGGTAGACATCTGGATCTGTCTCTGAAACCCCACGAACTCCTCGTTCACCCAAAACCCTTAAACTGAAACCACAACAAAACCAAACCACCGAGTCTGTCAGATGCAGGGTGCGCCAGCCTCAAAAACAAAAGCCAACGTTTTAAAAAAAAGGCGTCACGAACGCATCAAACATTTCCCGACACACACGACACCAAGCCAAGTAACACGTTCTCTTGTTTTTAAAATCAGCGAGGCTGATGAAAGGATTAAAAGCGACGAGCTCCAGAACGGGTTAGAAAGCACAAACAGGGTGAAGACGTTTGTCACGTGGACTCAGGTACTCAGAAACACAATTAGTTAGGTGGAATTCCCAGGTTCTGATAATGGTATAACAAAAACACTCCCTCTACCATGCCTGAAGCTTTTTCTAAGTTGTTTGCATTCGAGTTTCTGGATGTTATTGCTGCAGCTGGTACTCTGCTTTGAAAGTGACCCTTCAGGCATTAGAGCTGCTACAACTTACTGGATGAAACTGAACTACAACTGTTTCACGGTTGGATTCAATAGTTAGGGATGTTCCCGTTGTTTTACTCGGTTTTATTCAGTTTTAACAAAACTGACGATTAGGAAACATCAGCTCTGACGTTTACAGTCAGAACGTGTGAATGTGAAAACATTTTACTGATTGTTTTACATTTTTCTTTTTTGTATTATTGAGTTTATGTAACGAAGCATTCCAAGATGTTAGCGGGGATTATTTCTTAGCTTGGAAGTCCCTGTTCCAGGTGAAACATCAGATTTACAGTTTTTAGTTATATTTTTGGACAAGCTTTTGGCTTTCACACTGGTTACCTAAAAAAAGAAAATGTTTTTCTTTAATTCTGCTTGATTCATAAGTCTGTATGGATATTTTTATTCAAACACTCAAACTGCATCAAATTATGTTGTAGCAAAGTTTTAAAGTTTTTATTTTCAGAGGTTTAAAAACATTTATTGTTATTTTATTGATTAAGTTGTATTTATCCTGAAAATGATCAGATTAACTCCTACTCAATTTTTTTTTTTTTAAGTGAAGTTGCATTCAGTCAAGAAATCTTGGCTCCCCCTTCAACGGGAAACTGTTACCAAGTATGTAAAAGATGAATCTGTGTACTGACTGCAGCTGAACACCGACCCACTTGCCTTCAGCTAATATTGATCTCCAGACCATCATGAATGGTTTTGGTGAATATCTGACTTTCATAAATGACATCAGAGTTCTTCACTGTCCTGTTTAACATCTCCTGATTGGTTTGTGGACTCATTTCTCTCCAGCTGGACTTCCTTTTTGAAGCATTCAGGGTTTTATCTCCACCTTGACCTCCTGGAACGAAGTAGTTTATTAACTGGAAAGCCCAGGCTTATCATCCATTTTACTTCAAACTGGGCAGAAATTCACATTACTGACAACACTGTTTGTCAGATAAAATGTAAAAGTTAACCTTAAACTTATTAGGAAAGTCCTCAATTTCTATGAAGTTCAAAAGAAATTGGATTGTAACGTCAGCGATGCCCCCTGCTGGTCAGTTGGTAGAATGCAGTTATTTCTTTAAGTGTATAAAATAAGAGACTTGCTTGTTGTTATCTGTTTAGAATTTCATTCAAAAACGACCCTGTTGTCTTTGAGAGGAAATTTAATAGTCACTAAGAAGCTCAATGATCATCTGATGCATCAACTTTGTGTTGGAGAGCAGAAACGCTCTTCAAGAAAATGTTTAAATCAAAACGAAGTCCCTTTCAAAGTGTGTGCTTCATTCAGATTGGGTTTTCTCTTCTGTAGCTCATAAAAAGTGAGTAACAGCAGTCCACCTCACTTTTTAATGTTTGAGAAAACAATTTGTCAGATGTGCAGAAAGGTTGTTTTTGTCAAGCAGAAAACAAATATGATTGAAGCCTCTTCTCCACCCACAGATGGTTAAAGTGTCCTTTATAACCAGAACTACAAATCTTTTTCCTTTCTCAAAGGAAAGTTAAACTAGTCTGTTATAATTTTCTCTGAAAGGTCCATCTTGCACAGGATCAGCTGATTGGGAGATTTTAATGTTCAAGTTTCTTCTTTTAGGTCTGTCTTTATGATTGTGTGTGGAGGAAAAACATGCCTTCAAAATGAACTATTGTTTCCTCAGACTGAAAAGAGCCCGGCGTTTTGTTTTGTTTTTTCCAGGTAGAAATCTGTCCTGCAGCTTTTAATCGCCCCAAACTGAAACCATTTCAATCTGCTCCTTTGTCCTCGCCCCCCTGCTTCACCTCCAGGTCCGAGCTCTAACAGCTGCACTGTGAAGGCGTGGACGTGCGAACGCGCTTTACTTCATCCGCGGTCTCAAACATTTACCCTCAGAGTCGCCGGTAACCTCAGCTGCTGGCTGATTACCCACATGGGCTGGTTTACCGTGTTGACTAGCCTTTTTTTAAAAACAGAACTTGCCTACTAAAAAGTCTTTGCTTTATTATTGCCTGTGTAGATATTTTATTTATTGTCTTTAATATCCTCTGCATTCATTGTGCTGCCATGTTTTCATGCCTAAGCCATTAAGATTTTTAATTAAACTGTATTTTCTTTAACATTTGGTCTGTGTGGTTTGTTCAGAAGGATGAAAAGCTTATTTCTATTTTCTATTACAGATATTAAAGGTTCTTTTTTACACATTTTAGATGTATTAGTAGGTCTTTTTTCATTGTTTCCTTTGACCTGATTTTTGGTTAAACTAGTAAGAGGGCTATGTGCATTTCCTGGCTATCTGATTAAATCTGAATCCCTTCTTCTCCCCCAGCTCTCACAGAAAAGCATCTGTTTAAGACGTTAGCCACCAACTGTCTCTCAGTGATTCTCAGTGATCGCCCACCTGCTTTTTTAGTCAAGGGCTGCCGGTCGGCAGTTGGTTTGTTAGTTTTTGGGGGAAACGCATGAATGAAAAGATCACATTTCGAAGCTACATCATTAGGTGGCGTTTCCTGCGTGGCTTGCATCGACGGTGGGTCGGCTGTGTTTACGACGTGACAAAAGACGGATGGTTTATATTCGACAAGGAGCTACTGTCTTTGGTGAGCAGCCGAAGTCGATCAGGTGGACCCAGAATGCCCTGCTGCAGTTTTAGGTGAAGTGAAAAAGGTGAAGTCGGTCGGTTGAGCTGCTGCTTGTTTGCTGAAAACAAAACTAAATAAGTTGGAATGCATATCGCCCGTAAGATTTATCTAGATTTGAGACTAAGATCATCTCACGTTGACATTGCAGCCTTTTTGGTGAAACCCTGAAAATAACAGGATTCATAAACTGGTGGTATTGTGAGATGTCACGTTCAGAGTACGTGTTGTAAATGATTCAGCTACAACCACACCAAATGTTACCTCAATATCTGCACACAGCTGAATTATCACCAGTTTTTGTGTTGGCTAAGGCTGATTGGCTGTGGTGGCCATCTTGAATTGGGTTTGGCTCCATAAGTTAATCAGTTATAGATGTTCACGCAGTTTCACTAAAATCCATCCAGCTGTTCATGAGATATTCTGCTAACAGACAGAAAAAAAAAAGAAAAAATTGTTTCCTGACTGAGTTGTATATCTGAGGTTCTGGGCTCAGCCCAGCTGAATGTTTCCCTTCAGTAACAACCCTTCTGACTCCTCATGTCTTACAGAACATTTTAACTTCTTCAGAGAAACATTCCTCTGTAATCAAACTGTCGTGCAACAAGGGAACACATCTGAGCAGAGAGAGAATAGATGTTTTGAGTTTCTGAGGTGACTGTACCCTCGCCACCTGGAGTTTTGGAGGATTTGCACCAAGCGTCTGGAGGCCGGCTGATTTGTTTTGCAGCTATAAATTCTTTGCAGATGTGAGCTGCGTTCTCTGTCCTGCCTCCCTCCGACGTGAGAAACCTGAGCTACTGTTGGAGTCGTTTCCAGCTCACGCTGACAGCGGTTTGGAGCTTTGCGCTCCTTTCTCTGCCTCCTCAAACACAGAAGGCAGCTGAGGCCCCGGGGCTCCTGCTCCAACACTTCCGTACCTTTTTGCAAAAATAGTACGAGAAGAAGCAGCTTTTGTTTAAACAAAACTTTTATTTGGCATTATTTTTTTTTTGCAAACCCCCCAAAAATAAAACAAAACACAAGCATCAAACAACCACATGTACAGTACTTATTTTACAAATGTTTAGACAAAATGGCATAATAGTAAAGGTCGGTTTCAAACTCAAGTTTCTCGCCGCTGAAAAAAAAGAAAAAAAAGTCTAGAAAATCAAACAATGATGTCAGACTTAAAGACAAGGTGCAGATGCATGGATCCAATCAGAAATCTTTGTGTTACAGCTTCATCACTCTGTCTGCACGTGGGGAATCAGCGGGGAAAAACACACAAATATAAACCTAAAAAGGAACAAAAAACAAACATTTCGCTACTTTGTTAATGTTGCAAGTCATCAGGGCAGTGTAGCACTCTCGGAAACCAAAGAAATTTCACAATAAAATACACAGTGAGATTTATTCACAACTCTGGCCTTTAAAGGAGCCCAGCAGTGTTTTTACATGTTTTCCATTAAGCCCAGTTCGTGGTTCATCCACTGTAATTACATTTGACTCACAGAGCTGAACAATCTCTTTACTGAAACATGAGTCCATGACCGTTTTTGGAAAACCCAGAAGGTCACTGAATAAACTTCCTGCTTGTCGCCCCCCCCCAAAAAAAAAAAAACGTCTCGGCTCATTTTCTAAAGACATGAACTTGGCTTGTTTTGTCAAGTAGGTTTGTGAAATAAGAAGAAGATCAAACCAACTATATGGTTTACATTAATTCTGGCTATGTTTTGTCATAATTCTGTTCTTTTTATTTAAGATGATGGAGAAAAAAGTCCTTGTTGGTTCTAGAAACCTGTTTCAAATATTTTTTTTTCTGAGTATTAGGGCCACTCAGATGAAAAATAACATTTAAAGAGGAAATGTTATTGACAACAAAAAGAAGTTGTGATGTTGAGATAAAGTCTAAATGAACCCCGCTGTGCTGCTGAACGGGACTGTTTGTTTTGATATTTATCATCATTGCATCCTGAGGGTTATGGGAGCATTTTTACTGGTTTAACTATAAAATAATCTGTAATATTTGACTTGAACCAGTCTGAGGTGTGGTTTGTTAGTCCTGCTGCAGAGGAACTAATAGAACTCGATTCAGCCCTTCACAATAAGAGTCTCAGACACGAACACTGAGTGTTGACTTTAAATCCTCTGAAAGGTTCTTCAGTTCTAGGCGGCACTATCTGTGATACTAAAGAACAACAATGTAAACTGTGTTTATAAGCTTCAGATGTTGAGTTTTTTTAGATAAGTACTCAGTGTATGTGTGAAGAATTGGATCAAGTTCTGTTAGTTATTTTTGAGTTATCTATATTTTTATATATATGAACATAGGGAGATGCATCTGTAATGTCATTATTGTGACATGAAGATAATAAAGACTGTTTTATTCTAGTTTCCTCTCAGTAACAAACCACACCTTGGACTAGTTTAAATAAAATACTGCTTGTTACTCTGTAGTTAACCCAGTAAAAATACACTCATAAACCTTGGATATAATCATTATAAATGACAGAACAAATAGAGTCCGGTTCAGCAGCACAGCAGGGTTCACTTCCTCTGGTTTAGTCCTAAAAGTCGACTCTTTTTTTCCCCAATAATTCAATCTTTTTCTATCAGTAATATTCTATTTTATTCCAATTTTCTGTTAAAAAAATGTTTTTTCTAATAATAAAATTCCACCTTTTTCTGTCAATAATATTCTGACGCCTTTCTGGAAATGATATTTCAACTTTAATCTCAACATTGTGACTTTAATGTCAAAACTGGGAAACTTTTTTTCCTGAGTGGCCTTAAAACCCAGCCGTAGGTTTGTTTCTTTAACCCCCCACGTCTGACGGGGTTAAATAATCAACCAGCACAGCGATCATCGTGTCGACTTTGTTCTCATAAAGTGTCAAACATGCAAAAACACCCGAGCGCCTCTTCAGGCACGAACCTCTCAGTGGCAACACAAAGGAAACAGATTCAAGACAAACAAATTCAGTGTATGATGTCCAAAACCAGGCACAGCAGATCTGTAACTCTGACCCTGTTCAGCCTCAGTAACGGTCCGAGGTTTCCTCCTGCAGGACTCTGAACTACACGTATTTACAAACAGTACAAGAACTTGACAGCAGTTTGGAAAAGAAGGCCGCCAGTGTGTCTCTTAGAGTTAGAATAACTGATTATCCTGCAGTTAAACTTTAGTGTCTCCTGATGATCAAACACTCAAACATGGCATTGATTCTGGAGCATCAATCCTGTTGTTTTGGTTCAATTTAATACCAGTTTCTACAAGTATTGGCAAAAAGAAATTAAACATACACACTGTCAAATCTCTCAAAACAAGCATTTGGTCTCCGACATCACATCCTGCCTCGATTCTCACCTGGACGTATGAGCAACATGCACACGAGCCAGACGCTGCCGTGAAATGAAAATCTGAGTGCCAAAAAAGTTTTAAATAACAAAATATATAATATGTACACTTTCCATAAAAAAGGAAGGATGATGCAGGTGAAACATCATCATACAAACACTAAACAACAGCCAAGAGCTGAACGCAGCTGGAAACTAAAGGAGAGAACTGAAACATTGAAGCAAATATTCAGTCAAAAGAAAATACACATCTGTACAGACGTAACTGTGAACGTGAGCGTGTGTTCCTGGAAAAATCTGCTGAATACTGCTGAGAAGTAAGCATGATGCGGGAGGAATGTCCAGACTGTGAGGAGGTGGTGGTCTGCAGGTCTCGGGTCAGTGTGAGCGTCCTCGGCCTCCTCAGGTCCGACAGACTCTGACCGCTGCTTCAGGGGACCTGCCGTCGGCGGCGTGGCGCTGCTGGACCATCAGGGTCTTACTGCAGAGGACAAGAGGCAGAAGTCAGCTTTACTGTGAAACACTCTCCACATCGGAACAACAGTTTGAATATCTGGTTGGTTTAGAGAACACACAGCCATCTTACAGCCGTTCTGCACATAAATCCAGGTACTGTGCTTTTATTTTGAAGGCGAGTAGATGTTTACTTCAGTAACCTCTGGGTGTGCGCTAGCAGCAGAGTCTCTCCAGTTTGTGAGAGATTAAGGAGTTACCATCAGAATGTTGAGTTTTTAACATATTGGCTTTTAAGTGTGTATTTATTGAAGTTTATTTTGTGGAATACAGAACGTAATTTTTAAGGACTGTAAATTAAACTAAACAAACGGAGGCAGATTTACACCTTCAGGAATGAAGCAGTCAAGAGTAGTTTTGTTTTATCTTACAGGACAGCAAAAAACAAAGTTGTTCTCTGATGGGGAGTTTATCAAAGAGTGTTTGAGGGACTCTGTGCTCTGAGAAAGAAGACACGTGGAGAAGTCATGTGACACCATGGCAGCTCCTATAAACAGGGTCCTGCTGGTTTCCATTCCCAACAACAAGAGACGGCGAGGACAGGATCATAACACGTCGACGAGTACAAACCCTTCAGCCAGAATCACAGCTTGTAAAGTTTTACAATCAGAACTTTTTCGGTTTTTGTTTCGTCGTCTGGCTGCAGTCTGTTTACAACCTGCTGAACCATGTTCTCCGTGCACACTTCACTTTATCCACAAACGTCCTGTAAGACTCGTTTGCTTCAAATTATTTACCTTTGAAAATGTAAGAATTGATAAAGCTGTAATGAACATCACATAAAGTTCTTAGCCTAAAGCAGAGGTGTCAAACTCCATTCCTCGGGGGCCGCACTCCTGCGTGTTTTAGACGTGTTCTTGCTTTAAAACACCTGGTTTAAATGGATGACTTGTTGCCGTGCTCCTGGAGGACTTGATGATTTGGTGAGGAGGTGATTAAACCATTTGAATCAGGTGTGTTGGAGCAGAAAAACCTAAAACCTGCAGGACAGCGGCCTGGAGTTTGACACCCCTGGCCTGAAGTATTCTACCACCACTATATTAAAGAAAATATTAGAGCAACCACCTTTTGTCCTTGATTGTAATATTCTGGCTCTGCATTGTGCCCCACTCAACATCACTACATTATTTACTCCGCTGAATCAGCTCACAGAAAGCCTAAATTCAGCTCTGGAGGAAATGGTTGAAGACATCCAGTCGTACATGTTGGATCTGCAGATAGAATCCGTTCAGATGAGACGCCTGGTGCTTTTAATTTGCACCTTCTTCTGGGAAAAAGGTTTACGAAAGCCCCACATTTCTCAGCAGTGAACACTTCCGCCTGTGTAGACGTTGAATTAAAACTCCTCACTCACCACGACAGTTACCTGGTCATTAGGACCTTTCTTTTCTCCGTTGACGGCCTTCAGGAGGACAGCTTCCTCATTCTTTGTGTTGGTCTTCATCTCCACAACAATGTCATCTTTGGTGGTCTTCTCTTTGCTGCTGCTCATACAAAGAAAGAATAGGCGTGAAATACAGCAAACCCCCAAATGGCTGACTTATAAAATTCCTGTTTCTAACAAAGGTGAATAATTAACGACACCTTGTTCTTGTTATTACATCCAAATTTAAAGTTTCTCCAGAGCTTTTATCTCTTAGACCCTGGATCCCAGGGTCACAATTACAGCTACATTACAGAACATAACGTCATTCTTCTTTTCTTTTTTTTCTGCATAGATCAGCTGAAAAGTCTGAATGTAATAAATCACCGGGTGCCTTGAATGCCAAACTTTCAAACAAAGATGTAACGTGATCTTTTAGCACTCAAAGTATGTGCTGGGGGTGACTCTCAGCTACTGTCACACCAAATTTTAGCTCAATATTTGTAAAAAAAACTGAGTTAGAGCCATTTTTGTGTTTGTTAGGGTTGATTAACTGTGGCAGCCATCTTGAATTGGGTTGATGTTAATCAGCTGAAGACGTACATCCAATAATTACTTTGAGAGTTTTCATGAAATGTCTTCAGTTTCATGAGATATTTTGCTACACAGACAAGCAATTACATGATCACCCGCCACCACAAAAGGAGGTCAGTAACAATAAATATGTCTCTTAATGCTTTCCCAAAAACAGGTAAATGATGAAAAATGACACAAAAATGAGAAAATCCAGGGTTTTAATTACATCCAGATGTTTTACTTTACAGTATGTTTGTGTGTTTGTGTGTTTTGGATGTTAAAGATGCTGCAAATCAAAATCCAGGTCCAGGTTTTGTCTGAAGGTGACATGATGTTAACGACTCTAAGATATTTCTGTTAAAGAGTACGGCGCTGGAAGTCCACCAATCCACAAGAACATACTTGAATTATACTAAGATGATCTTAATAAAATAAGTGCTTATCAGAGGGTGAATGCCTGTGCTTGTGTTTGTCTGTCTGTTAGTAAAATATCTCATTGACCACTGGATGGATTTTAATGAAACTCAGATGCACATCTAAAACTGATTAACTCTGGGAGTTAATCTGATTGAAGATGGCCACCACAGCTAATCAACCTTAGCAAACACTATAACTTTGACACTTTTTTTTACAGATTTTTAGCTCAGATTTGGTGTGGTAATAGCTGTTATATATTCCTAGAGCTAACAGATTGTATGACATCTTTGTTTAAAACGTTGCCATGCAAGGCGGTGGGGGATATGCATTCCTTCAAGGAAAACTACTTTAATTTATGCAGATTATTTGTATAAATGAAAGTAGCTTTCATTTATACAGATGTATAAAGAAATGTGGGATTGTATATGCTTTCTATAAATAAGCAGCTGTTCTGCAAGCTCTGTGTTTGGATAAATGTCAAATAGGAAACAGATTACTGCCGTAAAGTGCAAGAAATCCCAAACAAGCTTGAACTCCTCCAGAAGCTCAACGTGGATGAAGTTACAGGAGGCACCTCCAAAGGTTTGACTGCTAACCGATTTTTATTTTCACATTTCACAGCTTTGTTTTCAACAAATTTTCACTTGAAAAAGGCTCACTGCGACAAATAAGCCGCATGTTTGGAGTTAAAGGTGTTAGTCTATCTTTTAACTGCTGGTTTAAGAATGTGTTGACCTGGAGAAAAATCAGAAGTGGAGTGAAGAGAGACAACACTCACATTTCCTGCTTGCCCGAGCGTCCACAGGGGATCTTTCCCTTCTTATGTAGGAAGTAGAAAACGCTACCGAGGAAGGCGAGCAGCAGCAGACACAGTATGATCACCACTATGATCACACCACTGCCTTCAACTGCAAACACACACAAACACAAATCACACATTAACTGTGTTTATAAATGACATATTACCCATTTCTGTTCACAACTTCAACCTAAACTCAAAATCCTTTGACTCACTGCTCTGTGAAAACAATTTACCAGAACCTCAAACCTTTCCTGAACTTCCCTTTAAAACTTGTTTAAAGAAGAAAATAAATGTTCGACATCTACAGCCAGCTCTATTTTAACTTAGCTCTTCCATTAAGTGGGTAAATTTAGTGTTTTTTATTAGAAATAATTAACTGAGCAAGAAATTATGTCTGTTTCCCTCATTTAGTGCCAAAGGAAGCTACAGAGCCGAAAAATACAATTTATTTTGCTCAGCCTCTGTGACCTGTAGCCTTTATTTGAATAAAATTATGCATCCAGAAAAGGGAAAGCTGTTGTTGCTGTTTTCTGAAGCTCAAATTTAAGAACAGAAAGGTGGGAAACAATAAATCTTACATGGAAAAACAAGATATCTTCTCTGAACTCCTGAATTATGTTGACTCCATTTAACGTTTGAAGATCACAGCTGACTGACGCTGTCACTTCAGGATGCTGATCAAATCATAAATCTGGGCTCTTTCTTTAAAACACATTTACATTTTCTGTACTTCATCCGAGGAAGTGTTAGTGATGTTAACACATTCACATCAGGACACCACGACAATAAAACTAAACTGCAAACTAGTTTACTGAAAGAATAAAAAGTGTCCAGAGGAATGTGCAACGATACAAATTAGTTTGAATATATTCAGGGATTTCTCTTTAACTTATCTGGAATAAATACCCATAAAATATTAAATCATGTCAGAATACTGATTAACCAAATATTTGCCAAAATAAATTAACAACTGTAATCCAACAAAGATAATAAATTTAAATATATAAAACCCTGAAAGTTAAACAGCTGCAGCAGACGTTACTGGACAAACTCTAAATGTGTATTTGCATTCTGACGAGCTTTTCATGGTCACTGCTCCATCATTACAGGGAAAAATTCATTTAAAAACTAAACAAGCAGCCACTGAATGTGCTTTAAACAACAGGTGGTTTCACAGTTAATTTGTCTCCTTGTACAATTAAAAACAAATTTATCATTCAGTTTTCAACTTTTCAAATCAGAGATAAAAAAAAACTTTAAATCAACATTACTTTGAGAGCAACACCTTTAAACAGTTATTACTGAATTATGTGTTTACAAAATGCTGAGGGATCCAAATATTTGTCAGAGCTGAACTCATTTTTTTAAATTATTTTGTTTCTTTAAGGTTAAATTTTAGAGCAGAGTTGCAGAAAAAGCCGTCATCCATCGTAACACAGTATGTGAGCATGCACGTGCAAACCACAAAGAGTGGGGCTGCTTAAATATACAGAAAGAAGGGAAAAAAATAGAAAAGTAAAACTAAAGATGTACTTTCTCGGTGGATCTGTTAGCACCGGATGTGAGTCATGCCTGTTCAGACACGAGTGAAGAAGAAATCTGACCTGCTTCATGTCTCCAATCCTGCACAGATTTAAAAAACTGAGAAGTTGCCACTCCTCTGGAAATGTTGCTTTATTTTTTAACCAATTTGAATTAAACATTACTTGCATTTAATGTCAGAAATCTGATATCATGCTGAATACTGCTTTGTAAGAAAATCCAAGCTAAACTCCATTAAAGGGAAGAACATTAAGTGGCTTCATCCAAACACTCTGAACCTCAAACCTCTGCACCCCACAACGTCTCAGGCAGTGACTCATATCATGTAGTAACAGCTTCTGAAAGCAATGATCAAGCATGAGGCAGGCATGACGGCAGAAACTAAAGAAAGAAAACATTTCCAAGCAGCATCAGCAGCTTTATCCATCACCAGAAGAGGACAGGACAGTGGGAAGAAGCAGGCATGCAGTATGCCTAAACAGTCCTTATTTATATATTCATTTTTTATTTAAAAAGTTTTTATTAAAACCCAGAGTCCAGTTTTGTGACATGAGTGTCTAACACCTCCACCAAGGAGCAAATTTAATGTCTTTGCCTTTCCAGACAAAAAAACTCAATAACACCTCAGTTTATTGACCCAAGTGTTGATGATGTAATTCCCTCTGACTACAACCATTACTAACCACAGTAAACATTTAGAAAAGCAATAAAAAAATACAAGTCTACATCTACTTTACAATGTTCCCTGCTTTCTTTTTTCATTCTTCTCCAGTCTCCATGTATTCCCCAGAGCCCTGTGAAGATTAAATGCTAACAACTGATTAAGTCAGAAAACAGCCGTATTGTTGCCTCTTTTTAAGATAATTCTCCTGGTTTGTGAAATATACCATATGTGACCTGTGAATATGTGAAAAAAATAAGGTTAAAATGTAATTAACTGTGTTTTTCCATGTTATTTATTTCTGTTTGCTTTAAAAATTCTGGGATAAACAAATAGTGTTTTGCTGCTGCAGCAGGTTTGATCTGAGGATCCGTCTGACGGCTGGAGTGCTCGAATTTGCTGGTGTTAAGATTTTTCTCCCTAAATCAAACAGCATATTTAATACAGCCAAAGGCTATCCCAAAGATCTGCCAGCCCACTGAAGACAAGTCGTGGGGTGGAATGGCTGTAAATAATGCATGCTCTTCACCGAGCCTTCATTGTCACACAGATGTAAGCGAAAAGCGTGAACGTTGAGACAGAAGGAAACTGAAAGGCTGTAACATAAAAGAGACTTCGGGGCAATCATCTTACCAGGAGAGAAGCGAGCAGTTGTTGTGACCCTGGGAACTGTGAACAAGTAGAACAAGACTTAGAGGTCCAAGTCCACCAATGTTAACCCAACAGACAAAAACTCACAAGTTTCATTTGATCTGAGCGGATTAATCGTCCTCTGAAGGTGAAAGGGACAAAAAAGAAAGCACAACCTTTCAATATTAACTTCATCTTAACATCGGGGCACGACATATCCACAGTTTTATGCAATCAAAGTGTGGCTATGCTTGCTTTCAATTACACTTACTGCAGGAAAAAAAAAAAATCACCTTTTATCTCTGTCATTCTATGTATAATTCTAGATGAAATCCATCAGAACCTATTGCATTATTTTATTTAGTCCCAATTCAAAATAGTTAGGTATCCCAGCTGCAGTTAAAAGCTACAGATTGAGTTAAAGTGCCTGTTCACTGGAGGAAGTGCTGCAGGGCAGAAATGTGATGTTCTGGGGTTTGTTTGTTTTTTTTAGCTGCAATGGATTATTCACCTGAAGCCTTTAATAATTAACACAAAGAATATTCCCCCTCTCATTCAGTCTAAGAACTATGACTTCACTGTGGTGGAAATAATCAGTCATCTCACAGATGAACTCCATGAAAAGTCTGTTTCTGAATGCCCTGATTAGTACCACAGAGTTTTAGTTGAACACTTTTACAGAACTTGTTGCTGTTGTTTTTTTTTTCATTTCTGTTTGGAGCCATAATGCAGACACAAACAACCCACAGGTTCAAAACCAAGGCTGGCTTTTTCCTCAGGTCTATTTAAAACCTCAGTTATGTAATTAGACTAATTGAAAAACAGGTGTATTTAGTGATCTTTCAGTTAACAAAAGGTTTTTTAACTCGGGCATCAGGTGTTTTTACTTTAGCTTTAATTAGTTTCTCCTCAAGGAAACAAAGGGGGGGGGTTAACCTCAGTATTTCTTGCATGTTCTCTCCATGTTTTCCTTTAATTTTTAACACTAGAACTCCCACAAAAGCAGCAAAAACTTTCTAATACCTAAAAAAACCCAGATAACTTATTTCAGGCTTCAGTTTAAGAAGCTCAACAAACTCATGATGGTCGTTAATTTAAAGTTTCATTGCTGACACATCCAGGGAGAGAACAGAAACACTTTCTCCCTTCACAGGATTACTTTTCAGCAAACTACAATCAAAAATCAAAGTACTAGACAGCTCCTATGAGCAGCCATGTCACACCTGAACAAAAACTTGAATTAAATAAGTTAAATAAATACTAGAATAGCTCTTTGATACAACAGATTAGTTTTTACAGACAAATGTTAGTGATCTAAAAAAAGTACACACAGTTTCTCTCATATTGAGTGTTTGACAGAAACAGATTCTTACTGGCTTTGATCCTGAACGCCTTGACTTCGGCGCCCATGTCGTTGGAAGCGTTACACAGAGCGCTGACATCCGAGGTGACTTTCACCGACACCGTGCTGTGAGTCACGTGATCGTTCTCTTTGCTCGCCACTTCCTGCCAGTTCTACAGAAAAAAAACAGACACCAGAGTGTTTTTATGCACGTTTCATCGTCTGCATCCGTAAAAGCTCTGCAGAATTAAGCTGCAGCTTTCACAATGTGCAAAATATATTTTATAATCAAAGAAAGAATTTCAATTAATAAATATGTTTGTCTTTAACTAAAATATAGGTTTATGGTTTTAAATTTACTCTAGTTTTAACACAGACAAATGTTTTTTTTTCCTGTGACATCAGCTGCAATAATAACATTTTAAAGAAAAAAAACCACACTGTATGGATCCTAATCAAAACCAAATCTTCTCAAAGAGAGGAACTGATTCTATTATTTTGCAAACTTTCTGTGTCTGTTTTCATTCAGAACTTTTATCAGCACAAACTCAGCTGAATCTGACTAATCATCTGGTAGTTTATCAAAGTTTAGGATCTCACAGGTAAACTATACATTTTTTAATGACAATCAGATAAAACAGCATGACGGAAGGTTTAAATCGACAAAACAGAGAAGCACCTACAGCAGAAGCATAATGAACATCTGTGCTTTCACTGTGAGTCTGATCCTACGGTTACGTTAATTTAAAATAACTTCATGTTAATTATGACTACAGGAAAAGTCAGGATCTATCAGGGCTGTCAAACTCTGTTACGCAACGGGGAAATAAAAAAAAAAAACCTGGTCATAGCCAAGGTTTAATCCTGGTCAGTATTGAAAAAATATCTGTTAATAATCATGTTTTTTTTTAGGTAAAATGTCAAATTATTCACAGTACAATTTACCTTTGCTTAGTGACATTTTATGTCAAATTTAGAACATTCGTAACTTAATTATTAAAGAAAAAAAAGATCAAATTTAAAAAGACACATCTGAATTTATTCCTCGTGCCTTAACAACAACTTTTTGATTTATTATTTCTTAGTAATAGATTTTAACATAATCCATCAAATCAGTAAGAAAATAGCTAGAAACCCAAACAATATTTGACTTTGATATAAAAAGAGAACAGGAAAAGACAGACATTAACTCGAGTCAGATACCCATTACTTTTCTTAGCTGCAGGTTCGTCAACGACAGTTTGATCAGTCTCATTTGACGTTCTCTGTTGCTTTTTCACCTCAAAATCAAAGATCACTTGTCTTTCTTGGCTTGAAAATTTGGCCGACTGTTATGAGAAGTCTGCAGAACGTATGCTCAGGTTTTAAAGCAAAATGAAAAACGATAGAGACTCAGTCACAGATTGTTGGGCCATATCCAGTATATTTAAAATATTATCTGTTATCAGATAAAATGTTAACAAGGGCCGGATTTGGCCCGTGGGCCTTGAGTTTGACGCATGCTTTAGATGAAGCTGACAGGAGGGATGGAGTCAGACCTGGCTGCCGACGATGTTCCAGGAGATGCTGGGTGTTGGATGTCCTTTAGCCTCACAGCTCAGGTTCACCATCCTGCCCGCCACCTCCTCCAGCTGCACCTCCTCCTCCACACCCACCAGCTGAGGACCACCTAGCAGAGTGCAGTCACATGAAAAGTTTATTATATGTTTGTAATGAAACTTCTCTGTTCTGCTCCTGTTTAATGTGCTGTAATTTATAAAACGTTGAATCATTTTCATCATGAACTCTGTGTGTATACATTCATTTCCTCCATCAGTACACTGAAGGCAGGTCAAACTTGCTCATCACCTTCCTAAGAAACAGTGCTTTTACAGTTTTCTCTGTTCCACTGTCCTGCCCAGATCTTCCACATTAAAAGCTCTGTGTTTGTTTAAAAAGGCACATAAAGTTAGGCTTTTCAGGAAGTCCAAAATATCTCAGTTCCAGTCTTTTCTATTTCAAGTTGAAGTAACTGGCACAGGTTCTTCTCCACGATGAAACCCAACACCTGACTGTCATCTGTTGTAACCAGTTCCAATGTAAATGTCTGAGGAGAATAGACTCCAATCAGCCAGTATTTTCAGCAGCAAGTGAACCTTTTGGTAATAAAGTTTTCAAAAGCAGAAAAAAAGGAACAAGTGTAAGAGCTGAGAGACTTTGACTAGAGCTACAATATGTAGGACAGATATGCATCTGTTATTACTGGTTTCATAAAAAAAGGTCTTAAAACCCAAAGTGTCTGGCGGTTTGTTGAATGTGGGGCTGCAGGCAGGTAAGGATGTCCATGATTAGTGGCTGAATACCAAAATAAAAATAAAAACTTGCTGAATGGGTGCAGGAGCTGACTGACCTTGGACGATGATGTGAACGGAGCCGCTGGTGTGCAGGGTGGGCAGGCTGGGGACGGTCACCTTGCAGATGTACTCTCCACTCGTTTCGTAGGTGGCGTCCTGCAGGTGGAAGGTGTTACCCTGACCCACCTGCTCCCCGTCCTTCACACACACACAGAAAACATAAAAAAGTGGCAGCAGCGAGAAAAGTCAGTGATTCTATCCGCTTTAAGATGTGCAAGAAAGAAATATCTCACTTGTAATTCTGACCTGATCAGCTTCTAAACAATGTGTTAGATATTCACAAGTCCCTTTGGGGGGATTTCCTTTAGCTTTAATGACTTCTGGCAACATTTTATTTAATATGTTCACTGTTAAGTTTTTAATGACCAACTAGCATCAAAACTAATGTGCAAACTGAATGCTGCAACACCAGGAGCCCGTTTTCTTCAGTGGATCATTTCACTAGATATTTCTGCTCTTCTTTAAATAAAATAACAGCTTGTTAAAAAGCAGGGAAAGTGATCAAATGAGCAAATAAAAAGCCAACTACTGTTGCATGGGGCATCCTCTAAATATTTCATCATAACTCTGTGAAGAACTCCTAATTTGGCATGAATAAATGAAGTGGTTTGTGTTTTAGCAGGATGGATCTAGGTTTAAAGAAATAGAATCTATGAAAATGAGCTAAAAAACACGAGCTTATGCATATTCTGATACTAAATTGTTCTGTATTTGTTAGATGGTTCCATATCAGTTACTACATGTCAGCACAGATATGTCAGCGTGATGGAAAATAAAGTTTAAAGCTGTAACTTTAATGTGGTAAACAGGAGAAGAAGCTTTGGGGAAATTTATATTAATTAGTCTAATAGAAATAAATTAGAGCTTAAGGTCACCCCTCATACAAGTCCCTGCCTGTTCAAAGCACCTATAATAAGTCATGAATAAAGTTTCTACAGTAGCTACCTTGTGCCAGACAACTGATGTTGTGAGGGAGGACAGAGCGTTGCAGGTTGCAACCAGATCTTCTCCTTTAAGCATAACCTCCGAGTCTTTGGGCACAACAACAGCTGGATCCAAATCTGAAACATTACGAAACGAGACAGAGAACAAACACTGTCACAAGGCTGAAAAAGAGGCTTGGAGGTTTAAGTTACATTTTCTGCTTAAATAGCTCATCTGCTTGTATTTTAGGAAAGGAAATATCCCCAGCAACATCTACAGCATGTAACTTGCTGTAAAAACGGATACACAGCAGAAAAGTATCATGTATTATGTGGTTTTGGTAGAGGTTGAGGGCTGGAACAAATATGTGACAGAATCTGAAAGCCTTGTTGTGACAGAGGCATTCCTGGTGTTATGGTGGTGTCTTTCAGATCAAAATGTAAATGCTTTTTTTTTAGAAACCTGTACGAAATCCAGCGATACAGATTGAGTTCACAAAGTTTTGTTACACCTCAATTACCTTCATTAAAAGATCACTGAAAACAGTATTTTGTTTAAAGATGAACAAACATCACAAAGACTAATGACCCAAACGTGTTTTCCCGGGGTTGTTTCTTACAGTGCACGTTGAGCTGCATTTCTCCTTTGACCTCGCTGTGGCCGACGGCGTCCAGAGGTCGACATTGGTAGATGCCGCTGTCTTTCCGCGACACAGAAGACAGAATCAACACGTCGCCGCTGCTCTCCAAGCTCACATCCGGCTCCTGCGACAGAAACTCTCAACTTAGATCAAATCTAAAACGGTAATGAGGGAAACTAACGCGTGTTTTTTTGTGTCTTGGATTACATATATTAATTAAAGATTTACAGAATCTGATTGTGATGAACTGGAAATGATTTGACTGTAACTAGAATGTATTTAAATGGATTTTAATCAGATTTTATTCAATTACAACTGGACTGAATCATAGAGATCTTTGAAAGGGACTCATTTTCCTGTAAAACCTCTTGAGATGGTTTTGGATGTGTTATATAAATTAGCAGGAATTCCACCTCATCAATCAGAAACAAAAAAAAAACATAAAACAGTACAGAAATTCTTAATGTGTTTGATTAGAGATTTTTTCTTCTCATGGTCATCCTGTTTGATGGTATGGATTAAAAGGTCCTGGCAGCAAACAGTGTAACTGCTTTAATTTTTACTGAAGTAGCACTAAATCAAATATGAAAGTCTAGCAAAAAAATGACCCAAACATAATCATTTTTATTGATTTTGGGGTTTGCCTCCTTGTCACTTCTTTCATTTGGTTGTTAGTGTCATTGATCCACAAAAAGGTAGAAAGAAAAATTCAATTATTTGTTTTTCAGCATAGAATTGTGGGTAAATGTATTAAAATGAAACCAACATATGCAATAAATTTACATAAAGTCTTTCATGGCTTCTAAAAAATATTCGCTCGTGTCATTGTTACGACAACCATTTACAAGTTTGGTGACTGACCAATTAGGAAACACTCAGACAGCCATCAGCTGAGCTTTTGTGTTCTCCACACACGATGAATGTGTGTCTGACATGGGAATAAGTCCTGCTCATGAGCCCCATCATTGTCGCCTCCAGTCTCAGACCCCGGTCTGGATCTGCAGGGTCAGAGCTGACTGAGTCCTCATAGACCTCGCACACTCGTGCCTACATGGGGCCTTGTGAGCTCTGCATATCAAAAACATTCCCTACGCGTCTCTTGTGTGTCACTCATTCCCTCTCAGGGACTTGTCGGGGTGAGAAAAGACCCTCCATTCTTACTTGTTCTTTGCTGAAAATGAAGGGCGGCGGGGGGTTGCCGTCACCCTGGCAACGGAGCACCACAGTATCCCCCTCTTTGACCAAGCCCTGGGGCGACTCCTTCCACAGCTCCACCATGGTGGTGGGGTCTACACACACATAGACAAACAAACGCAAAAAAAATCAAATTAAGAGAGCTTAGTCAGCGAGCTGTTAAAGTCACTTTACAAGAGCATTTCCATAATGCTGACAGAACAGACTCTGTTTGGCTTCTCCTTCCACCATTTTCATACAAAACTGCTCCAACAACAATAAACGACAGGAATGACAAGATGGTCTGAAGCATAAGTTTTATTTTTGTTTTTTATATTAACTGAGAAAACTACTATTTAAAGACCAACTTTAGCGTTTTTTTCTTGCACACACTTAAAGTTAAAGAGCTCAGCTGATTAAAAAATAACCAGGCATCTCCTAAATTGATCCCAGTTTGCCGAGGTTATTTTTATTTGATTTATAGGAGCTTAAAAATACTTATTTTTTAAACTTTTTTCCAGCTTTGCATTTCTCACGAAAAAGTTCTGAACTTTAAAAGTACTCATAACATCATGAAGACAGGTCAAAATAAAAATTTAAAAAGTAAGAAACAAAATCTGCACAATTTCTGTCACTAACAATGGTTAATGTGTCCTTAAATGAAAAAATTGTACCACATGTGTTTGTCTACTGAAACAGCCAAAGTGAGGTTTTTCCAGATTTTTATTTCTCACGAAAACGGAAGAGGCGCTTGGTATTGAGAAGTAGAATTTTGATGTGTTGGTAGGTATTTTCAGTCAGATCTTTTTTTAAAAAGTATGAATATAAGCTCTCAGATAGTTTTCAGTGGCATGCCTTGTTTACATGAAGTGTGGACCTACATTTCAGAACTGCATGTTGACATATCTGGAAAACCACTGGAGCAATCTCTTTCAAACTGCATCATTTAATATAGTTTTAATGTTGGATTTTATAGTTTGCAACGAGTACTTTAAAGTGCAAGACACTTAGCAAATCAGCCGGACTCGACAAATAATATAATTCACTGTTGAATTGGAATCTGAACCTTTAACTCCTTTCTTCAGCTTTGCAGACGTTATCACCAGAACTGTTACAAATGTGCTGGTTAAAGCATTTCCAACGTGGGCGTTTTATGAATATTCCACTGACAATGTGCAGGTTCAACTACTTCAGCATCTGTTACAGCTAGCTGTAAAACCAAAACAGACGCCATCGCACGCAATCAGCTGTCAACTAAAAACAGAAATAGAAACATAAGCTTATTGCCGCAAATAAATACAAATCCAATTGTGTGAAAAGACAGAAATTGTAACAGGAGAGAAAAAACATGCAAACAATTATTACAGGTCAATAAATGTGTTAATTTGATGTGCAAAGATTGTTAAAAATAAATTTTAAAATACATTTTAAATAGAAATGCAGACATTGTGCTACTAAAGTAAAACATAACAAGGTAAAGTCATTTACGTTAACCTAATTGCACAAGAAAGGAGACACTGAACTGAACAAATTAGGATTTGTGAAGCAATTATGGTAGCAGACAATTACTGTCAACAACTGATGTGAGACAAGTCATTACAGACACATTAGTGGTTCACTGTTCAACCACAGACTTATATTACAGCAGTATAAGAAGCTTGTGCAGACTCACAGTGAACAGTGACGTTGACGCCGTGGGACTCCATCGTCCTGATGGCTCCTGGGACAGAAAAGCTGACCTCACAGGAGAAAAAGGAGTCCTTGTCCTCCTTAATCACCTGGTACTCCAGTGTACTCTGGACTGAGTAAAAACCACTGGACTCCCGGGTCACAAGGATCAGAATGTTTACGCCTGCAGTATGAGCAAAACAATAACAGGAAACGTGCATCAACAAACCACCGACAACAACAATAAACCAGAACTAAGTATTTATTAAAGCTATTTGCTAAAACGCTTTTATGGCTTTCTCTCAAACAGAGAGGACACACGCAAGCTTCCACAGACCAGTTGTATTTTAGCTCAAAATATTCTCTTCAAAAGTGGAATTGAAGGGACTTTTTAACTTGTTATATCTCCTACATAAAACACTGTAGAACCAGAACATTTCTAAAGCGTATCCATGAAAATCTTCTGTCACTCGTGGTTCAAGAATCTGTAAGATCCAGCTTGTAGATTTTGCAAATCGGCTGTTTGTTTTATCTGTTTCTAGCTGAATGTCTTAATTTTGCAGTCAGGGAGTGACAAACAAAAGTGTGTGGTTACCATGGTGACCACAACTTTTAATTCACAGTTTATACACCAGTATGTAGGCATTTTTTCTTAGAGTGGATTTTTACAAAATCTGATGTTGGAAGTTTAAACAGTAGCTGCATTAGCACAGTCCAACCTTTCTTCAAACAGCTGAATTTGCTCTTTTTTAATTGTTTAAGCTTATCTGCAACTTTAGGGCACATATTCGTATCATTTTCTCTCCTTTAAAGGTGTAAGCAAAATATGAAAGAATACAAATAAATTAAACAAAAAGGCTGCGATGGTTAAGTTTCTGCTTGAGCAGCCTTTCAAAATGCTACCATCACGCTTATAACATAATCACGCTTTCAACTTCAGTTTAACAAACTGATTTGACATAATAAAATGTGTACAGTATCTCTAAAACTATCAGTGTAAAAGTATTGCTCGTGCACAGCAGTTGTACTCTAAATTTGCTAATTAGAATAACTAAAGAGGAAGCTGTTGGTTGGGGTAATCATGGTTCAGAAAGACCTTTCTGTCTGAGCTAAATTAAAGACCAACTGACCAAACAGCCGTGACAAAGATTAGAAATAAATGTGGATTCAAATTTCTTATTATTTCTGACACAGTATTGTAGTGTTTGCTAACTGGCTACTGGTGTGAGACGATGGATTAATCTGTCAGCCGATGAATTATTTGCCAGTTAGATCTTGGCACTTGCCAAATATTTCACAAAGACATTTCATTAGCTGTGGTCAGATCAGTTGACACATCATTTTCTTTAAGCGCATCATAGAGAAACTGCAACAGCATCAAACTAATGTTGAATATGGTATTTGTTATGAAATTGTTGATTTTTATCAAACATTGAAAAAAATCTCATCTTGGTCAACCACCAGTGAGCCAAAAGTGTATTCTTGCTCCAGAACTGCACTGATGTGCTGCAGATTGAATTTAAAATGGAAAGAATTGTGTTTAATTTAAAGAAAACCACTCATACTCACGCCCAGGTGTGGGAATCAGTGGCATCCCATTCCTGTGCCAGGTGATGTTGGGTTTGGGGAAGCCATTTCGAGCCTCACATGACGCCACCTGGATTAGGGTCGGGAAGTGGGCTTTGGTATCAGTTATTGGAAACCAAACATGGATCCTGAATGTTGTTGTTTGTTCATCTCTAGATAAAGTTTACCCACCTTAGATGGCACTGTGTTGGTCACAGATATTCCAGTAAGAACGCCCTCGATGACGGAAGTCTCAGGAGGAGCTAAATCAGGGAAAAAAGCTTCAGTAATTTAAAACAATTGCATTTCAAGCAATGAGATTGTTAAAAGTTTGAATCTTCCCTTACATTATTTTTATTATACTATTATCTCCGATAAGAAGGTTATGTTTTTGGTTGTCTTTCAGTTGGTTTGTGCTCTCTGAGTGCTTCTAGTTTATTTTATTTATTTATTTATTTATTTATTGTCTTACCAAACACTTTGAGGTGGGTCTTTCCCTCAGCTGTCCCTGCTGCCAGTCCATTAACCTGGCAGAAGAATTCCCTCTCATCAGACAGCTGAGTGTTCTGAATTAAGAGTCTGGTTTCCTTCTGGTCCGAAGTCACATTAATGCGGCCGCTGTAGTCTGTGTTGCTATCAATTATCTGCTGACTGCCGTCGCTGTAGAAGATACGCATCCGCGAGCTGTTTCCTGCAGCTCTCTGCAGAAGAACACAGCCAGGACACAGTAAAACATCAAACATCTTAGATCTACAGTATTGTAAAACAAAAAAATATTCAGTGGCAATGTTGTAAATGTCTTGCAGTCAGGATTTATCTTCTCATTTTAAAACTCCAATGCCAAAAAAGTTGTGACATTATGTAAAATGTAAATAGAAACAGAATGCAATGATTTGCAAATCCCACAAACCCATATTTTATTCACAGTGGAACATAGTAAGCATATCAAATGTTGAACACTATGAAAATGTCACATTTTTTAGAGGAAAAAAGCTAATTTTGGATTTAATGATAGCAACTTATCTCAAAAAAGATGGGACAGTGCTAACAAAAGACTGTAAACATAAGTGGCATGAATAAAAAACAGCTGGATTAGGTTAACTGGCAACAGGTCAGTAAGAGAACTGGGTACAAAAAGAGGATTTTAGAGAAGCTGAATCTCTCAGAAGTAATGTCTGAGAAAAACTGCTCCCCATGCCGTCCACAAAGGCTAGTTAAAGCTCTATCATGCAAGGAGGAAGCCATATGTGAACACCGTCTAGAAATGCCTGCTTCTGGAATGGTATGGGGGTGCATTAGTGCCTATGGCATGGGCAGCGTACACATCTGGAAAGGCACCATCAATGCAGAACAGTACATACAGGTTTTAGAACAACACCTCTCCAGCAAATAACACTGTTGAACAGCTAGAATCCTACATCAGACAAGAATGGGACAACATTCCCCTCCCAAAACATTCCAGCGACTGGTCTCCTGAGTTCCTGGACAATTACAGACTGTTGTTAAAAGAAGAGAGAACACTTCAAAGTGGTAATCATGGCCTCGTCCCAACCTTTTTGAGATGTGTTGCTGCCATAAAATTCAACATTACCTTATCTTTTTTTCCAAAAATTGCACAATTTCTTAGTTTAAACATTTGATATGTGTACTACGTTCCATTTTCAATAAAACATGGGTTTATAGAGTTAATTTTATGGGTTAGATTTCCAACTTTATTTAAATTTTCCAAGGAAGATCATCAAAGAAATCCAACATTTTATCAAAACTGAACAAGAAACGAGAAAGCAAATGAGTGTAAGCGAGCTTCATACATGAACAGCTGGCAGATGGACAGTGTCACTTTTCAGTGTCCAGCTTTACTCACCACAAACCACTGGATCATGACAAAACTGGGCTCATTGTTCACATTGGTGAAGCTGTAATGGCAGGGGATCTCTGCTGAGTCGCCCAGGTAGACCTCAAGGCTGTCATTCACAGTCAGTTCCACTTTGCCCCATGCTGGAAAACACATAGATATGCACATAAATCAGTTCTAGTTGGCCCACATTATTCAGGAACTACACAGAGCCATAAATAGTACTTCACTAAATCAAACATCCTTTTGACGGTGGTTGTGTTTTTCCTAACTTTGACCTTTTTACTTGAATTCTCAAAGCTGTGGTTGGCAGATGACCGTCTTCCCAGGCCAATCTGGAGACAACCTGCCATGTTCGCCGAATAAAGAAGAAAAGGCTTCTTGTCCACATGGCATCATTTTCATCTTTCTTCTGCCCGGCTAACTGTAACCACAAACCCACATCTTGGCCAGAGAAGCCGTTCCCTTGGCATCATTGGGGGAATGCAGGCGAAGCGAGGCAAGCCAGTTTGACACTGGGCTGTCCAATCGGACTGCCAAGAGCTTTTTCAGCCGTGTTGAACTTGGCTGCTGTTCTATAGGGGCCCATTCACACAACGACAAATGAAAACAAGGATGGCACCAAAACACCCTCTTTTCTCTGTTTGATGTGGTTTAGAGGATGGTATAGATTGCTCCACTTTTTCTCTCCACTCGGTCTGACACCATCAGGTGTTGTCAGATGATCAGTGTAGTGTGAAATAATTTCCTTAGGTGATTAGCCAGCAGGACTTTGTTCATGCATATAGTAAAGAGACAGAACAGTCAATCAAATATTAAAAGCAAAAGGTCCAGTATATGATTTTCATCATTCAACTTGCAGAATGTCACACAGAAACAAAGTAAAACTGGAAAAAAAAATCATCAAATAAGTCTAATCAACAGAATCAAACAGAGTTAACACTTGCTGTTTCTTTATCCTGCACACCTGATCAAACCAGGTGTCCAGGATAAAGAAAGTGCATCAAATTAAGTGATGAATTTACTCAGGTTTTGTGTTGAACATACACATTTCAGTTTTATGTTAAGAGTTTTTTCTCCAAATGCTTTACTTTGACTTGATAGTTTTATTTTAAAATTAAAAAAAAAAAATATATATATATATATATATATATATATATATATATATATATATATATATAATTTTTTTTCACGGGAAGCTGGTGCATATCTCCACCTATTCCTTGTTCGGACACCCTGGACAGATCGCAAGTCCATCACAGGAACACACAGAGACAAACAATGATTCACGCTCTGACTCACACCTGGGCACCAATTAGAGTTACCAATTAACCTAACATGAATGTTTTAGGTTTGTGGGAATTTAACTTCTAATCCAAAAGGAATCTTTGCTTTTCTGCACTCTCAAAACTGAATGACCTGGATGAAGAAAAAAAAAAAAAAAACAACCACTTGAACTGTGTTCGCTCCCACCCACCGAACTGAGATTCCAGATATTAATGTAGGTCAGTGTAATACTGCTATGGTACTAAGTGGGAATAAAACACAGACGTCCAGCTTTTGTTTTTATCTAATAGCTTTAAAATAGAAAGAAAAACAATTAGGCAAAGCTAGACCTGAGTGTCCTCATATGTTTTCAGCGTTGGTTGAAACAGACCAAGCATGAAAAGAGCTTTAGAAGTCCAGTTGCCACCCTGCTGCCTCCATTCAGCCTTTTCCTCCCCCATCTTCTCCCCCCCACCCTCCTCCTTCCCACCGCCAATGATTTTCTCAACTCATTTTTTTTTCTTCTTCTTGTCCCTCCCGCTTCAGAGCTATGCTCAACCAACCATCCCTTTAAGACAACGGGCTTGCCATTGTTCCCCCACCTGGGTGGAACAGACCCCCTCCCTCATACACGTACATCCACCCCCACCCACCAGTCATCCCATGTAGAGGTTAAAAGCAGTTCATGGTGCTTTGAATGTGCTGTTTACTGCGATGGAGATGATGGGAAGCGGCTTTGAGACAAGAAGCAGATTATGGAGGCTAAGGAAGAAAATATGTCGCAAAAGTCAAGAGTAAAAATGTTGTGTCTCTTTGGGGCCGTGCTGCTAACTTTTCAGCTAATCCGATTAGCACTGGGGGGTTTCTGCGGATTTGGCTCCCAAGCCAACCTGGGACCAGTCTTATCTGTTCCTGTTGTGACTTTATGCAGCTCAAACACACATGACCCATGATCTGTGGACCTTAACAACCAAAACGGCTGCCTGTGGGTGTGTCTGTCTGCCGTCTGCCCCCAAACAGAAATAATTTATTCAGAAAAAAACACCACCCTGGAATATCTGGATGTGAGGACAGGATCAGGCCTGAGACTGGGCAAGACTCCACATGACTGGTCTGTGACGAGGAAACAACACAAAGGGGATTGTCAACATAATTACACTTTAAACTGCAGATTAGCTCCGCGACAAGTTAGCTTCCAAAACACTTGTGAAATTATTCACTTTTTTTTTAAAGTTACAGCTGAAAGAAAAAAAAAGCAAGTAAATAAATCAAAGGAATTGATTTTGAATGTTTTTCTTTCTTTGTTTTATAAATCATGTGTTTCAAAGCTTTAACTCCTTTTTTATATTCTGACTCAGTGGTAACTTCTTTTTCAGTTGTTGCCAGTGTAAAAAATTTGCAGGAAAAAAAAAATTTCACACAGTCTCATGCAACAATTCCAACAAATGTTTTTTGAGTGACCGCTCAATTTTTTTCTTTTTGACAACCTGTTTTTCTACTACATTCTGTCAGGAAGTTTATATTATCATCCACCGCCAAAGGCAAAGTGTTTTTGCCCATGTTTGTGTGTGTCAGGATTGGGGGGTTATTATATCTTTTTCATATTTAAGTTTAAGTTTACTGTTTCTTGTATTTTATCTTTATGCTTAGTCTTGTCTTTATTCAGTTTTTGTTTCTTGTGTTTTTGTTTCCGGTCATTATTCACTTCTCCTCAGTCAGTCGCTTGTTTTCCTGCAGCGCCCATCTCCACCTGCTCCTCGTTAGTTATCACTCACCTGTGCCCACTTCTCCTAATTACCCTCTGTCTTTAAAACCCGGTCATCTCCTCCACTCTCTGGTTTGTTTGTCACTTTCCCTTGCTGTCTGGTTCTGCTCGTGTCTGTTCAGTCTTTGGATTTAGTTTTTGTTGTGCTGCGTCATCAGCCTTTTGTTCTTTTATTCATAATAAATTAGTTTTCCTTTAAAGCTCTCATCATGAGTCTGCACATTGGGTTCGCCAAAATCTCCACTCCACCTGACAGTGTATATTTTTACACATTCAAGATGGCCGCCACAGCTTAAGAGTCCTTAACAAACACAAAAATGGTTATAACTCGCCCAATCTTACAGATATCGAGCTCAAATCTGGTGTGGCATCATTCCCTACACGTACTCCAACCACTACACATTGTGCAGTATTTCTGCGTAAAACTTTGGCAATAACTGTTGACGACAACCCTGTCTGTCTGTTAGCAAAATATCTCATGAATCACTGGACGAATCTTAATGAAACTCTCAGAAAGTCATCACTGTCTGTACATCTACAAGATATTATTTGGAGTCAACACAATTCAAGACGGCTGCCACAGTGGGCTGACATTACTTAGCACAAAAATAACTAATTTTACAGACATTGAGCTAAATATTGTGTGGTAGAGAGTCATTCCCATAACACATCTCCAGGATTTCAGTATCACATGAGGTCATTTACAAGGTTCGACCTAAACAGCTGTAAGTCCGTCTCCTCTCATCAGAGGACGATTTCAGTTTAATACTCCTGTATGAAAGGTGGCAGGCGATACGCTAGGCCTTTAATTCTTTATGTTTGTGGGTTTCCTGCCACTACACACCTGTCTGCCACTGGATTATAAAACCATTCAGGTTCTCCTTCCAACAAAAATTGTGACAAAATACAATTACACCTGAAGGAGCTAACTCAGTTTTTCTTTTTTCCTCACTACAATCTTGTAAATTGTTTTGATTTATGACGTGTGCTGCTGACCTCTTCCCCTTGGAAATTTTGATCTTGATCTTAATGAGTTTTTATCTGGTTAAATAAAGGTGAAGGTGATGATACAGGCTTTAGTCGGGAATTTTTAAACTTTATTCACGTTTGATCCTTTAAAACGTTTACACTGAATGCTGAAAAAGACAAATGTCACTGTTGTTCTGTCCTTCCATTCCAGACAGACTAACAATACTAGTCTAACAATACTAATTTGACATAATGAGGAGAATGCTTCTTGGACCGCCTCTGCATACAGTCACTCATTGTGTGCCAAACAGACAGACAATACCCTCAGATGCTCAGTAAGTGGTCACCATTATTAGCTTTCCCATTCCATTAAGGCTGTCAGCTTAGGCCTCCAGTAGATCTGCCGCTCTGGCGCTGATAAGAGTCCAAATCACCTCTGACACAACAAACCAGCCTCATTTACTCACCATAATCTCTCACAAGCTTGGTGAGGCATGAAATGAGACTGAATGCTTCTAGGAGCATAAAACTTGTCATCTTAAAACACTCTTTAAACTCTCATTTTCTCTGTTCGGATCGGGCTGATTGCTGGAGATAAGAGGATAAATTAGAAAGGCGTGGACTGTTTCCGTTCAATGACCATAAAGGTCACGGTGGCTGGGTTTGAATATTGCAGAAGTCACTCTATAGAATCATAAGACCTTGAAGAAAATCTTAAACAAACATTAATATGTAAAGTCTTATTGCACACATTTTTTCAGAAATAAAATTAGCATTTTAAAGCTACTTATGAGGAAATCAGCATTTTAGAAATGTCAATTTTCTGCAGACTCAGAATAAAACTTGTGCTCCAACAGTTAGAGTCCCTCAGAGAGACAGGGTGTAAAAAGCTGGCATGTAAGTGTGGATGACAGGAAGGAGTGGCTTTTAATACACAGGCCTGATATGGGGTTGAACACCTGGGAGACAGTGTTTGCTGGCTGACATCAAAGGGCACACACACACACACACACACACAGAAAGAATACAAGTCTGCAGTGGAGATGAGAGCTCCTTGTCCACCTGATGTGCTTTCAGAAGCAGCATCTGGCACAAATCTCCCCGCAGCCGGTGTGACAGAGAAGGGCTCAAGCTTTATTCTTTCACACAGAGAGATAAGGAAGTGCTGCAAATCTCCTCAAAGACGCCTCTCAATGCATCTTTGAGCCTCTTTTCTTGTTGCATCACAGCTCCAGGTCAGGACCTTAACCTGCCCTCCGTGATCAACAGAAACTCTCAGTTCAAGATGCCCAGAAGAGCCTTTCATAAGCAGGACGCAGATTCTGCAAACGCAGCTTTAAAAATTGTCACTTTTGCATTTTTTTAGATCCACTAAACAAGTCACTATCTGCCCACACAAAAAAAGCAAGTTAATCAGTTTGAGATGTCAACCCAATGATTACTTTCTGAAAGTTCAAATAAGATATTTTACTAACAGTACAGACAAACGAACACACACATAACCGGGAAAAACAATTATTGCCTTCCACCTTCTATGGCAGGTGATAATAACTACTGATGGTAAAAAGAACATCTCAAAATGTCTCCAAAAACATCACTTTATGTTCATCACTTTCTTAAACTAACAAACAAGTTTATTTTTAGCCTTTGGCTGTTTTACTTCTTGTATTTCAGATATAATTTCAAATCAATTATAATGTAAAATAAACAGAATTTGTTTCTCAGCACATTCAAATCAATGCGTTAACTCTGTCAGGAGTATCCCACCGACAACTGAGGTTTCAAAACTTTTTAAAACCTTTCAAAACCTCAACATTTCAAAACTTCAAAAACAGAGAAGAAAGTAAAACAAAAAATGAATAAAATGAAATAAAAATTCTGCAACCTCTGGCTTTGAAAGAATTGCTAATCACTCCCTCTGGTTTGCAACTTCTTCGGCAGCTGTATAAATTTTTCATCATCGCACCCGGTGGGTGAGACTTCATTAAAAGAGCAACATAAATGTTTTATTTATGCTTGTATCTGATGTTCAACAGTGAGTGAGGCTTGTTCCTCTGCATCCACTACCCATCAATAAAAACCCCTGCAGAGCTGCTGGGCTCAGGCACGCAGGTTGCTCCACAGCCACAGGATGGATAATTAAAGGTCAATAGGCTAAACACTGTATCAACATCATGGGGGAGTTCTTTCAGCTATCAGCAGAAAAAACACACACATTGCTAAATGAAGCTGGCAGTAATAAAGTTTCCTGAAAGATAATTTTGAAGTGATTGAGTGGGTTTCAAGAAATTCCGGGACATAAATTTTATTACATATTCAGCCCTCTTACCAAACAGAGGACTGAAGGCAACTGAAACAAATGGATATGTTATAACATGGTACCAGTAACTCTAACTGCTCTGAGATAAATTCTGAATACAATTTGTTAGGAATCCATTTTTAAAATGAAATATCAGTTCAAAGCTATAAGATTTGATTTTCTTTCCCTGAATGGGAGTCGGTATGTTTAGATATAACAGTAACCACATGTATGGAGCACATCTCTACCGAAGAAAACAACATTCATTCAAATTCAGGAAGGCTATAAAAGTCTATACATGAACCCTCTAAGCTCTGAGTTATTGTTTTCCATTATTGCAGTCTCAACTAATAAAGACAGCCAGTACGCTAAAGCACAACTATTTGGTTTATGAGAACAAGGTGAATGATTTAAATGCTCTTCATAGTAATACAAACAGCTAAACAACATTTAAATATGTTTTTGTCTTCCAAATTGTTGCCAAACAAATTGTAAAAATGAATTAACTCTTGAAAACCGAACTGTTTATGGTATTGTCATAAATATCATCTAGAGGTTGTACAGAACAGCCACCTATAATGACATTTCAGGCTTCACTAATCATGTAATTATGACGAGCTGAAGCAGAAGTTTTTCATTATTTCTCTGCACCACATTTTCCCACAAGAGAACCTTAAAGGACAAACAAAGCTAACAGAAAAAGACCATTACATTTGTTCATGCTAAACCAAAACTATCTGGCTGTTAAAGCACTTTTTCTTTTGTTCGTCTCAAAGATGAATCTTCCACTGGTGAATACTATCATACAACGGTAGCCAAGCCCTCATTCTGCACACACGGATGCCCTTATTTATGTAGATGTAATCCAGGATTTGAAATCTGAAACTATGACAGTGACAGTAAGTAAACTCTTTAGTAAATGCTTTATTTCCTCTTAACAAAAAAACAGTTTCTTTATGGTAACAACAGTAATATTTAGGTAGCTGTTTTGCAGCTTGTTAGGCCATAATGGAAATAAATAAAGTGCCTTTTTTCTGTTTTTTATAAAATTACTGTCTGAGTTTTCTCAGTATTACATTTAGGTAATGCATCCAATTGTTCAGATTGTTTTTTACATCTAAAGTTTGCCTTACCCACACCAAAATACACAAAAATTTACAAAAACTAAATTGAGAAGGGTTTGAGACACCTTCAACAACTCTGACTATTTTGAGAAAGAATTGTCACACAATTATTTATTTTGTTTAAAATTTAAAGAACACGAGTGTGATTCTCTGTGACTCACGTAAGGAGACTAAGAACCCCCACAAATGTGTAGAGACATTTTAGAGACTCCTTACATACAGTTCATTGAGCCAGGAGCACAATATCTCATTGCAAATCTCAACATGCTTCAACATCTTGTCATATCTTATATTCTCTGAAAGTAATTTCAGCAATGCAGTAGATTTTTTTAAATGCTCTTCAGTCACATTTGTAACTTGACATGTTTTGTCTCATTATACAGATTTAACACTTCAGCCAATAACCTCACTGAGCCAAACAGTACTCACCTGTGTGATTATTAATGCAAAACGTCATAAAATGACATAGTGTTGCCTGATGGATTCTGAAGCTCCTGACTAGATAAGAACTGATTGTTTGTTCTGACGGCAGCATCGTTCTGTGAGGCTGTTTTTAAAGTCAGTAGCTACTTGAATGTATTAAAAATGTAACGTTAAAAGTACAGACTGACTGATACAACCTTAGATGGTTAATTTATTTAATATTCAACAGCATCATCCCACTTTGCTAAAGGTGTAGAAAACTGACATTTTGAGGCAAAGTCTGTAAATGACAGTGATGGCTCCTTCATCCTTATTAAAAACTGTGAAAGAAGAGACATTAATGAACGAAGGGCCAGGTATGAGGTTCTGGCCATCTTTCTTTTACTATAAATAGAAGACCTTTTCCCAATCAAACCTCTGACGACAGCACACGGACTCTCTGCTGTGCTCCAACAAAGCCCTTCCTATCCGAGCGGCCGTGGTCATCATCACGGCGCTGAATATCCTTGAAAACTACAAACTAAGTGCAAACTGAATTAACTTTCCTTCAAACAGCAGACAGAAAGGGCTGCACTGGATTACTTCTATTTGAATCTGAAAAAATCCTGCAAATTTTGAATCTGAAAAGTAGCAAAATAATGTTTTTTTTTCCACTTTCAATTTAGTAAGGACTCTAATTATCACAGAAAATGGTTCATGTGAAAGGGTTCACGCTTCCAATTAATAATAAAAACGTTTACATTTTTATAAAACGCTACAGAGCTGTTGGTCTACAGATGTACTGCAGAAAAAACATCATCAACAGAGTCTAAAAACAGCAAGATGGCTGATTATTTCTGCTCATTTGCATAAACAACCACATAATCAATCATGCAAACAAACTGAATATATTTAGAGGGATGTTTTCTGATACTCTCATATTGCACTTGATGAGTCTGGAAGGCCTTTGCATAAAAACTTCACAATTAGCTTTAATGGTGATTACCAGCAACATCTCCATTTAACTAACACACTCCCAGGCAACCCACAAAACCTTTTCTTTAAACCTTTCTGTGACTATTTATATCTATTTGAACTTTTGTCCAGTTTAGTATCTGATTTTCTGTGTATTTATAGCCAAGCAGTGCATGCCCTCCAACAAAGGCTTATTAGTGCATTCGCTCTCCTTTTATCCCATCCGGCAGACATGAGGCGAGCTGTCGGGTAAGCGTGCCACACCCAATTCACCGGGATCAAAATGCTGAACCCCAGCCCCCCGCAAATCCCCCGCTGGGAACCCTAATGCTCTCAAAGAGAATATCAGAGTGATCACAGGTGCGCCGCTGTGTTAATGAGGAGCAGAGGCTACTGTGTGCGCTCAGGCCAGCCCCACCTACGACCCCTCCCAACACACACACACACACTCCGAGGCTCAGAAACAATAATGTTTGGACAATTTTCAAAACTTTGAGACCAATAACCAGACTGGAATTCCTCTCTGACAGGGCAGGTGTTAAAGCGGGCTCTGGTCTCATCAGAAAACCTTCATCCAGTTCGAACACATTCACAGAGAAGAACAGACACCTGGAATAGATTACCAATGAATGACAAATACACAGGTATGAAATGTAAGTAAATAAGCAAACTGATTTAACCCTCCTGAAGCCCTGAAAAGAGAGAGATAGAGAAGAAGAGGAGACATCAGATGCTTTTACTGCCTTCAGAGTCTCAAAAGTCAAGAACTCGCTGGTTTCAGCTTAGCTTCCTCATGAGAATCCTCCTCCGACCTGTCATCTGTGCTTCCTGTACGGAAATTCTTCATCACATTCATAGTTTTCTTCACTAGAAATGTTTTGTATTTTTTTGCAGTGTTGCAAAGGAGATCAAGCTTGTTTGCTTTTTTTTCTTTTTTTTCACTGAATCTTTGGTGAAAATGAGAAATGTTAAGAATAGGCTCCACGGTATCCTGTGCTGGAATTTTATCAACCACATCTATTTACACCAAACACTCTGCAGTTGCCAGACTACAGCAGGATCATAGAAGAAAATTCACAGGAAACAACGGAGAGAAAGAAGCTCCGATTTTATCCTCAAGATCAAACTTCCAAGAGGTGAATGTTTTGTCTAGTTAAGCAGAAAACTGATTGTTGGGGATGGGATTTATAAACACGCTCTGAGTCACTGAAGGACAATTACCTGCAGATAATGGAGGCCAAGCAAACAAAGCTTATGTGGGTTTTAGCTGATACTGATATTGGTATGATTTAGAAACGGTACACAGAAACTACAAGACACTGTTTTGCTATTAAAAATGAATTTATCTGCATGATTATTTGAGTTATTTTAGTCTTTCATACATCAAAACGTTCAGCTCATTCAGGAGACGGCTGCTATGACTTCATTTTTGGAAGTTTTATACTTTTCAAAACAGTTAACTTTATGTAATATTTTCCCATAGAAATGCTTTGAGATCTCTTCAATTCCTTTTGCTACTCTTAGCTAACCTTTAGCTGTTTTTACACCTTTTAGCTTTTAGCTAGCGTTCTGCTTTTTTAGCTTCAACAACTCAGTTTCAGCTTCTTTGTTCTATTTCAGTCAAGTAATTCGTCACGCAGCATTCACACTGAACTATGACAGAAAATGCAATTTCTCGAGTCACATTCTTGCACTTATCAAATAAACACGCCTGGATGTGTTTCTGTGTTTTATAAAAACGTGTTTGTTTTCATGTAAACAATCAGTGAGACAAAGGTTCAAAACTTTAACCTTTACGGAAGCCTGACTGACATGTTCCAAAGAGCTAAAACTCTATTTACACAACAAACTCGTCTTGTATTTCCCGTCCAAACACGGCCCCCACCTCCAGAAAGTAATAATCACTTTTTTCCTTTAGCCCCACCACCAGTCACCCTGCTTTGGATCGGACACAATGTCAAACACAATGAAATATCTGTGCTCAGAACTCATAACCAGCTGCATTGTTTGATATGAGAGCAGCTCAGGGCAGACTTTATCTTCATCTCCAGACTGGGAGACTCTGGTTCTCAGGGCTTAGCAGACAATATCCTCCACTTGTTTGATTCACTGAGCCGCAGCGTGCCAAAACCTTGAGCCAGGGCCATCGTTATGACTGGATTCCCAGTCGTCGGGTGGCACAATGTCCTGCCGGGCCGGGGAGGACGGAGGAGGTGGGGTTCACGTTGACACAAGCAGCTGTGGATAATACGAGAGCCGACCCTGTTCCCATGCAGCTGAGGATGGGGTGGATGGTGGGGAGGGGAGTCGGCAACACCTGTGGGCAGCCCATTTGTCAAGTGATTTGTGGGAAGAAGCGTGGAAGTGAGAGCAAACAGGGGTGTGTGTGTGTGTGTGTGTGTGTGTGTGTGTGTGTGAGTGACGAGGTAACTTAGTAGAGTGTTATCACAAGACCACACACAATGAAATCCTTGTTGATTTTCTCTTTCACACACACCTGTGCAGCTATAAAAGTCTGAACTTCCTCTGACTCTTCCCTCCACTGATGCCCAAAAGCATTTTAACATTTCTGCATTTTTTTCTTTTTTTTTTAGTTTACAGATCAACAATATTACCTCCGAACACTAAACTCACTAAACTAACATCTCAAAGTTCCCAAAGGAAGCTGCGTTTTGCCCCCTGGAGAGAACTGCACAAACAAGACGTAACTCAAATAATTTATTCTACTAAGAGATGCACAAATCAGTCCACTAGTATTTGGAATTAGTCCATTATTAGTCTTGAACATACATGAGCTGAACAAGCACAACACTGTACAATAATGCTGGCAATAAAATCCCTGGCACAACAAACCATCATGTTGGCAGCATGAAAGTTATCATCTGCAAGAGGAAAAGACAGAAGACAATACTTGATTTATTTATTTTTTTTATCAATGATGAAGTATTTTTACACATTACCACGAAGGCTTAGCTGTAAAAATATGTCAGATAAGTACACAGGGACCCTCTTCATAGTACAACAAAAAAAGATCCCCAATCTCTGCTTTCAGCTGCATGTATTTGTAATAAAACACATCAGAGCAGAAAAGTGGAGTATTAGAATGAGAGAAAAGCCTTTAACCTGATGCTCATGGTGTCTTTAACGATGATACACTTACACTAACAGTAACCATCTAATAGTTGTCACAGGAGGAAAGACAGGAAGTTTGATGTTTTCAGAAGAATCCAGACACATGCTACCACAAGCATGTGTGTCTGGTTAAATAACCCAATTTTGTGCTGAAGCGTGTGTAAATCACATGAACACCGGGGAAAATCCTTTGCCCTAAACACCACGCTTTGATTCAGCAGTTGATCTTTTAACAGCGTCCAATATGAAGGATGAGGAAGAGGGGGAGGATTTGATATTTAAGCATCTCCTTATCCTCTGCCGTTTGAAATGTCAAGTTCAAAGTTTCGGAGCAGCGGCCTTGATCTGTGAGCTAAGACGACCTGGAGAGTTACTCAAACGGCGGCTTTGTGGCGAGACGCAGCACTGTACACACGGAGTGTTATTATCTCTGATTCTATTAAAACCTGTACACAAGCGTTTGATGTTTCTTCCTGTCTGACCTGCCTAATCAAATCAGAGCAGAGTTTTCTCACTAATAAAATGTCCATTGTATGCTGGAGCCGATTCTAACTAATTTAGGCTAATTTGATTATGATACTTTCTCAAGAAGACCGTCTGGTTAAAGTCTCCACTTCCACGATGTAGAGGGATCTTTCAGTTTGTGTTTAGAGACAAATAGGAGAAAATATTGATATCTATAGTTAAGAGAGGTTACTGCAGTAAAGTTACAGTCAAACAGCCCCACAGAGCAGGACCTTAGCCAGAATATAGAATAAAAGGACAAAGATAAAGCAGAGCAATGTCACTTTTTTTGTCATTTTCACGTTGCTTTAAAGTATGATGAACCACGTTTAATATTTAAGGTTTTTGAGAACATTCTAATCTTGTTTCAAACATATTTAAACTAGAGGAAAAAAAGTAGAAAAACCTAATCTTAAACATAGCAAAAGGCTGGTTAAAAACTAAATGTAGCATAAGAAAACAAAAACAGAGAAAGTATACGAAGCAGGTTTTAAAGGTTTTAAAGGAACTTAAGAGATCTTTATGCATTTCTATGAGGTAATTATTTGTAAACAAAGTTAATTATTTTAAAAAGTTAAAAAATTACAAAAAACAAAAGATATAGCACTCTTAAATGACCTGAACAGTTTAATATAAACTAGCACAAAGTAGTTAAACTGCTTAAAAACTGTTGGTGTGAATGTTAAATCAGCACTCACACAATTATACCATCAATTTTGTTACCAACAAGGCTGAGAAAAGGAAAACTGAATACTCAAAATGAACATGTTTACTGAGAATGAGAGTTCATTTCAGGCCACTTTTCCAACCTGGAAAGATCAAACTTTATCAGCCAAAGACACGTAAGAGCCTGCAAAAAACAAACAATATCTTGTAAACTCAGTTTTTCACATCAAGATTTCAGCCCGTAAGGCGCTTTAGAACTGATTCAGCTCTGCTTAGCATGTAAAGATCAGATCTTCAGATGATCAGGTGATCAAATGCTTGAGGCGAATGCTTTTGGCAGATTTAAACCGCGGACAAAAGGTGACTGCCAGCACACGAAAACCCAAGAGGCTGAACATGGAGGCCATAAAACCCTGAAAAGGCTGAGTCAGAGATGAATACAGTGGAAATAGGAAAAATCTGGTTTATTCAATGATGTTTAAAAAGTTACTAACTCCATTAAAGTTGATTCAAGTGTCAGCTCATTTTTCACAACTTCTGAGTTCTCAGAGTTGAGGCAACTTCAATCGCTATGAACTTGTCAGCACTTTTTAACACCTCTACCTGACTGACTGGAGCTGAACTTGTGGAAACGGTTATATCTTGTTTTCTATGGCTCGCTGGCCTGGGGGCTTCAGACTTTTCTTAGAAATGCCACGGTGGAAAACTGGGTTGTGGATCCTGAAAGGCCGGTCAATGAGACATTCAGGAACACGTCGGGTGCAATTTTTGGAGCTTGACCCAAAGAAGGAGCTACAGTAAAAGTCAGGATAAACCACAATCTGCTGCTTCCTCATGGGAGTTCTTGTATTTAACTGCCCCTTTTCAGCTCCTCAATTTGACATAAGTGTATGAATAAATCACTACTGAGTCAACTGAGCCATAATTTCCTATTTTCACATTACAAACGATAATCAGTAAGTTGCATCGGTGCAGACAGAGCTTAACACCTGCACAAAACACTAAAAACACAACAATAAGACACAGATAGATGCTCACTGACTAAAAACTTGCAAGACTTATTTTCCTATTTATGATCTCTTCTGTATATATTTTTTGCAGTAAAACTACTTCTGAACAATGTGATACTTTAACCAATCGTACAGCAAAATGTTTGGCTTGATTGGGAATAATGTGCTCTAACATTTTTAGTATTTCTAATTTCTATACTTTTTGGCGTTAATAAACTATTTATAAAAATTTTCCCTGTAGAAACACATTGAGATCTTTTCCAGTTCCTTCAAAAACATTGTTCTATGAATTATATTTCTATTTCTTCTTATGCTTTTTTAGCTTTTAGCTGCTGGTTTTGGCTTTGCTCATTTTTATCTTTAAGTCAGTTTTGTCAACTCTAGCTTTTAGCTACAGTTGTACTGATTTTAGCTTTTAGCTAAGGTTTTTCTCATTTTAGCTATAGTTATATGAATTTAAGGTTATAGTTTGTCTTTTTACTAATTTTAGCATTTAGATATTATTTTGCTATTTTTAAGCTTTTAGCTATTGTTTTGCTGATTTAAGCTTCCGTTCTGCCTGTTTTTACTTTTAACAATTCTGTAATTGCAGCACTCAGAACTCACTCTTGAATTTATTTATTTCTCTAGTTTATTTTGAGTCAGTTCCACACAGACTTCGTTAACGCCACAGGTTGTTGGAGCATCAAATCCAACTAAAAACAGTCTTCTGATTAATAAGTGATGGCAGTCTTCCCTTACAGCTATGCGAAGTGTTCCTTACTCATCCATACATGTTTGCATTTGTTATGTACCCTTTAACAAGCATCAGTGTTTGTTTTTAGTCCTGTCAATATCAGTGTTCCTGGTCTCTGCTGAGCAGCAGATGCTAAACTGGTTGGAGGTGGAGGAAGCCCACGGCGTCACGACTCCTCCAGCCCTGCAGGGGGCTTTGCAGAGTTAGATTTTGTCAGCGGGCCTACTGCCTGTTCACCTTATTTGAGATAAACGTCACTGTTTGCCGAGCTTCTTTGATTTTGTGACTGTAGCTACCTGACAGACTTTATATTGTAAACAAAAACCGAGCAGCTGATAACCGTGTAGCACTTTCAGAACCATCTTTTCTTAAATGGGAATCTGAATGGGGTCTGTTTCATCAATATGTCTGCATATTATATAAGGATAGGCATTGATTTTTGAATATTTGAAGGCTAATTCGAAGAATTAATGAAACCATCATCGCTGTCATCTCTTTTTTTTCAACACTGGTCCTTATTGGTTAGTGACCCGACATGTTGTTTCCCATTGTCTGTTTCTACCATTGTACTTTATTTTGAAAAGATTATGATTATATGAAGGAATATAAACATCCCTGGCTAACAGGATTACCAGCAGCACACATCTCTACATGAATGAATGGATAAATATTGGAAGAAAATTCAAATAATTAGCAACAGATTCAAAGAGTGTTTCTGCTTAAAATGCCCATCCCTAATAATATATAACAGAATGAAATACTTAAAATTCAACATATGGTTCGTCCCATATTTACTATATTTACTCATCTGCAAAAAAAAGTTACTGAACAGGGCTAATTTAGGACTAAATCAGATTTTTGCAGGAGCTGGTGCCCCTCAGACCCTGACCCTGAATCCAAACATGGATATAATAACACATTTAAGGCCTGTAAATGTTCACATAATGTAACTTAGGTCACAATATCCAATGTAGTTTAATTTGATTACTCCAAATATTCATGGTAAGGTAATCAGGAACTACATGGCAGTGTTAAATGCAGACTAGGATGTTAATCAGGGTAATTTCAGAATATTGATGAGAGCGTTAACTCTGATTCAGATCAAAAAAGTCCTCTAAGACAAGACAGCTGCAACAAAAAAAAAAAAACACTGTTTTTAGTTCAGACAAGTTATTAAGTTGTTAAATGTAAGGTACCGAAAAACCGGCAGGTGAACTCGTAAAAAGTATCCTCTTTGCTGTGTGTAAATCCTCTTTCTGCAAAGAAGGTGAAACAGGAAGAACCCATAATACCAGAAACTTAATTTTAAGTTGTAGTAACACTGTCTGACAGCTAACAAGGTTTACTTAAAGCTCAGTGTTAAACCACACGAACTCGTGCGTAATCATAAAAGCAAATGTGAGCGATAAAGGCTCCCACACTCACTGAAAAGGTCAAATAATGACAGATTAATTAAATGACTGGACAATGTTTTTGAGAACCAGAAAAGAGTCGGCATTCATAAAAATGATGTGCCTAAAGGCAACAGTCTCCGCCTATTATATCCATTATCAGTCACTTATTCAGGTCACGACAGGTCAAGCAGAATAACCGTGGCGCGGTTTCCCTGGCGACTTCATTCAGGCTCTCGAGTCTCTATGGGAGGAGTTGTTCCACCATAACTTACTCCTCTCAGTGAGGAGAGACTGCAGTCTGACGCCAGGTTCGGCTTCTGGTACCGAACGATGTTAATGGAACTACAAGAAGGCTTGGGCTAAAACAAGATTTGTGTTCTCGTCTCCACCTCGAGGGAGAGAAAGCAGCCGCTGTTGTTCAGTCTCATGTCACACTGAGAGGTGCTTTCACTGTAGAAGGACAAGGTCACTTTTACAAAAGAGACTATTAGTTCAGACAAGTTGTTCAAAGTACGGTAAGTAAAGGATATCAAACAAACCTGCAGATGAACTCCCAAAAAGTATCCTTTTGGCAGTTTATAAGAGTCAGAAAATAAAAGGTTACAAAAACAAACCTGCAGAGTCACTTTTTTTGTTACTGCATTCTATCATTCTTGTCCTACATGTATATCTATGTAGTTCATGATCTTACGCAGAAAAAACAAGCCCAATCTAAGCTTACGTCAGATTTGTCATTTTGATATGAAGATGTTTGGAAAGCAATCTAAAAAAGCAGCCGTATGATAATTTCTGAAAAACACAGCTGATGATTAAAGATTTGTTTTCTGACAAGGTATCTGAATCAAAGACACACAGAACAAATTTTATATCAGTGCAGATTAATTTATATAATGACAAATAAACTAATAAAAAATATATATTATTTGAAGTATTAATTTTGAGAAAACAAACTGACTTTCTTTCCTGTTTCTGTAGATTGTTTTCAAACATTCAACCAAAAAATGAAGAAAAAAAGTTGAAACATTGCTTCAATATTCAGAACAAACTTTATGTTTTTGTCCACTGATTAGATAAAGAAATTAAAGGTTTCAGATTCCTCGAAGGAACGCATGTCGCCTGCTGACTGTCTGTGTTTAAGCTCAGTGACTGTAACACTGACTGAGGTAAAGGCATTCTTGTGTTTGATACTGTCAGTTAGTTGTGGCAGCCATCTTGAATGGGGTTGTCTCCAAAGGTTGAACAGTTGTAGATGTACATCCAGTGACTGCTTTTAGAGTTTTATTAAATGTAATTTGTTCAGGAGATAATTTCCTAACAGACAGACAGGGTTAATGCCTGTACCTGATTCTAAAGTCTTTAAGCAAAGATATTCTGCAATATGTAGCGGTCAAAAGAAGATGATGGTCAGCTTTCACTGTGCCAAATATGAGCTCAATATCTGTCACATTGTCTAAGATATAGTCATTGTTGTGTCATCTTGAATTGGGCTTATGATTACTTTCTGAGAGTTTCATAAAAATCTGTCCTCTGCATTATGCTAAAACTACAGATAAACAAACACACACGCAAAGACAAGCAAAAACATTTTCATCTTTCACTTTCGGCGGTGGGTGATTATCAAGTTACTGACCAAAAGACAAGAAACATCCAAGTCATTAACATCCAGCACAAACGCTCCACAAAAAATTCTGGCTGCATATTTTGTTCACACAAACAGTATGTCTGTGATAACAAAAGTTATTTTTCATTTGCTTGTTCGTCTGGCTGCCACCATCGTACGCATGATGGGTTTAATTTGGTTTTGATTCAAGTTCTTTATTAAATTGAGCTTTTTCCAACCTCTAAATGAAATCTCGGTGTTTCAGTTGTTCTGGTCGAGCTTGATGACTATTTTCCTGTGAAACTTCAGTTGTAGCATGTTTTAAAAAATACATTACAGATGAGAACCGTTTAAATTATTTTACTTCTCAACTAAGTGACAGAAACACATGCAGAGGATTTGTATCAACAAGATCCTTGCCAACAGTTAACCACCAGCTTTATCTTTACTCTCCTGAACTAATAGAGGATAATTCAAAGGCTTTAGTCCAGTTTTCTTTGAGCATTGACATGGCTTTATACTTAAATTGCAGTTATAGCAGAACGTCTCCCACCCCCCCACCCCGGGGGCAGATTCCAGACCCTAAACTTGAGCTGAAGAGGTAGATCACATTACAGCTTTCATCAGACACGTCTTCAAAAGATGCTGGCTGTGTCTGGCATCCTTTAAATTACCCGAAAAGTCAACTTTGCACCGGGGCTCCCTAATAAATCCTCTCTTCGACTTTGACATCACCATTGAGTGTCTGATTCTTATCTGTGAACAAAGCCTGTTATCACCAGCCATGTCAGGACTCGTGACATCTCACAACAAAGCACACAACGGATCACCACGAAAAGCCTGCCTTAACCAAACATCTTCTGCAGAAAGCTCCTGTTATCCAATCTGCATACTGTGGAGGACTTTGTATTCGCTTAGAATAAGAAACACTTGTTTGATCTTATGCGATTTAAATTCAGCTCGACTAACTTCATGCTGCGAGGAATCGAACGTTCCTCCCACACGTCTACCCTGTGACTTCTCATAGCTGAGCAGAGGGTAACGAAATGCATTCAGATTCACTCTTATTCATGCAAATCTTGTACTTTGGAAAGATGAAGTCAGTATGTTCAACCAAATTTGATCTATCAAAAAACTGACAATAAGAAAATGAATAAAGACCTAGTGTTCTTTTCAGGAATGTATATCACCCACCGCTATTCATGCCAGAGTTTTAAATCAAGCTAAAGCTGCTTTGGTCAAACCTTGAAAATAACATTAAGTGCAATCTCCTATGAAACCTCATGTGATCTGTTAGCACTTCAAACACACCAAATGTTAGCTTAATATCTGTAAAATTCACTGAGGTTTAGCCATTTTGGCTAGGCTAAGGTTGATTATTATGCAAAAACATTATTGCTCTGCCTTCGCCTTCGGCAGCAGACAGAAATAAGTAGGGCTGGTTGAAAAACAAACCTACAAAAAACATATTTACCAGTTTTGCCACATGGAGTTAGAACCATGCAAGTGTTGTTTTCGGTTGCAAACATATTGATTTTGTTTCCCTCCAGAGAAGCACCTTTTTCTTAGGATCTGTGCAACTTGTTTTGATTTGTTCTGTATTTTCTTTACTGGTGTCCTTCAGGGCTTTTTTTTTTCTGCCCTCGTTGTCCTTTATAGTTGAGTTAGACTGGTTAAAGCAGTTAACTATGAGGGGGAAAGATGTCTGTGTGTGGCTGGGACTCTAAACATCACAAGCACACGCTAACTGACAGCGACTGATTGCTCGTCAGGAAAGTGTTTATTTGTTGTTGCATCTTGTGTTTACACAACATTTGGGAATTTAAAACTTAGTCAAGTAAAGACCTAACATTCCTTGAAGAAATGCATATCACCCTCTGCCTTCCACGCCAGAGTTTTAAACTAAAACCATCTTCTGCTGAAAGGGATGGAGCCATTTTGGTTCAACCTTGTAAATGCAATCTAATGCAATATTGTGAGGTCTCACAAGATGTGTTGGTGCTCAGAGAATGTGTTGAGGATGAATCTCAGCTACTACCACTCAAAATAAATTTAGCTCAATATTTGAGAAACTGGCTGAATTGTAGCCATTTCTGTCTTTCAAATTGTCATATGGCTGTGGTGGCCATCTTGAACAAAGTTGACCAAAAAAGTTTAATCAGTTGTAGATGTACATCCAATGATTACCTTCTGAAAGTTTTATTTAAATCCATAATTCATCCAGTGGTTCGTGACAGATTTTGCTAACAGACATAAAAAACCCAAACATTATTGCTACTTTGCCTTTAGCTTTGGGCAATAAAAAGTTATTCTTCTTGAAGTTGTGAATACTAGTTTGGAATTAAAAAATAGTCCACTAACAAGGCAAAATAAAAAGATCAAGATATTACCCAGCAGTAATAGTGTGTAGCATGTAAAGCTAATATACTGCATTTTCAATAATAATAATAATAATAAAGATTCACATTCCAGGGTCCCATCAACAGTTGCTGCTGATTTTCTCCACCCGGCTAATTTTCTGTGTCTCTTGTTGCTCCTGAGGGACACTTAAACAAAGAGATCAGCCCCTCTGGGGGGAATCTGCCAAACACATGCCCCGCAACCGCTAACTGAACAGCAGAAAAGACAAAAATAATTACCCTGCGCTGTGAATAAGCTGAAGGGGAGAGCTCCACTCAAAGCATGAAATGTGAGTTAAATCCAGCCCTCTGCAGATGACTGTTGAGCCTTAGGGGCTGGAATAACATTTACAGACAGAAATTACACGAAACTCTGTATTGATGCTCCTGAACTTTGCATAATACTAAGTAAAGATGTTCCTCCTAAAAAGAAAAATGCTTACTTTGCAAAGCTTCACAATACTGATAGTGTTCTTTCATGTTTTCAGATTTCCTGCTTCAAAATTTACTAAACAAAAAAACATAAAAAGTTGCAAAAAGCTTGTTAATTGGCAGCTAATTTTGCATTGCATGGTTTATGGAAAGGCAAGGGGGACAAAAATGCCAGACGCACGCCATATTCATCGTGTGGCAGAGCCCATTAGCAAGAAGCAAACACCATGAGTGAGGATCTGGTGAGCCCCGAGGTCGTCATGAATATTCATGTGCACATGCCCACGCTCAACGCAGAGACGTCTTTGGAGCATCAAAGTCAACTCGGATTCAAACGGGCTTCAATTTAATTTAGCAGATGTGATCGCAAGTTTCTGTGGCAGGAGACTGGAGCTATGCCAAACATGATGAGCTCTGTTATTTCATATGGAAATGCATAAAAAAACACCTAAATCTCAGTTAATAACTTATTGGTGAATGCAACAAGAGTTTGACAAAATATGTTTTTTCCAGATAGTGAAGATTTATTCTAATCCAGTCCTAATTGTTGTTTAAATGTAACATTTTTGCTCTTTAATAAATCATCCAAAAAAACCTCTGATACTGCAGGGCCCTTTGATTTTTTGCAAAGAGTAAAACACAGACAGAATTAGAATTTACTGTAAAGCACAAAATGTCACAAAATTTGTTTGTTTTGCAATTAACAGGATAATTTTGGCCGCTCTAGGCTCCTGTAGCGTCCTGTCTGCAGCTGACTGTGACGGGATGAGTGAACAAAAAATAAAAAAGGGAAACAATGAAAAAGGTTTCGTAAAGCCCTATACTTCCTCCACAATGGAAGCGATGTCTGATGGTAAAAGCAACCAACATGCAAAACATTCAGAAACAATTATTGCATTACCTGAACACTAAATCATCCAGTTATATCTGTTGTTGGTTGTCATAATTAGTCATGTTTCCCATTAGGTTATAATGCAACTTTTGTTTTCTTTGGCCCCTAAATGTCAGGAAAATGCAAACAATACATGCTGTGTTTACTATTTTGTTCCATTCATCATATGTGGTCATGATCTCACTTGGTAACCTAAACTTAGTGATGGACTAAATGCTGTACCAAATCTATTTTTACAGGCTCCTCGGGCATTTTTGCAGGTGACACTGACACGCTGCAAGGTTTGGCAGTTTGACACAAGCCCCGACAACAAAAGAAATACGAGAAGTCAGCATTCCTCAGAACAATGCAGTGGCCTGGGGGGAAGCTTTGAGCAATTACCAAAGACGATCTGTGGCATGTGCATTGTTCCGAGAGGAAATATATCTTATATCCATTACAAAAGAACATGCTTGAAGATACATGTGTAAGCTTTAACTGATGACATAAATTTGTGGTCACATTTCACACATGCCTGAAGGATGTAAAGTGGTCTCGGAGTTTTCCACTCATCAACATGAACCCTTTTTGACCAAATTCTCTTTTACAGCCTTTCTGATTAATGGTTAACTTTGTCCTGAAGATACTACATTCCAGGAGAATTATTCACACTTGCTGTTGGGATGTTGTTGGCATTGCTTGAGGCTGGATTCAGGGCCACTCTAATGACGTTTGGTTGACTCTAAAGATAAATATATTTCCTAAAACTCTATAAGCTGCATAAATGTCTGTGCAGCCCAGCTGGTTAGAATTTGTTTGGCTATATGTACGATAAAGACATGACATCTCGTTTACTTATAATGGAAAAACTAAGGTGCAAAGTAAACAGGAAAGTGGTGTCTGACTGGACTGCGAACAGTATTCAGGAGAGAGTCTCCAGAATGTCTCCAGATTCTGTTGTGACCCAACACCTGTCAATAACTCAACCATATAAAGGTCAAGAAATTTGTTCTCTTTCTTATGGTGCGTTCCAGTAGTGCTGGGAAATTGGAATTTTTGAGTTCCTAGTCATAAATTTTAACGGGGACCAACTACCCCCAGTTACGATTTCAAGATGGCTGCTACTCACAACTTAAGTTGGTGAACTATGTTACTTTCACTGTTAATATTTGTTCTTTAACTTGTTTTTCACATTTAATCACTCATACAACTAGTACTTTTTAATGTGTATATAGCAAGTATTAAAACATGTTGGATAAGATTTCATATTCTGAACTTTTGTGTGACTGGTCAGAAATCTGAAGAGGGTTTGAGGATTAAAAATTAAGAAATGTTCCAGTCTCATGAAGTTTAAAGCTTGAAACTCTACACTCTACAGTTCTGAGCTGAAAAAGTTTCCTGGACAGAAAGCAAAAAGTCTTTACCTGCAGAACAGAAGTCCAGTTGGTTATGTTTTTAAAAACTTTTTAATACCAGCCGTCCTGGCTCAAGAATGTCTTGCGATGTTTGTCAAACTGGCCGTTGAAAACATGGTTACACGGCTTACTGGTTGCAAACACTCGAAATTCAGTGACATTTTTCTACTGAAAATTCCTTAACTTTCTTGTAATTTTCCTGCAATTGTGAGTCACCACCTAGTCTCCCAACAGTCGCAGCTCAGTGAGATCCCACCTTAAACATTTCCTAGATGACAAACCATTTAAGAGGTTTAAAAAGCAAGATCAAAAAATACTTATGAAGAGTTAGAAAGACCAAATATTTGTGTCACTTTCAGCCTCCAGAGTCCAGTCTTCATAAGAGTGTTTCATTTTTACTTGCTTCTTTTTAAAGTAAAACCCTTTGCTAAAGATACACAGTACTGCAATGATCCAGATATTACTATGCCAAGAAGGGAAAAATATCTGAGCCAAAAATATTCCTTTGAAATCAAATTAATAATCTGAAAAGAAAGTCCAAGATATTGCATCCAAGAAAGTAATTTTGGTTAGGCTTCCCTTGTGGGTGGTGTGTTATTACCAGCTCTGTATGCCAAAATCTGACTGATTCTCTTAAATATGACTCTAACTCTTCTCAAGATTCAACAGTCCTAGTTTGCTAAATAAAATAAAGACTTGCTATCACACACATTTGAGTTTAATGTCTGTCTGCTGTTCCAGAAGGAAGTGCTGACAACAAGAGCAAAGTAAATATTCCCAGGCTCTGTCCACTGCACTCCTGAAGACAAAAAAAACACAAAGGCGTGGGGCATGAGAGAGGTGCGTGAGGAGACACTGTGTGTGGGGGGACACGTCTTAGAAAAAGCGGGAAGAAGGCAAAGACCTTTTGTGGTGTACGGTTTCTTTGTAACGTGAGCCCATGCTTGTCCCCCCCCCCCCGGAGAATGTGTCCTGTCCGACGTGTTGGGCGTCAGGTGTGTGCAGCTGCTGCTTAAGCTCTGTTTGCAGACCAAAGAGGGAGAGAAGTGGGAAAAGAAAGAAGGAACAGCTTCTCATTGGAGTGGGTTTTTTTTTTCCTGTCCCTTTGGCACTGATGGGGCTGTTGCCAGGTCTTGGATGGTGGCCCAGGAGAGTACCATGTGTCCCGCAGATGGGACTTCTAAATATGAAGGGACATCATGTACAGATGGCCAATTTTGCCTGGGCATAGTTCAGGGACAAATTGCCAAATCTACTGAAGACTGAATCACTGCTAATGAACATCTAGTTTAAACACAGAGAAAAGGACTGCATTATTCTGTTAACGTGAACACACCCTTTAATATTCACACATTTGATACATTTTCCTAAATTTTAGATTCCTAAAATGTTGACTATTTATTTTGAGCATTTTAAACTTAACAAGTTGTATATACTACTTCCACTGGCATTCCTTCTGTATCAAAATGTAAATTTAATTTTTCAAAGTCACATTATATCATGGGGTAATTTTAATCAGGGGTGGCAGTAAAATCTATTTTTGATGCATCACATCACAGGCATGGAAGATTCGGAATCAATTATCAAATATCAAAACTCAGTTTTGTTAAGGTTAATCCGTGCCACCACTTTAAAAGTCAGCAGAGTAGCTGCTGCACGGAAAAGTAATAGTTAAAGTTATCGTAACATGATTGTATTTAGGGATGACTTTGAAATGTTTGATTTGTGTATAAATTTCCAGTGATAAGTGCAATGCTAATCGTCTTCGTTTTTTATGGTGTTTTCAATGATGAAAATATATAAATCTGTGTTCATTAAGGTAAATTAAGCCATAGTCATTTAGATTTCAAAACAATTAAAGTGCATAATAATTGTTTTATAACCACATTGAAGCTCTGAATCGTAATCGAAATTGAATCGTGTGGTGCCTAAACATTAACACACATACATGTGCTACATGTGGACAGCATAGGAATGGCTCACATGTTGCCATAACTCAGAGCAACAGTCTGTTTACATTACAGGCTGCTAAATCATTCTCAGAAATACACAGGAGCATATAACTCTTGAGGTCCACAATCATGCAGACATGATTCAGCAGCACAAATGAGCAGTCAAAGTGGGCTAAAACATAACTCAGCATCCTTCAATTCACTCTTAAGCTACTACACACAAAGAATCAATCCTTCACAAACTGTGTAGCCAAATCCCTTATCCCAAACAGAAGCCTTCTTACACTCAAAACTAACAAACACAGGCTGATATTCTACACATTTCCGAGAGAATTTTACAAACTACAACAAATCCACACCAGACTTCTTTTGTGCTTCTCTTCTAGACTTGGTTACTTAAAAAGCTCTAGCTAATGAACGAGATCCTATCTACTCTGGTAGAGTTTTCTTTTTTTTTTTTCAAGTTAGTGAATGTGGTTTGAATAACATACAAGCTAAAGATGTTTTGGGGCCTCTCTTCAGTACCAGAAAGGTAGTCGATAAAGTAGAAATTCCCTCCCAGAAGGCTAGGGATCAAGCTACAGAAGCAGCTGCTGGGTATAAAATCCCACTCAGACATCAAACCTCCACTACACATGCAAGACAAGGTCCTTGAAAGCCCTTCAACTTAGGCATAAGGGGGGTTGTCAGTTTGGCTCCTGCCAGATAAAAACTGTTACTTTGATTTTTTAAAACATCTGATGATGCATCGGCTTCAAACCGCATACCGAAACAACAAACAGTACAACATGGTAAAAAGGATTTTTTTTGCCGGTTTGGGTCAGTGTGCGTACGCATATATGTGTGCAAGTTTTAGTCAATTTGCAGATGTGGTTCACATTTGCACTGAATCTTGTTTCTCTTATAACAAAGGAGATCCAGCCAGGAATGTAGGCGTATGCTACATTCAAACAAGGAACCATTCAGAGTAAACAAATGTGTAAAAAGCTCCATTTTTTGGCCGATAACATTTAGATAAATGAAGGCCAAGCATTCCTTGAAGGAATGCATATTGCCCACCGCCTGCCAAAGTTTTAAGCAAAGATGTCGAACAATGTTTTGTGCTCATAGTATGTGTTGAGAATGATGCTCAGCTACTACCACACCACATTTTAGCCTAATACATGTAAAGCTGGCTGAGTTATGGCCATTTTGGTGCTGGCTAAAATCAAATATGTGTCAACCATCTTGAATTGAGAGTTGTAGATGTACACCCTTTGATTACCTTCTGAGAATTTCATTAAAATCCATTCAATGGTTCATGAGATATTTTGCTAACAGACAGGCAGAGTGGACTGTGATAGTTGATGGTAAAGTTTAAAAAACAGATTTTGTACATAGCTCTCAAAGCATGGATTGGGGGATCCCCTCAGTGTCTGCAAAATTGGCCGAGTTTTAGCCATTTTAATGTTGGCTAAGGTTGCTTAGTTGTGGCAGCCATCTTGAATGGAGTTGACTCCAAAAGTTAATCAGTTGGAGATGCACATCCAACAATTAGCATCTGAGGGTTTCATTAAAATCCATCATTTTGTTTTTGCTAAAGACAAACAAATACAAAAACACAGGCAAAAACATGATCGCCTTTTGCCTTCTCATTTGAGTTTAAGTAACAAAAACCCAAAATAAGAGCTCTAATCTTAAAGCTCCACGTTTCCCTGTTTTGTACAACAAACCGTGGTGAATGATGGTACTCTGGTGAAGTAATTAGATGAGTTACAGTTTGGTAGGATGTGATTGCTCACCATGCTGACCTACATCTTTGCTGAATTAGCTTACATATGCCTTACGCTACACTGAGGCAGCATTAGAATACTACAGGGATCAAACAACGCACTCTCTTTAATGAAAACAATGAGCCAATACATTAGATTACATGGCTGTCATGACTGGCTATCACTCAGCCAAATGCATTAATCCCACATGAACAACTGGAGCCAACAGCTGCACACTTCCTGCCGCATGCAGACAAGCCCATCAGAGGAGTGCAGGCATTCCCAGGCATTCAACCACAGACGTGGATGAAAAGAAACCAGACTTTATCTACTCGATGTCACCGAGCCATTGGGATACCTTATTACTCACCTTTGTCTTTTCCCAAAAGCACACCTTCCTCTCTGGATAAAAACCAACACCATTGTGCAAAATTTTATCTGACCAAAACTCAAGGAAATGGAGCAAAATGTTCGACTAAACGTTTGTGCTGTTCTGGAACATCTTGTCTTATCAAACACTCTTCATATCACAGATATAGCTCTGAGAATTTATTTCCATACACAGATGACGGATTAGTTAGAACTGACTTATCATTAAAAATAAGTATCTGTTCCAAATTTGCACCAGCATTGTTCTTTTTTCCAGATACTCCATCTTTCATCCACGATCTGAAAACCTGATGCTGTTTGTCTCCTGTGTCTCTGTGTGCTGTCCAATGTCTCACCCAGAGAAATCTAGGACAGGTTTCAGCTCTACCCCACAATAAAGCAGGTACAGATAATAAATAAATGAATGAAGGAGTTTTTCAATATTACCTTGTGGTCAACAGTTATTTTTTTCTCAACTAAAGGTAGGTAGGTAGGTACATTTATTTATATAGCACTTTTCAGCACAAGGCAACTCAAAGTGCTTAAAGGTGGTATCTCACTGTGTTCCAACTGTTGGAAACTTGTTGGCAACTCAAAATTGCAAGAAAATTGAATTCCTTCCGGAACAGCAGACAGACTGAATTGCTTCTTTACCTGCATGGAAAAGCAGGTAAAGAAAAAGGATAGGCTACTTGTAAATTAAACAAGTAATAAATTTTTTGACAAATAATTTTTTTACAGTAATCAAAACTGTCTTTCTTTTGCAGAGAAGCCCGACTTCTTAAGCGTTTGTCACTCCTGGTTGCCTGAAGCTTGTTCCACACGGCAACTAAAATGACTTCGGTCACAATCAGAAAACTGTTCATTTATCACAAAGTCTACCTTTTTTTTATTCCAAAGAAACAAAAACAAAGTCTTATCAACTCACCTTTGCAGTTGCCACCTAAGGTACTCGACTCAATTCATCTTGAGACTGGTCCAGTGGATATTTTGTTTTCTCCACAAGTGGAAAGATCAACCACTTTGTTTTAGAAAAAGCTTAGTAATAACAACTTGAATTTTGATAGAAATCCAGCTAAATCTTGCTTTGTACCAGACTGTCAACTCTCCTTCACATATTTCCTGAAACAAAGTTAGTTTTTTTTCAAACTAGTCACTAAAGATCAGCATCCTTACTAATATGGCTACATATCAATGTTATGTCAATACAGATAAGTAGCCATGTCCAAAAAGAAGCTATTTATAGGATTTTAGAAATAGAGCAAAGCAGAGATTTCAGAACGTTCTTTTGTTTGTCATTTAGTCCAAATTGTTCTGTCAGAAATCGAGCACCGCTCTGTTAAAATGACCTTAAAGCAGCCGAACAGTGGTAATCGTCTCACAGCCCTGATTTGCTGCCATCACAGAAAAAACTCCAAAAAGCTTCAGGAAACACTTTGAGAAGTTTCTTGGCTAAATATTGCTGAGCTAAGAAAATGCACAAACTCAAAAGCCTAAACTTAGATAAGAAAAACAGTATGGAAGAAATATTTAGATCGAACATTTTCAGTGTTTTTTTTTTTCGTCTAATTTCAGTGACAAACGCATTAAAATCCAACTAACTCCACTTAAAACGCAGCTTTTCTGCATTAAAGCTATTTTGAATTTTTGTTTTATCAAAAGCTTTAAAAGAAAACCATTCAATTAATCAATATTTCCTAGATATTTGTCATTTTAGACAATAAAGCTCCTTGACAGAAGACTGAAATGCTTCTGTACCTTGACAGAACTTTAGTCTGATGTTGATCTTCGTCTTTTTATTAAAATCATAATCTTATCTGTTCTTCTTATAAAGAAATGGCTAATATCTAGTTGAGTACTAGAATTTTTCTACTTTTTTTACATATTCAAAACAAAAAACTTAATTGGTTAAGGAATAAAATCATAAAATCCCACTGAATGATGAAAAACCGAACATTAAAATGATTGTATATCAGAGGGAGAATCCCGCGCACACATACATATTTACTTGCTTGATTTACGATCGCTGCAGTAGGTTGAACTTTACATTTACATAATCAAAATTGCCTGTCAGTGTTCTGATAACAAAAGAGGTTTTACATACAAAGAAACGGACTTAATTGATCACACACAGCCTCCAAGATAAAAACCCTCTGTTTTAAATAAAAACATTACATAATGGAGTGGATTAAAAAAGCCCATCCGCTGTGCTTCCTTTCAAGTCTGTAAATGTCATTACAAAAGCTTTGCCATCACAGAGATTTACTGCACCACAGAACCGCATGGTTCACTCACCCGTTCCTACAACAGAACATGACCATCATGCTGATGAACGCTGGACTCTGAAATCAATAAAAGTTTGTGTACAGAATGCTGGGGGTTCTTCTCATACACAGGATGGGTTCATTTCTAAGCAGGAGAAATGCTTTCAGCCACAAATTGTGTTTGAATAAGTGCCCTTCAAGGCCCATTAGAGTTTAGGTCAGTTTAGACGGCGCTTCATTTGGACGTTCTTCGGGGGAACGGGGTCTTTATTAGGAACCCTCCAACCTAATCCAGAAACAGACAGCTTACTCGGTCTCCAGAGGAGGTTGAGGGGAGATGAGGATTAAATAGAAGTAACCCAATTAAGACAAGGCTGATGGAGTAAAAACAGGGGTTTAAGAGAAAAAGAGGGATCAGGTCCGGACTGAGTGAGTGTTGTCCTGTTGTGAGATGCAAAGGAGAGAAGGAGGGTTTCCACTGGGCTGGGTAAAGTTGGTATATTTAAGATTTGTAATTTTCTTTTTTTAATTACACTCCTATTTAAGTACGAAAAGTGTACCACACAATTACAAATGCATACTGCTGTAACCATGCTTTTAAATGTCTCATAAGCTAAAGACAGAGTAAACAAAATATCCCTAAAGCAGATATAAACGTAAATAAACGTAACCTCTATCGCTGATGTCTTCACCCACTTGAGATGGGATAAAGTATTTTTCTCAACTCTTCTCCAAAAAAAAAACTCCTTCAATTATAAAAAGGGCATAATATATTGAAAATGCATTGTCTGTTTGTACAATACCAGTAATGCAAAAAAGACCAATAAATCGTAAACCCAGACTGCGTCCCGATAAAATACTTAGAACATGGTTTTTAGCCGATTCAGCAGAATGCTTTGTTTACACTTAGTGCGTACCTCCATCTAGAAACCTACTACAGTAAACTCTTTCAAACTGCACAATTTGCTATAATTCAGCAGAACCTTTTATGTTTTAGTTTTTAATGACTAACTATATAAACAGAGTAAGTTCTGTGAGTCTCGTCATAACAGGAAAAAGAGAGAGGAGGGAGGGAAATGTGGGTTTATCACAACTAATACTCTCATTGTAATATTCAGCAGGAATAGTACTTGCATGTTTTTCTACTATTATGCAGCCCTACTTCTGATTCACAAGTACAAAGACTGTAAACCCCACTAATGACATTCATGTTGAGTCAGCAGAACAGAAAGTTTTATTTAAATATTGAGCCAGTGTGATCAGTCTTGATCCTGTTTTTTTCTGTTTGTTTTATAGGTTGAGTTCATTTCTGTTATTTGTTATTACATTTGTGAGAATTTACCTTGTGTTTTCTCTTGGATATTTTCTTAAAATTTAACCAGTTTCTCCCCCAGTCATCCTTGTCTTCAGTTCCCATCCTCACATGTTCACCTACTCATTAAGCTCACCTGCTCATCATCCAGTAATCACCACTTCCTGTTACAAAAAAAAAGCCTTCTGCTTCCCAAACCCTTATGAGTCCATGTGGTTTGGTAGTCCTGGTGCTCATTGGAGACTTCCTGCTGGGTTCAGTTTTCCTTTTTTTGCTGCCTTGTCAGTTTCTTAAAATTTATTAAAAGTTTGATTTCTTACTGAGCCACCTGTCTACTCTGTCTAAACACTAAATCTGTATTTTGGGTCCTTACACACACACACACACACACACACACACATATATAAAAAAAAATAAAAAATTCCCTTCTCACCCTCCGCGGGTGGTCTTTGTTTCATCCTCTGAGCTCGGGTCCTCTACCAGAGGCCTGGGAGCTTGAGGGTTCTGCGCAGTATCTTGGCTGTGCCTAGAACTGCACATTTCTGGACTGAGATGTCTGATGTTGTTCCTGGGATCTGTTGTAGCCACTGCTCCAGTTTGGGGGTGACTG
>NC_051442.1:4729548-4739147 GCF_001649575.2 Kryptolebias marmoratus
GTTGACTGGGGATGTCGAAGTAACCATTGTTCCAGCATTCTTTGCATATAACCTCTCTGACTAGGGTTACTTGAGTAGTAGCATTCCAACAGATCCATGTTTTCACCTCTCATCCATTTCCTCCGTCTTGTTCCAGTAGCCCATTTTTCATCAGGGTGCTCTGGTTCCCCAGCACCTGACGCAGACCTTGTTTGGCCGGGCGAGATATATATATATATATATATATATATATATATATATGCTAAAACGTAAAGATTAAAATGTGTTTCTGACACATTCCTCACAGAATGATTTAGGAAGTAACATGATTCATCTTTACTTTACACTGTCGGTGGACAATATTTGTCACTCCGGTTATGTCATTTTAATCAGACACTCTTTACTCATTAGGTGAAAAACAAATCACACAAGTTACAATAATATCCACACAAACAATCATCCATCCATCCATCCTAACTGTTCAGTCCACTTCAGGGTCTCGGCCGTCTCTAGAACCTTCCCCAACACCCCCCTGAGAGTCACCAGCCGTCCCCCGGCCAGTTAGGAGAGATAATCCCTCCAGGAGCCCCGGATCAACCCTGGGGCCTCCGCCCAGCTGACCGTGCCCATTAAACCTCTGAGGACAGGCAGTGAGGAGGCAATCTTATCAGCGGTCTGAACCACGTAAACACAACTGTAAGCTACTGTTCTGATGTGAATTTTTCAAAATAAACTATCAAAAAAAACATCACAGAACTATCAACATGAACAACCTTAAAACACATACAATGATAACAACATGTTCATCTAATCACCCAGCCCTGGTAAGGATGATAACTGTGCACTAAAATCCCAAATCTGTCAAAACAAAAGCAGAAATTTAGGTTCCTATTTTGTTTTTAAATTATAAAATCAGTAAATGTTTACCTTAAATTAGGATTACAAGTTCAGCATCAGTGATAAAGTCATTGTTCCATGTCTTTACATTGACTGGTCATAAATTTGGACTTGAGATAGTATGAATGATTTACTTTATCAGGTCCCAAGCTGTTAAGATGAACTGCCTTTATCTATTTAAATAATTGCAAAGCAAATACCTTGCATTCCTAGGTTTGAGCCCAGACAAAGCAACACTCATGCAAGTGACCTTGAACTGTGAGAAACTATGTTGAATAAATGTTTCTATTATTGCTATTTATAGAGTCCAGAAAGTAAATTGTTAGTTTCAGCCTTAAGTAAAAGAATGTCTTATTAGTTAGGGCTACAGAACCTCAGCAGCTCGTGGAGGAAATGAGCCTTGACTTTGCAAAAATAAAAGGTAAACTCCGAGATTGGTGGAGTGGAGGAGTTGTACAGCCATGCACACAAACACACACTTATCACACACACACTTATCACTGCTCTGATGATAAAACCAGTCTCTCCCATCACACGGATCCCAAAAACGACCACGATATTTGAGCTTTTTTTCAAGCGAGCCTTTTCCAAAATTGGTCCTACAAACTCCATCAGGTTCTGTGGTTCTTTGGATGTCCACAACAAGCCCATTAAAGCTTTACTAACTTATCCAGACTACGGTCCACACAAGGTCACAAGCCTTTAAAAAACCATCACATGCCAGTGTGTGTGTTTAAACTCGCTTTTATCAGCTGGAGCTCAAGGTTAAAGGTACTCATTACAAAGTCATGAACTAAAAGAAAAAGAAGACAAAATCGTGAGGTAAAAAAAACAAAATCTGCACCTTTTTTTCTCATGTTGATTTGTCTTTATATTCAACATTTGTGACCTGCGGCCACATGCGTTTGTATGCCTACTTAAAACGCCAAAAAGACTGAAAATAAGTCAACAACAACAACAACAACATCCATCGAATTGAGAAGGGATGGACAACAATTGTGATGTACTGGCATGTATTTACTTTGTTTACATTGCCTGCATACCTGCATTTTACTATTACATATCAATACATTTTTAAAAATACAGTAAAAACACTTTCAAACTGCTCCATTTGATGTAAAGTTCAGGAGAACCCGCTTTAATGCTTGATTTCATACCTCGCATGAGTACCTTTAATTAGCAGCAGCAATTACGCAGTAATTAATTGCACCTTTTACTACTTTACCAAGGCGCAGCCGGGAAACAACTAAAATTAGCAGCTAAATTAACCTTAAAGCAAAGCAAATGAGCATTTCAAAGTAAGTTCAGATTAAAAATTTCACAACCGAAGCGAAAAAAAGAGACGGAGAGCTTCGCGTAATTAACGGTAAATTAGCACACAAAGACCGAAAACGCACGGCAATGTTTCTGCCTGTGCGCTGAAACATGTACGAGCATCCAAAAAAAATAAAACATAAAGAGACAGAGAAAGGCAGGTTTTCATGTAAACTCACCGTGCGTCCACCTGAAATAAACTTTTCTGATTTAAAACAAAAAAACAAAAAACAAAAGCAGTTTAATGAACTCACCGCTCCAGGTCAGAAGGCAGAGATGAAGCAGGAAAAGCGCTCTTCGCAGGAGGAAAGCCATGTCTTTGCTGCTATCCAGTCCGACACAAACTGAACGCAAGTGGAGGGTCGGAGAGAAGTTAGCGTGCAGCCCGGAGGAGACTGAGGAGGAGGAGGAGGGAGGAAGAGGAGGAAGGGGAGGGAGGAGGGGGCGCAATTAAAATCTCAGTCCGACGGGGTCCTCCTCCCCGTACCGAGGCTTTATTTGTGTGGTTGTCTGTGATTTCTGCAGGTTAGGAAGTCCTGCAGGTTGCATTAAAAATGGCCGCCTTATCACACCTCCACAGGGTGAACCACAGGGCCTGCTCAGCTTAACTCGGACAACTTAGGTGCACCAAAACGTGGTTGGAGGGTTATGATAAGTCCGCTTAGATTCATTCCAAACGCATTTTTACAGGTACTTTTATCAAGAAAAAAAAAAACGCTAATCCATTCAAGATGTGGCTGATATCACATATCTTTAGCTGGCAGGCAGTTCGCTTAGCTCTGTAATAAAAACAGTGAACGCAAATATATAGTGTCCAAAAGACTGCCAGCTCCTCTAATACCTACTGATATTTAACTTTTAATCATGTTTCTTTGATATACATACAAAAACGTATGCATACAAAAAGCACAATATATATTGAAAGCTATTCCTTGAAGGAATGCATATCACCTGCTCACTTTTATGTCAGAGTTTTAAACTAGGATCATCTTGTTTTGAGAGTTATCGTCGTTTTGGTCCAACCTTGTGGCTAAATGATATTATGCGTGATCTCACATGAGATCGGAGACTCGGAGTATATGTTGTGAGCTACTACCACGCCAAATTTTAGCTCAATATCTTTAAAATTGACTGAGTTACGGCTATTTATGTGTTGGCTAATGTCGATTAGCTGTGGCAGCCATCTTGCATTTAGTTGACTCCAAATGTTATTGGGTTTTAGATGTTCGACTAGTGATTACTTCCCAAGAGTTTCACTAAAATCTACCCGTTGGTTCATGAGATATTTTGCTAACAAACAGTGTTGACTCTAAAAGTTAAAGCCAAACTTTTACTCAGAGTATGCATTGTAAATGACTCTCAGCTACTACCACACCACATTTTCTCTCAACATCTGTGAAACTTAGGGAGTTACTGCTAATGTCGATTAGCTGTGGCAGCCATCTTGAACTGGGTTGATTCCAAAAGTTAATGAGCTGTAGATGTACAATCAGTGATTACTTTCAGGGGGATTTATCAAAATCTGTCCAGCAGATACATTGCTAACACTACAAACACACACACAGAGACACACATAGAAACATTTTAAAAAGTTGTAGTTTTTTTTAGTTCTTAAACTAAGAAACTTCCTGGATTCTGGTCAGATGCTGTTGCTAGGCAACAAGTGAAAACTCTCGGTCTGGTCAGAGGTGTTGTTAGGATCTTAAAACATTTCTGTGGTCTCTTAGCCAAGCCCAGAAATATTTAGATTTTCACACAAATGTTGCATCCGTTTTAACTTATTTCAGAATAAAGTTTATGGGATGTGATGGGAGCTGTTTTCCCTGGGCTGACTTTTCCCATCATGAAATTAAAAAAAAAAAACTAGGAAAACGTTTTGAATTTAACATGTTTTTTTACATGTCATCACTTGAATCTGTTGAAATTGTTTCAAAACTTCACGGTAATTAGGTTCAAGACATGTGCTTCACACATGTCACGTGTTAATTTAACATGTTTTCACGTGGGAAAATGGGATTTCCACAATTTTTACGAGGTTTCTCCGTGGGGAGTTGACATTTTTATTGTTGGAAAAGAAAATCACGCGTGAGGATACTGTCACTGTATCAAAAATAAAACTACTGGTGTTTATTCAATACCAAAAATCGCTTCATAAATACATTTTGTTTGGGAACCAAATAATTGATAAGGCTACCTCAGCACTTGACAGATTTCAGCCACATCACCACTTCTTCAAAGCAGTTTAGCGAAGAAAACTCTTCCTCCTCCACTTGAGAAGCAAGAACCACTTGAACAACTGAGACCAGTGTTAAATCACTCTGACAGAGTCTTACCGTCACTCTGCAGGCTTTTTCACACACGATTTATGAACAATGTCTGAGTAAATCTCGTAACACGCGAAGCCAACAAGGCAGCATGCTGTCAGCATCAGATATGTTCTCACAGCCTCTTATAGCCGAGTAGAACAACCAAGGGATAAAATCTGATCTGTAGAAATTACATCATGGATTGAGGAAGAGGCTGCTGAATCGTTTGTAAAGATCAGTGTTTTATTGGAGAAAAAACAACAACAGTTGTTTGGAGAGATGAACAAACAAGCAGAGAAAAGTAATGAAGAAACATCATCTGCTCATTATCATAAAAAAACCCAGATATTGCCTGGACTGTAAACAGGCAGTAATATGAACATTTACATTTTGTCGTGCAGCTTTGTGTGGCGATGTCTGGAGAACTGAAGGACTGCAGAGCGCATCTGAAATTCTCTCACTGAAGCAGGGCTACGAATTCAGCAAGCTGAGAAATCAGCATGCACATCCAGGCGTGTCAATCCGACTTCACTAATCAGGAGATTCCCAGGCCTCAGTTAATCATCTGCACTCCTACGGTGCACCAAGAGACTTCCAAGAAAATGCTCCGAGAATTTAAAATTTTATACCATGATCCCCTTTTATTAAAGCTTTATACCTTTATTTGTTTAAAAAGAATCTGTTAATTATCAGAAACAACAATTGTACACATTAATTATTGCATTTTCTGTGTCAAAACAGTTTGCCTTTGCTTACACCACACGTGTCAAATGCAAGGCCCGCGGGCCAGATCCGGCCCTCTAGTCTGGGACAGATCGAGTCTCTGATTCTTATTTTGCTTTAAAAAACTGAGCCTAATTAGTGACGTTTTCTCTTGACAGTGACTAAGACGCCAACAATATATAGTTTTAATTTCTGTATGATCAGGTTTTTGTTGATAGCTTTTTAAAAAAATCTGTTTTAATGTTAAAAAGTTCATTTAAAAGCTGAGTGAGGTGTAAGAAATGACTGCTAATGATGTGCTTTTTGAAGTTTGATCTATTTGTCTGTGTTCATTAAAGTGTGTTTGCTCTAAATTCTGTATAATCTGTAACTGGGAAAAGGTCATTGATATTTCTATATGAATGATTTGACATAATACATCTAAAACCAATTAATTTATGTCATTTTTAATAAATATTGATTGTGATTGACCCTTGGCTAGTATCAAATTTTGAATTTTGGCCCTCTAGTGTCACTGGATTTGACACCCCTGGCTTTCACCAACCTTAAACAGACCAGTGGCTCTGTTCGTGCAGTCTTTGCTTTGATTAGCTGTAGTAATATGTAAACTTGAGTGTCTTTTTATTTAGCTGCGGTTAGATTAACAAACTCAAAACCCACATGCTGAGGTAAAAATCACGACTGCTGTCTGTAAAAAAGTTTGTAAGCTAGAACAGGAGAAGGTAGCATTCCAGTTGTCCCAAGAAACAAGTAAAAGAAAAAAGTTGCTGAAAAATGTAAGACAATATTTATTTAATTTGACACGTATGGTTGTCGTGTTTTTAAATTCTGTGAGTGTACATCATTTATAGCGTACAGTGAGTTTATTCTTTCTTTGCACAAAAAATAAATAATAATAAATTCATGGTTGCAATAAAGATAAGAAGTAAACATGAAAATATGATGTTGCTTTGTTTTTTTATTGTTGTTGGTAGAACTGTTTGCCTTTAGGTGCTAGTTTATGTGTCTCTGTGTTAAGTTTTAGCCATAAACTTGGTTATATACTAGGAGTGACCCCTTTCAGAGCCATCTGGCCTAAAACCAGCACCACGGGTTTAAACGGTTGACGCCATCCCGGTCGGTAAAGAAGTGTGTGAGATGCCACCCTCTTGTTGTGTTCACTTTTGTGGATGAAGTCATTTGCACCCGACTGTGACTGTGGAAATCACAGCCTGGGTTTTGTTTGCTTGTCACTGACTGAAGGAGAGTTGCTGCGTGTTCGTTTGGTTAACTGTTGAAGGAGAGCAGCCCCTTTTGACAAACCATTCTAAAAATGATCTGGGTCATAACATAATAGTTTCTTTCTTTTGGCAGTGTCCCCACTCTCTATTTTACAATTCATGAGACTAGAAGCACTCAGAGAGCGCAAAACTCCGACAAGGCCACAGTATGATTAAAAAATAGTCACCAAAATTTAATCCAATGTTTTCTGTTTTTTTTTTTTTGTGAAACAACCCCAACATTTCCTGAACTTTTTATCCAAATCTGTTTATTCGTTTTTACCTGATCTTTGCAAACAGACAGACAAACGGACACAACCGGAAACAGAACCTCCTTGGTGGCGGAAACAAAAGGGTCACATGTAGGAGCAGAGACAGGTTTTTAACGAAGGGGTTACCTGTGTCTTTGACCTCATGAACCTTGAAATCAACAGGCGTCATCTTTGATCCATGAGGTGTCCAGCTGTGCAGTTTGATTTTCCTCTGTTGCATAGTTAGAGCACAAGGTCATCTGTGACCCTGACCTTTGACCCCCTTACCTTGAAATCAGCGGTGATCACCCTTGACTCATGAGGTGTCCAGCTGTAGAGTTTGACGTTCCTGATATACAGCTGCAGAGTCAGACCACAGGCTGATCTGTGACCTGGATCTTTGACCTTGAACTTTGACCCCATCACCACCAAACTTTAATCTCCGGTTCTTTGTTCCATGTTTGAGGTTTCCTAAAAAGTTGATGAAAATCCGTTCATAACTTTTTGATTAATCGTGTACACAGACAGACAGACAGATTGAAACCATAACCTCCTGGGTGGAGGTAAAAATGATGAGTTTTTACATATTATTCCTTTAAATCTTCCCTAAACTTTATTTATTCCACTCATGTTACACTATAACATCCACTGAACTGTTCACTTCCTAATTTCCACTGATCCAAAGCAATCATTAGAGCTTTTAAACCAGAGTTTGTGTTCATATCCTACATCCAGTGATTTTTGCTTCAGAGTTGTGGTTTGTGTTTGACTTTCTGCACAGACAGGAAGTTCAGTTCTGTAACGTCTTTTGTTTTTTAGTCTTAAAAATACAGGAATTTAACGTTTATGTAATACGCTTAAATAAGAGTTAAAGCTTATAAAGTACTTTATCCCCTCCTTGAGATATTTGGATTTTGCAAACAGTAAAAACAACTCAAGGGTCTTGTTGACTAATAAAAATAAAGATTCTTAAATGGATTTTAGTTAGAGACAGATTTTTTTTCTTTAATCCTGCCACTGTACCTTCTGATACTTCTTCGCCCTATTTAAGTTTTGCTTCTTTGATGTAAATTTGTTTCACTTGACTGAAATTAAAATTTGCCGGAAGTGCTTTGTAATCCTGATATGAGAAGCGATAAAAAGATTAATTTAATTTTTTTTCTCATAAATTTTATCAGTTTATCTACAGTTATTTAGACTTAAATATTTAGTCACACAAAATGGTTTTTTTTTTCTTTTTTATCACTTAATCATCTCTACACTTTGGAATGATTTGTTGCAAATGATTGTAAATGATCCAACTTAACAAGTATTTTCTTTTTTTTTTTACTTCTTGCTCATCTGTACACATTTTCTGCAAGAAATCTAATAAAAGTTTTTCCAAAATATATTTTTCAACATGGAACAAAACATAGGGATCAAATATATTGCCATGAAATTTTAAAATACAGCATTAAAAGAGGATGGGGCTAAAGATGAGCTATTTGCAGTAATGTGAGCAAGTATCTGGTGGTTTGTTTTTCAGTGACTGAAAGGTGAGCTTGGATAACAGCTGCAGGAGAAACCCCGCTGAAGTTTGTCACCCGGCTGTCCTTCCTCATCATACAGCTGTGCTTATAACATTAGTCTAAATATGGAAATGGAAAGTTCACTAGAAAGAGGATCCAAACAAGCTCCAGGACTGGATCTGAGTGTAGTAAATAAAACAGTTGTGAATACTTTTCCACTCCTGAATCTTCAGCATCCTGCACTTGCAAAAGGAAACATGTTTGCATCTCTGCATGTTTTTATCTTTTATTGTGCATATGTGTTTTTATTAAATGTCACTGTTACCTGCTGCTGAAAATATATAGCACTGTGGGTGCAAAGATGGACCTCCGCCACAGTAAAAGGATTTGTCAACGTTATTTATGGCCTTTCTTATCATATTCAAGATTAATCAATAATCTGAGACCTGAAGAGAAAAAGTGTTCAATATTTGTATAAGCCTCAAAGAATCCAAGTTCAAATTATTTTATCAGATGTATTTTTGTTTTTATCACTTCATTGCCATTCAGTTTTACATGACGGATGACCACTGCTTTACCAACACCAACCCCCATCTCTTGATAGTGCATGAGGCTGACACCTATATAAATCATTACTCAGTTTTTCTTCCCAACTCACCTCCCCAAAACAACCCCCATTTAAAAAATAGCTTCAGGCAGAAAAAAAAAAAAAAAAAAAAAAAAGACAGCAGCTGCTGCACTTGTGCAAAAGTGTTTCTCACACTTCGTTTGAGGGAATATTTGGTTTGGAAATAAAGCCAACTTCTCTGCACAAAACTGTCTTGTTCTTCTACCTACCTCTTACCCATGAGATGATTTTAACCAGGCTTCTCTGAGGACAGCTTTTTCAAAAAAAAAAAAAAATCCTCTGCCCACAGGTTCTCCTTTTGTTAAAACCAAAGGTGTTCAATCCACCGGCTCTATTCCCCGCATCTTAAACTCTTCTCTAGTTAGGCCTGAAGAGAAGCTTACCTCCTATCAGGTAAAAAAATGAAGTGGAACATCGAAGGATTCTGTCTTTCTCATTCAACTCTTTAATTATGTATAATATTTAGGATTCAAGAGCTATTTTGTGAAAAAAAAAAGTAGGATTTACAGTAAAATACAAGTAGCTGTGGTAGCCAAAACTATAAAAAACAATGTCAGATTAGGACACAGTATAGTATATCTTAACCTGTAAATGTCACAGCTGAGAATTTTGTTTACAGTAAATTGCATATATATGCATGCACTGTAAACCTATTATAAACAACCTTTAAATAAAAGAAATGCTGTGAATCTAGCAGTCTTTCAGTAAGGAAAAAAAAAAAAAAAAAAAAAAAA
>NC_051442.1:4739522-4806484 GCF_001649575.2 Kryptolebias marmoratus
ATCCAAAAGGCAAGAGCAGGGTCGAGGCACAAGAAGTCAGTCCGTGAACGCTGGAGAATTACTTGCTGTTGGGCTTTCATAATCTGGCACTGGAGGAGAGCAGAGAAGGAGAATATATAGGGCCCAGCCCAGGTGTAGGGGAGGTAATTAGCTGAGGACACAGGTGACGAGAATGATAATTACTGGCAAGAGTCAAGACATGGCAAACACAGGCAAGATCATTACAAAAAGTAAATGTAAAGTGTATTGCTATTCTTTTTTAAAAGTTTATAGCAATTTATCAGAAGCTGGGGATTTCCAGAATTTCACCATTTAAGCTACAATGTTAATTTATGACATGATTCAGTTAAAAATGTGACATTTAAAAAGAAATATTGGCAGCAGTGGTTGCCTGTATTTCACCATAAAAACTACATGTACAATTCATGACACAGTATAGTAAAAATCGTAACATTTAAAGGGAAATACTGACATCTACGGTTGCCAGCATTTCTTTGAAAAATCTACAGCGATGACATATGACAGTACAGTAAAAATTGTGAAACTAACAATAAAATATTAGCAGCTGCATTTCACTGTAAAACCTACATGCATTAATCTGCATCTCAGCATCTTTTAAAAAGAATAATGTTAATAAATAAATTAGTTCACGCTTACACCCCCGTCAAATTCGGTTACAACTGACCCTTTATCCAGACTCGGAGCGTTTTTTTGTTTTTTCCAGCAGGTTGGAAGCGCTTTTGTTCCTCTGGGATATTTTTAGGGAAAACAAAACCTTTTCAACATGATTACATGCACGTCCTCTGACGCAGTCCTGTGTTTAATCATGGGGCCATTCAAGTGTCTAACAACAGAAACAATAGGACACAATTAGCCAGAGTAATCAGTTGGTGTCGGCCCAACTTATTACCAGATTCACACTTTTCTTGTTTGCTTTCAGCGCAGTCTCCCTGTCTGACGTTAACTACATTGGTCAACAACATCAAATGTATTAGTTTTTTGGGGAACAAAAAGTCAAAAATTGAAGAATTACCAAAATCTGAAAGCTTTTTAAAGCACCATATGTTTACAGTTGATGTAAATATATAGAAATATCCCTTTTTTCAGGACAAATTTCTGATTTATTCTGTAAAAATCCAACAAAACTGACTCATTGTTTTAAACAGTGATAATAGGGTTTTAATCTGTCACAGTTTAACGTGTTCAAATGAAAATAAAATAATTCTCAGTTGAAGTGAAGAAATGGCTTCATAGATAAAAAGGATATTTGGGTAAATACAATAATTCCTAGTCACAATTTAAAAAATCTTACTGATTATTTATTGAGTCAGATTTGCTGCCTGTACAGAAACATTGTAGATAACACTTTGAACAACCTCAGTTTTGTGAAATTGAGATTTATTCTGACCGGACTGATGAGCTAAGTTAAACTTTAGCTCTAAACTGAGCTATCTATAACAGGTAAGATATTAATAAAATATAAATCTCTTTGAAAAACACATTTGTTCTCACTGATATGTAACCCAGTGTGAGTAAATTTAGTCTTTAAATAATACAATATTCACCGTTTAATTCTTTTTGTGATGTTTTCTAAATGTATTTTTAACTTGATTTTATTGCTGTTCTTACATTTGCCTTTGTTTTTAATATAATTATTAGTGTACAGCGCCTGTTGTTTTTAAATGTGGTTTATAAATAAATTGGCTTGGCTACCAAGCCTCATTTCAAAAGATCTGAACTATCCCTTTAATCTGAAAGGGCCATTCTTGAAAACTTCAAAGAAAGAAATTCCTCATATACAGAGGCCCTCAGGGAGCAGGAGGTCAACAGAAATGGAGTTAACAGCTGGTCAGAAACAGGAAGTTCAGGGAAGATCACCTGTTAAAGTCAGCCCTGTTTGTTCACAGAGATTTTGTTAAATTACCTCACAGAATGTTTTTTAGATCACCGCATTAATCCGTGGACAGCAGCAGAATGTGCTCAGTGATGTGACGGAAAGTCTTCTGGCTCATCACTCAGCCACCGTCTTTTTCTTCTTCTTCTTCTCCTCCTTTGATTTACGAAGGCCTGCACTGCAGCCGGCTCGGTTTCTGCTCGGCCTCCCCGGGAATGATGTGTAACAGGCGTGTGCTGCGACAGATGGCTTCGAGATGGCGGCCACCTCTCCTCACCTGCTACAGCGGAGGAGCAGAGCAAAAACTGAAGGTTCTCACCATCAGCCCCTCTCTGTGCAGGCGCCTCGGAGAACCATGTGTTCTCATAACTCATAGCTTTCTGCCAGCAGATCTTATAGGGACATTCTCTGACAAATTCTTCACTTTTGATCCGTCTTCGGTCTCTCAGAAGCGGCATAGCTGCAATAGCAAAATTATCTCACGCTGCTGGATGTTTGCTGATGGATTTTCATGAAACCTGCAGAAAGTAATCATGGGATTTACCTCCACAACCTCTACAACCAATTCAAGATGGCAGCCACAAGATGGCAGCCACAAGATGGCTGCCACAAGATGGCTGTAATACAATCATTTTTACAGGTATAATACATATATATATAGATAACCTGTTTGTGCAAAATATCCCTCAAACCGCTGGGCAGATTTTAATGAACCTTTCAGGAAATAATCATGAGCTGTACCTTTACAAGTAATTCATTTTTGGAGCCAACTCAATTCAAGATGGCCGCCACCGTCTACTCACCTTAAAAAAACGCACAGAAATGGGTTTAATTCAGTCAATTTTACAGACAATTTGAGCTAAGATTTGGTGCAGTTGTAGCTGAGAGTCATTCCAACCTATAATCCAAGTGCAACTTTTTGTGTGAGACCTTAAAACTTTAGCATTAACTGCTGCAGTCACCCTTGTTCGTCTGTTAGTAAAATATCTCATGAACTGCTGGGCAAAGTTTAATGAAACATTCAGAAAGAAATCATCAGATGTACATTTACAACTGATTCATTTTTGGAGTCAATAGTAGCTTTTACAACATACAACATGTACCCTGACTATCTTGAGATTGTAAATAACATTATATTTAACACTTTTCTCACCATAAGATGATTTTAGTTTAATACTCTGGCACAAAAGATGACGAATGATATGCATTCCTTCTAAGAATGGTAGGGTTTTAATTTCTTTTAGCATCATTCTATTTGAATTCATTTTATCTATGTAAATCATCTGTATTTATAAAATTACAGAAGTTAATTTGCCTGATTTGTAAAGAAAAGCAGGAAGTTAAGTCAGTTTTATGTATTATTAATATCAAAAGTTTGTATGTACAGTTCATGCCAACATCAAATGAAGAAAATGCTACTTTCAGGACTCCAGTTACAGACCATTTTGGGCTTTACAGTGACTAGTGGCGCTACGATTTGCAGTAAAACTCTATATTTGTCTTTTTAATCCTTGGTTCGCAGACATGAAGGGATGGCCACACAAATGTCTCTGGCCCAAGTGAAATCTGTTTCATATAAAAGGGAAAAGAAAGCTTGAAACTTGTGTGAAAAAGTCTTTGAAGTGGGCAGAAATCCCAAACCTCATCTGAAATTCCTCTTTTCCCCCAGTAATAGAGCTCGGGAAGAAAGCAGAGAAGAAAAAAAAAATACAATTCCCTGCCGCTGAATCTCTCTCCTGCTCCAGTTTTAAATCAATCATCTGTGTCTTTGTTATATTTCCCTGCCATCACCTTTTTTTCCCCCTCGTCTCTTTATTTCATTTATCTCTGGTGCTGCTGATTAGATTGAGAACAAAAAATAAATAAAAGAAGCAGTTGAGGGGACATATTATGTGTTATGTGTGGTGTGTCAAGGTGTCAAAGAAAAGATTTAAAGTGTGTTTCTGTGTAACCAAACCTTATATGAGACGTGCAATACTCATTTTCCTGTCAACACACTGAACAAACCTTTCCACAGATGAGATGAGATCTGCGAGATAAATAATACACTGTAGACTGACAATGAAAGCTAAGCTTTTACAGACTGAATAGAGAATAACCTAAATATTTTTGTTTAAAATAACAAAAATGTCTGTGTAAAAAAACAGCCCTGGACTTAAGGATAATTGTTCAAAATTAAATGTCACGGAACTGAAAATTGCCGGACTTAACAGATTTAAAATTAAATTTTTTAAATTAAATTTTAAACAGTCTAAACTTTAGTGTTCATAGTTGTGCTTATAGACTATGACATCATTAGCCCATCACTGAAATAGCAAACTGCACCTAAATTCCTTGACTTCTTGCATATACTGCGTGTATTTTAGGGCACACAAGAACAGTTTTTGTGAAAAAGCGAGAGTTATTTTTTTTTATTCATTTCAGTCTTGTATGCACAGGGAAACAGCCCCAAAAATGGCACTTTTTGAGAACAGGTTTCAGAGTGAATAAACTGACAACGTTGCGTTTTCATGTGGACCATGTGGACGATTTATAATAACAGACCAAATGTCCCCACCTTTTCTCATTATTGGTCTCATTCTAGCTTCCAGATCAAGCTGCAAGCTTGAAACTAGAAGGACAACGGGAGTCATCGAATTGTATGACTTTAATAACTAAACAAAACTCAGCTCAACAAAATGAAAATGAGAAGAAAAGGTCCTGAAAGGTGAACAAAGTGTTGGAACAGGATTTATCTAAAAAAATCCGAACTGATGTTGCAAGGAATTGTGGGGGAGGATTATCTCATTTTGTTTTATCGTGGATGGTCCAGTGTATCCTAAGTTAAAGGATAAATAAATGGAAGTCCTGGAGCTCATTTCCTTGTCATTAGGAGAATTCAGTTGCCTCTTATCATGGCTGCCTCTTTGATTCATTGTTCACTAAGTTTCCTAAGAAAGTAAGACTATTTGTCTGAGGTCTGGACCCAGGCTAAGAGGAAGACAGTTTTCGATGTTCATGGGAACACTGGTGACGGTCACACCTGTACATCTCCACTAGCAGAACACTTTGGATCTCATTTCTCTTCTTTATGACAGGCCATTTGTGTATTTATCCAATGCCCTCGATATCAGACATCACTAGTTTTCAACCACACAGCACTAATGGCACATTTGGTTCCACGAGTTCAACATCTCTCATTGACGGCTGGAGACGGCACCAGCTCCTCGCCTCCTCACGTGGAAAACCAGGTAAAGAAAATAGACGAATGGATAGGTCACAGTCTTACTAGAATGACTTTTTTAGCCAACTAGTTGAAGCTGAAGTCATACTAGTCAGCCAGAGTGCTGCACTAGCATCCTAACTAGTAGGCTTTTTATTGTGCTAGTTGACCACTGAACCAAATGTTGTACAAGTTAACTACTAAGGATCAAAATCCCTTGCATGTTAACTTGTCAATACAAAATATGCCTACTTGACTCATAAATTTAGTTTACTAGTAAACATTTAGGCACACAAGTTGACTATTTGACATTTTTAGCTGCACTAGTTAACTGGTAAAGACAAAAACATGTCAACTTCTTACTTTTTTAAAACTTTTTTAGTGCACACATTTGACAGTCACTAGTTGACTAGTAGTCATAATTTGTGTTGACTAATTAACATCCAGGCATTTTTGATTCTTACTAGTTAACATTTACAAAAGAGTTGTGAACTAGTATGGTCCGGTGGTCCACTGGTGTGTTAAAAAGTCAGCTATTTGAGATTTTTGGGATACATTTATGGCTGCAGCTGTGCTAGTATGATTTCTGCTGGTTAGTAAAAAGTTTTACTATTAGGACTGTTCACTGAACAAGTGCACCAAATAGTTGGACAAGTGTAACCAAATGTGCAACTAGTGCATTGTAGTTGCAAACTAGCAAGCAAAAATGATGCTTGATATGAAGGATGTTGAATAAATATGCAAAGAGCTTGCCATATCCTTTCACCTATTATATTTTTTACCTTCCAGACTTTTGTTTCCTCCAATCGTGGATGTCAAAGAGGAAGAGACACAAGGATGAAGAAGATAAAACAGCAAAATGATAGCTGCTCCAACAAAAGATTTCCTGAGTGGTGAAGAGCCTTTTCCTTCTTTGAACAGTTCTGCTTGCCGTACATTTCAGGGATTGAAAAAATCTTTGAACACAGAAAAGGAGAAATGACTTCTTGGTCACAGCAGGAGGGAAGATGCAAGAAAGCTGAAGTAAGTGTGGTGAAAAGCACCTATAGGTTTTTCTGGGAAGTTTCCTCTTTTCTTTAATTGCGAAAACTGAGGCGCGCTTCAAGACGGCCCGCTGGCATCCCGTTCCAGGTGACAGGCAGGAGAAAAAAGGTGACAACGTGGCAAAAAAACTCAGAAAAAAGCAAGAAACTCTTAGAGTTTTCAGCGCTGCATCCAAGAGCAGAAGAGAAAGTTTAATCATGATACAATAAGGAGTTTTATGACATACAAATTTATTCCTAGAAATGTCCTCTCTGTATACATTATCACACTCAAACAGCCATTTTTTACAAACACAATGATATTTGTAAATGATCTCTCAAAAAAGCTAATCCTCTGACAGATTATTGAAACAATGTTGAAAATTTGGTGTGGTAGTAGCTGAGAGTCATCCTCAACCAATACTAAAGCACTAACAGATCACACAAGATATTGCAATTATTGCATGAGACTTAGTTTGATCTTAGTTTGAAACTTTGTCATGAAAGGGGGCGGGTGATATGCATTCCTTCAACGAATGCTAGGCCTTTCATTTTGTATTTGAGCTCATCCTTCAGCTACGCTTCTCCTCTCTAACAAGTTCATTAAAACCTGGTTAACAGTTTCTCATTAAATTAGTGACAAAAAGACAAACAGCAGTAATCTCATTCCCCTGGGTTTACTTTGAATAGGTTTCGCCTCATCAATAATGCACAAAATGACTAGTTTAAATAACTAAAACAGTGTGTCAGAATGTTAGGTTAGGTTAAAAAAAGATTAAACAACAGAGGCTTTAGTGTGGCAGTTACTGTGCTGGGCAATAAAATGGCTCAATGGCAAAAAAAAAAAAAATCTCCCAGAAGGAGCCAGGACATTGTACTTCATCACCATCATGTGTCTGTAGCCCGAGGTGAGCCCACACACTCGCTGCTCTGCTCACACAGATTGGAGGCAGAGTGTTTCTCCACAGGAGCGCCAGACGAAGTCAGGGGCCGATGGTCTGAACAGACTCTGACAGAGGAAGGGGTGGGAATGAGAGAAAAGGCACCATTCACAAAAAAAAAAAAAAAAAGCCAAGGGGCTTTTAGGGCATGTTCTCAGAAGTCGACCAAGATTTTACTTGTTTAGGCTGCACAGAGGAAGAAAAATGATGTCTTAAAGGAAATTACAGCTGTTACAATAACAAGCTTTGAAATGGGAAAGGGGGGGGACCACTCTGCCAGAAACTACATGACCTCCTGTCTGTTGACCAAAGGATTCAGACTAAAAATACTTCACTGGAGCAAGCTAAAAATTAACTCTTATTGAATATCAGCTAATTTCACAGTTAGCGTGGATGTGCACAGCCAACTGATCCTAAAACCACAAAATGGAGGTAACTCAGTCAACTTTACACATAGATTTGATGTGGTGGTAGCCATGAGTCATTCACAGCACATACTCCGAGCGCAATATCTCGCAATGTCGCAGAAGACTGATGATCTGTCTAAGACAATCTTAATCTACCTATCATTTCTTGAAGGAACGCTGTGATGTGATGGGCCTTTATCCAACATAGAGTTTCTCTGTTCTCCTCTCCAGACTCACTACCCTGCAGTTGGAGATGTTTCCCAGCTTCAACGCAAATGGCTTGAATTTAACGGTCATTAACAGGTTTCTGATTAACCCGATGATCCGCTGAGGAGGTTATTCAGTCATTTGTGTCGGGTTTGTTGGTGCAAGGATGCATCTCAAAACACTGAGAAACACTAAAATCACTAAACAAATAAACTGAGTGTACAGTCAGCGAAAATTTAAAGAAATACAATTTAAAAAATGAAGCCATGTGCCGTTGTTTTCCATTAGTAATGGTTATTTTTGCTAGAATGGAGGTATACTGGAACTATACAACCTAGCATTTCTGATTAGATTATAGTCGGAGCATTGTGTGCAGAGAACAAGTCTGTGTGTGTGTGTGTGTGTGGCACTTTCTGTAAACCAGTGAGGCTAAATGGGTTACGGGACCTCTGGATGTTTTTTCATGGAGGGAGGGTGACTGTTTATGCCTCCTGCCATTGCTCAGATCCCATGACAAGGTTCGCCCTGAAGGAGGTTGTCATGTTACCGGTGACCCCATCGGAAAGATTGTCGCCATGGAGACACGACGCCTTAATGAACTAATGAATCACTCTGGCACACCTCAGCTCAGACACATCAGCATCTCGTTGAGGAAACAGAGGGAGGGGGAAGCATCGGCGGGGGGAAGGGAGGGGTCAGAACGCCCTGTGCACACATTACAGCGTTTTGGTTAACAGTGTTGGGGACCCAGGTGGCAGATTGTTCCCAAAATGTAGTGAATCAAAATTTGGTCAGAGCAGCTCTTAATCACCCGCAGACAGCACACTTCTCATTCATCCTACGCTGATTAACAAGACCCCAATATAAAAAAACAACTTTTTTTATATTGAGTTACAGTATATATAGGAAATCTTCACATTTTTATCCAGCCTTAAAATTGTCAAGCATGATACGACACCATTTGGGAGACTTTGACTGTTATTGAACAGGATTGTCACCTCGTTATCTTCTATTTCCATCATAGGTCTGCTTTCACTCCAACCAATTTCCTAAATTCAATTTCCTCCAGGCAATCGTTAGAAACTGAAGCACAGCTTGACAAGAGCTCGTGGAGTCCCATCTATTTGATTTGACCAGTTTGTCAACAAGACAAGATGATCAAATCAGTGGAATGAATGGATTTGAATCACTAAACTGAGGCAACATTAGCCTAGTTTTTCATAAAGAGTGGCAGCAGAGAGAAACAACTAGCCTAGGTCTATTTGGAAAAACAAAAATGACCAACATTGTGACCAAAGGTAGCAACTGGATACCTGAAGGCATCTAATCTCTTAGGTTTGCTTACCTAATAATCAATAAAGGAAAAACAACAGCAAATTCGCAATTCCCAAGTCTCTGTGTTTCGTTTGGATCACCAAACTCCCCTCTCTTTCTCCAGAGCTGCTCCCGGCGTTCCTGTTGCTGATACTTTGACTTTTCACTCCTGTGTTGTGGCTGAATTACCAGGTTCCTTAAATGATTCTTGTCGTGGTCAGGAAAAGGTTAATTCTTGGACGTCCTTCCCAAACCAAACCATTGTATCAAGCTGGATTTGAGGCTGTTATCCCATAAAAGATTAGGGTCCCACACTAAGCCTTAGTGTTAGGAGCCTCTTTTATTGACTCTTAACTTCTTATAGTACATGTTATCCTACTTGGCATAGCTACAGGGTAGCAGCCTATAGTTACTGCAGATGTATGACAAAAAGAAAGCTTATTAATACAAAAAATGCTGTTAAATATGTCTTTGACCAGATACCATGAGGTTATAGGGATGACCAAAATGCAAGTGGCTTTGAGAATACGTTGTAAAGACCCAAGATGGTGTATAAAAAATTGAAAAGGGTTTTATATTGTAAGGTTTGGTGACTTCAATGGGACACCATGTTGGCAGGGAAATACATTTACACTGATTAGCTGCAGCAATAAAACCATTGGTGTGATATTTACAGTGCAAACTGGGAACCAGAGTCAGTTTTACTCAAGTTAAAGTCACTCGCAGCCTCATGCTTAACAGAATTTCTCTACTTTTTACATAACGATTTCCTGTCTTATACTTTCCATCATTTACAGGTGCCATTCTAATGAGAACTACTGCTTTGTCTCTCAGTGGTTTACTGTTCTGGTTGGTTTGTTCTAGATGGTTATGGTACAATTTTAATTTGGACAGATTTACACATATGAAGGGTGTGACTTGTTCACATCTAGTAATGGAATATAATTCAGACAATTACAGTTCAAACCGTGTTGAGCAGATCCTATCTGTACACAGGGCAGCCCGTTTATTGGTTCAATTTAATTTGAACAAAGAAAAAAACAAAAACAAACTTTAAATCAATGAGTAAAAGCCTTCGGGCAGCTTTACGGTCTCCCTCTTCAGACAGGAAATAAAGGCTTTACCGCTCTTTTCTGGCGTTTTTCACCACCTAAAACATTCTGAAACCAAATTTTCGAAACGTATCCACTGTCTCCTGCAGACGTGTTGATGGCCCTTTAAACAGCTCCCCACATTCTGTGAGATTCAGTTTCTTGTTTATGCACTAAAAGCTGCGCTGCAGATCAGTCACATGAAACTGCCCCCCTGCGAGGTGACTGACAGCTCCAAGTGCAGTCGCTAACACCATTAACCTCAAACTATTAAATTAAACCATCGAATTAAAAAGTCAAGTGTGCAGCATTCCCAGTGGTGTTACCTTTTTCACTGTAATCACAAATGCAGCATTTTAAGATTAAGTTGAGGTTAATTTCAGGTTAACGTTTATAGATTTCATCCTCCTACTAATAGTCCTTAATAAAAAAACACAGTTTCAGATTACTGAAAGAAGTCTTCCTGTTACTCCTGGTATACAGAGAGTCATGTTGATTTAATCCAGTGCTGTTCTATGGTTAATGCACTGTTTTGTTGCCCTGCACGTGCACCACAAACAGCTGTGACACAGCAGTAGCCTTGTGGTTTTGCTGTCCAGACTGGTTTTTATAGTGTGACGTGTTTTGCAGCTGCCAGCCATTTAGTGTTTTCTTATTTCAATTTGGCCAAGTGAGTAATACTTTAACAGCAACATGTAATTTTACGCAATTGAGCAGCAGTGACTATGCACCAAATTTTGTGTTAAAAAGTAAGACAATCTCATGAATTCACACTAAGAAATGCTTTACATTCATCACAAACAGACCAAGTTTTTTACTTTTAATTTATCAAAGTGAATTCTCACAAACCTGAAATTAAAGCTGAACTTTTTTGCCTACAGAAGCATTTCTTTCCGTAACTGTAGCAGTTATAAATAAATAGTCTATTTGGTGTAACCACAATATTTCCATTTCCTCAATAATACAGTACTTTGCCATGTTCAGAAAGCAAAGAAATTCAAGATTAAAACGATTCAGTGCTGACCACTAAGAACAACGAACCATTCTTTCAGTTCAGTGACTCGCTCTTGTACGGAGCAAATTAACTTGGCAAATATTGACTTTGGTGCCAATGAAACTGCAGTAATAATCCCATTCCTATAACAAACAAGACGTGTTTTTGGTGAACCTTTCTGACCTGCCTTCAGGGAAAGAAACATGCATGTCCAATTTTTCTTTTTTTATTCACAATTGGTAGATTGCCAGAAGTTAACCAACAGAAAAATGCATTGATTATGATATATTACAATATTTCTGCTTTATTTAAATGCTGACTTTTAAATGTTTTACGATGAGCCTGACAGAGACCACAAGCTGAAATGTGCTGGTCAGTTATTACAGCTACAAGTGCTGCTGGAGCTTGGTTCATTTTGGAGTCTTGCATTTTCATGAAGCATGTACACGCTGAATGAATTAGCCATCAACTAATGTTGGTGATTACTGAGAGTGAAGATCAGCCTCATTAAATCTGAGGTCATGATTCTCTCCCTGAAAGTAATTACCCACTTCTGGAGGAGTTTGTCCCAGGTGGAGGAGTATCACGAGTGATGGGAGAATGGATGCAGTTTCTCCACTGAACTTCAGATGTGAAGAATTAGCTTGTTATAAGGCAAATAATCTACATCTATATCCTTACCCATGACGAAAAGAACAAGATCAAGAGTTGAAACAGTTGAAAATATCAAAACTATTACTGTAGGATGCTCCTTACAACTCCCATTATTGGTCTCCTTGAACACCTAGAGCTGTTCTACCAACAGCTCTAGGAGCTAAAAGTAGCAAAAGAGTAGCTAAAAGGGGCAGAACTATAAGAAAAGTAGCATGAGAAGACAAAAAAGCCTGTGTGCCGAAGCAGATTTCAAAGAGAACAACGATTTGAAGGAACTGAAGAGATCTCAGTGTTTTTTTTGCAGGGAAATTATTTGTGAATTTTGAAAAGTATAATAGATGTAAAACCCAAAAGTCATAGCACCCATCTTCCGAATGAGCTGAACATTTTGACACATGAATGGCTAAAATAGCACAAAACTGCTAACACTAGCCATTTCTGTTGTGGCTATGAAAATCAGACAAATTCACCTCCATGTTATATTTAATCAAAGCTCCAAAGAGCTGCTGTAGAGGGACCAAAGAGCCACGTGTGGCCCTAGAGCCGCAGGTTCCAGACCCCTGTGCTGGCACGACTGTTAGTCTGCACCTGGAACACATGCATAACCTCTGATACAATAAAAAAAATGGAGCCTTATTTGAATTAAAGCCTCTGTTGTTTGTCTGTACTCTCACAGCAGCTTTGTTTTATTTGCTTGTTTACACCTCAGCTCAGTGTGGGCGCACACCATGATTTAAAAGTGAAATGGTAACCAGGGGAAACTGGAAATAGCAGTGACCAGCGGGCATTAACAATAGCAGCAGTAAAACTAACAATGAGAGCCGAAGCAACTGGAGGTTGCAGGCGCCTTCTCACCAGAGAAAAAAAAAAGTAAAAGAAGATGAAAACAAAGGCAATAGGAGCAGACACTGAAAAGGGGGGGAAAAAAAACTTTTCAAGAGAAAAACAGAAGCAGGGATGTGATATTTCCAAACAGTCACATGAACAATGTGAGCAGCTCAGCCCTCTGGCCGGCGGTACGCCCTGCAGCTCGTTGTTCTGCTCTCAGCTGTTTCTGAAGGATGAGTCCGAAGCTTTCAGGCGATTGAAACGCATCAGATCCATCAAGTTGAGAGATTTGAAACGTGTGACAGGCCACAGCCTCCCTGAAACCCTGCAGGATGGACTCTTCCGTTTTATCTTTGGGAAAATGAGTTTAACGACCTCAAAACAGCATTACATTACATTACACAAAAAGAATGTGCTGACAGTGATTTAGTGCCTGCAAATTTCACTGTCTTCAGGCAAAGACTATTAACTTTAATTAGATTTTAATGAAGTCTCCACTAGAGCTCTTTTCCTCTCAGAACAGAGACGGCTTTAAACAAGGATTTTAAACCCTCGATGAGAAAATCTAATTTACAAGGAAAACCGAATTCATAAATTAAATGAATGAATGCAGCGAGAGAAGATTTCACAATACCTGTAACTACACAACAAAATCAGCCACATGTGACTTTTGTGACAAGTCAAATTTATTCAACAGTCTAAATTCTCCTGCTGGAAGTAAAACGATACATTTATGAAAAGGTATCGCACAAAAAGAGCTGAACACAAGACCTGATTTCAAAACGATGGGAAACAGTGAGGAGAAAGCCTCCTGTGGGTCAGAATGGACTGCTGAGTGTGTAATTGTACAGTGAACAAGCTGCACCTGAACCCACCGTAGGAGGTGTTTATTCAGTGCAGGGTGGCTGTAGTCACTCAGGCGGAGGACGAGATGTGTGTCACTTCGTCTTCGTTCAAACCAAATGGGCCATCTGGAAGTCACGGTGTGAGGAGGAGGGAACCTTTTGACCCGCTTCATTGTTCATTCTGTGGCCCTGCAGGGCCAAATATTTTATACATGTGGGTCAAGGACTCTGCGGGACTCTGAGTGTGTGTGACAGTGTGAACTCCATCCACAGACAGGTGTCAAATAAAAGAAGAGGAAAAAAAGACGTTACATTTTTAACAAAACTGCAGCAAATGTGCTGAATGACTGAATATGTTAAAGAATGGCTTCTGTTCTGTTTGTTTAAGTTAAAACAAACAGCAATGCAGTATCTATCAGTATCTGCTTGTTTAAAGCCTCCTGCATCCTGAGTGCATTTTGTATAAGTCACAAAACTCTGCTATAGTCAGATAAGACTTTTTTTCTCCAGATATGGTTCCTCATTTAGTACTTTGGTGACGACGATGGAGCTCTAACATCTCCAATAAGTTTCAGAACAGGTTGGGATAGTTTTCATCTTCATCAGACCAATCAGCACCTCACAAAGCACAGCCATCTTGGAAGATGAAAATGTTTTGTTATAATTTTGTTGTATATATATTCCTACTCTTTCTTTTATCTGCAGGAAAACCTGCCTGTAGGTTATTGTGAGGCCCTTTTTTTTCCTACTGACTGACCCAAACCCTCCGTTGAGGTTTAGCTTCAGAACCAACCCATTCAGGAAATCTTACATTCCAGCAGCCATCAGTCTAGAAAATAACTACATTTAAGTGTAAACTATATGTTCGCTGTTATTTTCTTTATTTCTGTATTACTGTTGGCTGTAAATCCAATTGCCCACTCGGGATACTAAACATACTTTAACCTTTGAACCATGAAAAGATTGTTCCCATCAGGATGGGAATGATTTATGGAGGGTGATGCACCCTGAGCAACTTGGTGCTAATTTATAGTGATTCTTCTTTTTATGTTGACAGGAGGGCCTGAACCACGTCAGGAGGCTAACAGAGCCGCAGGATCGCCTCATTGTTTGGGCTTTAAAGTCCGAACAGTCCCTCACTTTATGACCTAAGTGTAGACCTGCAGTGGGATTTGTTTTCACCAATGTTTGCACTGGAATGCAAATTTGTCCTTGTTTCCTGGCTTTAACTGATTACTCGAATGGGGGAAAAAGATGAATTAAAATAAATAAAAAATGCATCATGACACGTTTTTAAAGGTCTTGGAAAAAGTCTGTATCATAAGTGCACAAAAGCAGGACATACTGTTTCGCAGGGACATCATTTCGTGATTTAATTATTTGTTTTTCCCAAAGCTTTAGAGTTGAACTTTGCAGAAGTTTAGAGGAGAGGCAAGTAAAATACACAAACCAAACCCTTTAAAAAATAGTATTTTTGCATGCACAAAACTCTAATGTACACACGTGCATGACTGAGGGATGATATGCTGTGGGGCTGAGTCTTAGCCAAAGAACTGTCAGGCAATCAGCAGCATCCCAGAGACTCTTTATCAGCAGGGGGTTTGTTGGTTTTGGGCACAGACAAAGACCAACTGTACAACAGCTGAGGCCCAGAGGTACTCAGAGGATAAGTGGCTGTGCACTCACATGGTTTTTGTTTTTTTTATCTTAAGCTATCTACAGCTCTGCACAAGGTAGGTGATGATGGTAAAAAGTGTTTTGTCCAGTTAACTATCTGAGCTCTACAGCTTTTTAGGTGAAAAGATTGGTCAATTTGATTTAATAGTTATAATCAGGAGTACTTTATTTTTCTCGAGTGATAACAACTAAAAGTATTCTTTGCATTCAAAGCCTTTTGACATTACCATCATATTTAATCCCATTGAACCCCATATTTGAAATGATTATCACACTCTGCTAAAGGTATAATAGTTAGCAGCACATTTAGGCTTGTGGATGGTTCTTTAGTGTTCAGCCGAACTGGACTGTCCCATCAGATCAGATCACGGGAAATTCTGTGACTCTTTTCATTCTGATTTCACACCTAAGCGAACTCTTTCCAGAATCAGGCTGTTCTTGTTCTTCAGTGATGTGCCGTAAAGGTGTGAAGAACATCTGCAGTATTATTCCGTTTCTGCTCACACAAACAACTCAGTCCTTCAACTCTCCTTGCATAATTCTTAATATAGTCTCAGGAAAACGGGGACGGTGTCTCGCCTGTAACTCGTCACATTTATCAGGATTTGTTGGCATTGCTTCGTAACATGCTAAGTGCAGTTCTTGGGCAGTTTTCAACAGAAGCTTGGAACCGAACGCTAACTGAAAAAACTCCTTGTATAAGAAGTGAAATGTCTTTAACTAACAAAAAAAAGTCCTGCTGCCTTGTTTTTGAACCTTTAGGATTTGCCTCGACTGAGAAGCTGCACAAACATATGAAAGTTTGCATTTTAAGCCAAACTATGAGCCTTTTGTCTTACTTTAAATGTGTATTTTTGGGTGTCCGTTAACAAAAAAAAGTAATACGGAGGGAAACTGACACACAAGATAGTCAACTTGTCAACTCAAAGATCAAACTAAAACAAAAAAATCTCACAAGGTGCTTGAGCCTTGGGTTCTGGGACAAATATTCATAAATTAGGAAAACGTCACAAAAATAATCCACAGAAATTTAGATGAATCTGCTTTTGACTGTTTTAATAAAGTATTTTTTCCTCTTTACTAACTGTAGTATTATGTAAACAATATAAACGTCTTCTGATCAACTTTCCACATTTGCTAGATGAATTATCTCAAACTAATCACGGGATTTAGTTTGACTTTTATTTGTTTATTTATTGGCTTACTGGACTTTGTTTTTGTGATTGTGGTGTTTAGAGATGTACCATCTTTGGTTTCTTTGTGCACCTTAGTTTTACGTCACACTTGTTTTCAATTTCTCATCATTTCTCATTAATTATTCCCCTTGGTTTTCTTTGTTCATTGCCAGACTTTTTGTCCTTCATTCCTGTCGTATTCCAGCTTTGTTTCTGCACTCTGCCAGGATTTTCTGGTTTTTCCCTTGTTTTCCGGTGGCTTTCCTTCATTGAATGAAACAGCATTCCTTCAACAATCCATCTCCATTTGGAGCCTTGCCTAATGGAACGGTGTGGCAGAAATTAGATACAGACTTTCATGTTTCTCAACAGATAAAGATGATTTTATTACTTGGTTAGTTGGAAAAGCAATAAAGTGCAACTTGGACATAAAAACACAGAAATGACAAAAATAAATCCACTGGAAGTTGTTGTTGCTGTTAGATGATCAGTGATAATTAGAGTAATTAGAGTGATTTGTTTTACAGAATGAGAGATCTATTTGTAGAGCTATCGCAAAGCAATGCATTAAATAGAATATTCTATAAATGTAATAATTTCTAAGTTGGTTAAATCCGAAGTTCTGACTTCAGTCTGACAAAGAAATGCTTTGAGCAGAAGAAGCCACTTGGCAGCAGTCGGCCTGTTCCAAAATGCCGTTTGATGGTTCATGTGGTGGTAAAGGCGCACGCCAAACCAGTCTACTATACAGCCTGCTTTTTGTGGTTGCTATAGAAACCCACAGTAGAAAACCCAGAAAAAAGGCAGAGTGCTTATGATCAGCCCTGCAGAGTTGGGGGGAAGTCGTGCCAGGGTTACTCCCAAAGAGCCATGTTGAAATAAAAATGAATTCTCTTTTTTCCTTCAAACTCTGCAGGCCTTGAAGCTCTCACTCTGATTTCCTCATCGCTCATGCTCTCATTTAACAAGTGGATGTGTTCCTGTCTTATTAAATATGCATGTTTAATTTGTTTCGCAGTTCATATTTCAGGAGGTGAAGGAGTTGCTGTCATGGGACTTAATTTACTAACGATGAGAGAGATCTGAACCACATCACAGCGTGAGCAAAAGCTGTGCTTCCTATAGAAACTTTGTTGTTAAATCATTCACTTCGATGTGCACAAACTTCACTTTTTCCCCCTCAGACTGGACACATAAACCTGCATAAAGATATGTAACTGGAGGAGGGCACATCATGCAAACTGTTACCTGCTGGTAACAGTTTCTGGTTGGATTCTGACGCCTACTTCTACTAAAAAATGTATCCTCAGAAATTGCAGAACTAGATTAAAATTAAGAGTTTTTCAGTTTTGGACATGTTCAAACCTGCTTGCTTGTTCAAACCTCCCAACAAATGTTTTACACTTTAAACTCTGATGCAAATTATTCATGAGCAGCTGCAGTAAGGAATGCTTTCTTTGAAAATGTCAGTCACTTTAATAAAACATGCTGTTCGGTGCAAAAAGTTTCACTTTGTTTGAGCATGAGAGCTTACGGAGGTGGTTACTGCAAACTCCCTAAATTAAAAATAAAAATTTGCTTTTAATGAGCACAAAAGTAAACCTGAACTTGCCTGAAGATTTACAAGTAAACACTCCTTGAAATGAGAATATTTAGGATAGAATGAGGTAAAATGACAATACAACTATTTAAATAAGATATGTCCTCTATTCTAAAGAGCTAGAGCACCCCAAGATTTCAGCATCTGTGAGAGTACAAGGGGTGAACATGTTCATTTATAATTATACCATAAACAAGGTCAATATATACAGTAGAGCTAAAAACCTCATACCTGAGTCATCTGTAGCAAAAACATCAATGCTCTAACTGTCCTGCTTGCAATTCAGACCTGTCAGTCATTGATGTTTAGTGCAATATGAAACAAAAAGATTGAATGAAAAAGTTTCCAAACTTGTAAGCAACTTGTTGGGGTTGGTGGAGCCAGGTTTCTTTTGTTACTCCCAGGAGGTGGCGCCAGGAGTCCGGGTAGAGTAGGGAGCTGCTGATCAGACACACCTGGGACCAGTTGGGGCTCATCAATGGTGGCATTTAAGGAGCAGGTTGACATCCATTCAGCGCCTGGTTGTTGACCATACGTGGTAACCTGAGCCCAAGCCTTGCCTTTGCAGATCCTGTTTAAATGCTGCTGTGCCTGAGAGAGGAACTTACCTTTGTGTTTCCGTTTCTTTGTTTCCAGAGATCCTGAGCTCTGCAAGACGCCAGCCTAGCCGATTCTGGTTTCCACTCCGAATGTAATTCGCTCCTGGAAGTGAGTCCAGCCATGGCCGTTCGCCTGCCTTGCCTGTCCGCTCTCCACCGAGAATCTGAGGGATTCATCTGTGCTACTTCGAACCCAGAGGCTTATCTGGCGCTTTAAGTTTTTGCCCTTCACTGGGGTTTTCCTCTAAGGAGACTGATCTTGTTTTTTTGTTGAACTATTAAACCTGTGTAGATCTGAGTCGCGTCTTGAGCAGTCTCTGTATGTGGGCCAAGAAACTTACAAAAACCATGACATAACAACCAGGCCAACAAGACCCCACAGAGCTGCTCAGGAACGTTGTGTCAGATCAGAGTCAGCAGCTCCAGTCCCATGATAGTCTGCTTCGGACTATTTATGAACAGCAGCAGGAGATGCGAGAGAGAATTGAACAGATGACGACAATGTTTCTTAAACTGCAGCCAGCCCAGCCGTCTACACCTGCAGAGGGCGCAAGCATCCCGCGTTCCAGTCCTTCGACGGTTTTTCCGCCCCCAGTAACCCGTGACGTCAGTTCCTCTAGTCCAGAGAGATATTCGGGTGAGTCAAGCTGTGGAGGATTCCTCTTGCAATGCGCCCTGGTGTTCAACAGATCTCCACAATCATTCCCCTCTGATGGATCAAGAATCTCCTACATTGTGGGTTTATTAAATGGTAAGGCCCTACGATGGGCGGAAGCCCGTTTCAAAGACCCATTAGATTTTGGGTGCTCGTTCCAGTCTTTCCTGAATGAGTTCAGGATGACGTTCTCTCAAGAACCAGATACTACAAGCAGGTCAAGGAGATTGTGGAACCTAAGACAGGGGGTGCGCTCTGTAGCAGAGTATGCCATCGATTTTAGAACACTAGCCGCCTCCTCAGGCTGGGACGCTTGTGCTCTCAAGTCGGCATTTTTTCAGTCGCTAAATGACTCAGTTAAGGACGAGCTGACTATGGTGGAAGAACCGACGGAGTTAAATGACCTAATTTTGTTAGCGATTAAAGTGGATAACAGACTGAGAGAAAGGAGAAGACAGAGAGGGAGATCCACTGTTGTAGATGGAACTTTTTATCGTGCCAGACCGGTTGTTGAACCGGGAGAGGCCGAACCCATGCAGCTGGGGCGAGCCCGCCTCTCGGCTGCTGAGAAACGGAGGCGGAGAGAGTCTGATTTATGTTTATACTGTGGGTCTCCGGACCATTTTGTTGTCGCCTGTCCTTTTAAGGCGTTCGAGCCCGGTGCCGGGGCAGCCACAAGAGGGGGTCCGTCAGACGAGGGGAATCCGATGGGTCGATCCCTGTCTTCGAAGTCCCCGAGGTTTGCCCTACCAGCCGTGATTCAGGTAAATCAAGACTCACTTGAACTTTCAGCCCTTGTTGATTCAGGATGTGAGCAGAACCTGATTGATAAATCTTTAGTGAGTCAACTAAATATCAAGACTGTGAGATTGGAGGCCCCGATAAGGGTCACAGCATTGGATGGGAGGGGACTCCATACTATTACTCACCAGACAGAGTCAGTCCAGCTGATTATTTCTGGTAACCATCATGAAATGATTTCATTTTTTGTTTTTCCGTCACCTAATCCTCCCATTGTATTGGGATTTAAATGGCTGCAATTACATAATCCTCATCTAAACTGGACTCAGGGACGAGTAGAAGCTTGGTCTCCGGAATGCCTGTCTTCATGTCTCCAGTCAGCCGTACCTCACAGACCTAGCTCTCTGCCGGCTCCTCAGAAGGAGGCGGACCTCACGGATCTCGGTAATGTCCCCAGAGAGTATCATGACTTAAGAGAGGTGTTTAGCAAGAATCATGCCCTGTCTTTACCACCACACCGTCCTTACGACTGCGCCATCAACTTATTGGCCGGAGCCTCATTACCGTCCAGCCGTCTTTATAACATTTCACGCCCTGAACGCCAGGCGATGGAAAGATACATAAATGAGTCTCTAAGGGCCGGAATAATCCGCCACTCCTCTTCACCATTAGGAGCCGGGTTTTTCTTTGTGGGAAAGAAGGATGGAACTTTAAGGCCGTGCATTGATTACAGGGGCCTTAACCAGATCACGGTTAAGAACAGGTATCCCCTACCATTACTCTCTTCAGCTTTTGAAACAGTACAGGGAATGACGGTCTTTTCCAAACTAGACCTTCGTAATGCATATCACCTCGTCCGCATAAGACAAGGAGATGAGTGGAAGACGGCGTTTAAGACACCATTAGGGCAGTTTGAGTATTTAGTGATGCCGTTTGGACTCTGCAATGCACCGGCGGTTTTTCAGTCTCTGGTTAATGATGTCCTCAGGGACTATCTGAATGTGTTCGTTTTTGTCTACCTGGATGACATATTAATCTTCTCCAAGACCCTTGCAGAGCACCAACGACATGTCCGCCTCGTCCTTCAGCGATTACTGCAGAACCGGCTGTTTGTGAAGGCAGAGAAATGTGAATTCCACAAGTCATCCGTAACTTTCCTGGGCTACGTGCTCGGGAGCGGACAGGTGCGTTCAGACCCTGACAAGGTAAAGGCAGTGTTGGATTGGCCTATTCCTGAGTCCAGGAGACAACTCCAACGGTTCCTGGGCTTTGCAAATTTTTATCGGCGGTTCATCAAGAATTATAGCCTAATTGTCGCCCCACTCACAGCTTTGACGTCCACCAAGAGAAACTTCACTTGGACTACAGAGACTAACACAGCTTTCTCTGATCTAAAACAGAGATTTGCGGGTGCGCCCATCCTGGTTCAGCCAGATCCCCTCAAGCAATTCGTACTAGAGGTGGACGCTTCAGATGCCGGCGTGGGTGCAGTATTATCCCAGAGAGCTGAGTCTGATGAGAAATTACACCCCTGTGCTTTTTTTTCCCGAAGGTTTTCCCCAGCGGAACGAAATTATGATGTGGGGGACCGAGAACTCCTGGGTATCAAGCTGGCTCTCGAGGAGTGGCGTCACTGGCTGGAGGGCGCGGAGCACCCAGTTCTGGTGTGGACGGACCACAAGAATCTCTCCTACCTGCAATCGGCTAAGAGATTGAATCCTCGGCAGTCACGGTGGTCGTTGTTCTTCTCACGATTTAATCTGTCTATATCCTTCCGTCCAGGATCTAAGAATATCAAGCCTGATGCACTGTCCAGAGTATTCTCTCCTGATGACGTAGAGAGGGCGCCGGCTCCAATTCTCCCTCCGACGTGTACAGTGGGTTCAGTGACGTGGGAGATAGAGGATCTGGTTAGGAGGGCACAACTCGTGGAGCCAGGCCCCGAGAACAGGCCACCAGACAGATCCTATGTGCCTACCTCCGTCCGGTGTCGTCTAGTTCACTGGTTCCACTCATCCAAATTCTCTGCCCATCCGGGTTCCAGCCGAACCGTGGCCCTCATCTCCAGGAGATTCTGGTGGCCCTCTTTACATAAGGATGTGAGGGAGTATGTATCCGCCTGCCCTACGTGTGCGAGGAACAAGCCGTCTCATAGACCTCCGGCTGGGCTTCTACAACCACTGCCCATTCCCACTCGACCATGGTCCCATATAGCAATTGATTTTGTGACGGGGCTCCCACCCTCCAGAGGTATGACTACCATTTTGACTATTGTTGACCGTTTCTCTAAGGCGTGCCATCTTGTTGCCCTCAGGAAGCTACCGTCAGCCCTCCAGACAGCCCAGTTGCTGGTCAGACATGTTTTCCGGTTACATGGGATTCCACTGGAGATCCTGTCGGATCGAGGTCCCCAGTTCACGTCGCAGGTTTGGAGACAGTTTTGCCGAGCTCTGGACGCTAAGGTTTCTCTCACATCCGGGTATCATCCTCAGTCCAATGGTCAGGTGGAGAGACTTAACCAGGAACTGGAGTCCGCACTCCGCTGTCTCACTTGCCAGGACCCATCTGAGTGGAGCACACATTTACCATGGGTAGAGTACGCTCACAATGCTCACGTCTCTGCGGCCACAGGATTGTCCCCATTTGAGGTTTCCTTGGGGTACCAACCTCCCCTGTTTCCCTCTGAGGAGAAGGACATTGCTGTAAGCTCCGTTTCTCTCCACATCCGTAGATGTAGAAGGGTTTGGAGGGAGACTGTGTCGGCGTTACAACGCACCTCCGCACAGAACTGCCGTTTTGCGGATCGCAGACGGATCCCTGCTCCCACCTATGTTCCTGGGCAAAGGGTCTGGCTGTCCTCTCAGGACATCCCCTTACGATCGACCTTTAAGAAGCTGGCTCCACGGTTTATTGGGCCGTATGAGATTGAGTCGGTCGTCAGCCCTACTGCTGTCCGCCTACGATTGCCCTCTTCCCTCCGTGTCCACCCCACCTTTCACGTGTCCCGGATCAAGCCAGTTTTGTCCAGTCCTCTGTGCCCTCCGGCCGCGTCCCCTCCCCCCGCCCGGGAGCTAGGGGGGCATCCTGTGTACACGGTCCGACGGATTGTGGACGCCCGTCGGCGGGGTCGAGGATGGCAGTTTTTGGTGGACTGGGAGGGTTACGGTCCGGAGGATCGTTCCTGGGTGCCCCGGTCGTTTATTTGTGATCCGACATTGATCACAGACTTTTGGGCCTCTCGTCCGTCTGGGTCTTCTGGGCTGCCAGGGGGCAGCCGTTGAGAGGGGGGTACTGTTGGGGTTGGTGGAGCCAGGTTTCTTTTGTTACTCCCAGGAGGTGGCGCCAGGAGTCCGGGTAGAGTAGGGAGCTGCTGATCAGACACACCTGGGACCAGTTGGGGCTCATCAATGGTGGCATTTAAGGAGCAGGTTGACATCCATTCAGCGCCTGGTTGTTGACCATACGTGGTAACCTGAGCCCAAGCCTTGCCTTTGCAGATCCTGTTTAAATGCTGCTGTGCCTGAGAGAGGAACTTACCTTTGTGTTTCCGTTTCTTTGTTTCCAGAGATCCTGAGCTCTGCAAGACGCCAGCCTAGCCGATTCTGGTTTCCACTCCGAATGTAATTCGCTCCTGGAAGTGAGTCCAGCCATGGCCGTTCGCCTGCCTTGCCTGTCCGCTCTCCACCGAGAATCTGAGGGATTCATCTGTGCTACTTCGAACCCAGAGGCTTATCTGGCGCTTTAAGTTTTTGCCCTTCACTGGGGTTTTCCTCTAAGGAGACTGATCTTGTTTTTTTGTTGAACTATTAAACCTGTGTAGATCTGAGTCGCGTCTTGAGCAGTCTCTGTATGTGGGCCAAGAAACTTACAAAAACCATGACATAACAACCAGGCCAACAAGACCCCACAGAGCTGCTCAGGAACGTTGTGTCAGATCAGAGTCAGCAGCTCCAGTCCCATGATAGTCTGCTTCGGACTATTTATGAACAGCAGCAGGAGATGCGAGAGAGAATTGAACAGATGACGACAATGTTTCTTAAACTGCAGCCAGCCCAGCCGTCTACACCTGCAGAGGGCGCAAGCATCCCGCGTTCCAGTCCTTCGACGGTTTTTCCGCCCCCAGTAACCCGTGACGTCAGTTCCTCTAGTCCAGAGAGATATTCGGGTGAGTCAAGCTGTGGAGGATTCCTCTTGCAATGCGCCCTGGTGTTCAACAGATCTCCACAATCATTCCCCTCTGATGGATCAAGAATCTCCTACATTGTGGGTTTATTAAATGGTAAGGCCCTACGATGGGCGGAAGCCCGTTTCAAAGACCCATTAGATTTTGGGTGCTCGTTCCAGTCTTTCCTGAATGAGTTCAGGATGACGTTCTCTCAAGAACCAGATACTACAAGCAGGTCAAGGAGATTGTGGAACCTAAGACAGGGGGTGCGCTCTGTAGCAGAGTATGCCATCGATTTTAGAACACTAGCCGCCTCCTCAGGCTGGGACGCTTGTGCTCTCAAGTCGGCATTTTTTCAGTCGCTAAATGACTCAGTTAAGGACGAGCTGACTATGGTGGAAGAACCGACGGAGTTAAATGACCTAATTTTGTTAGCGATTAAAGTGGATAACAGACTGAGAGAAAGGAGAAGACAGAGAGGGAGATCCACTGTTGTAGATGGAACTTTTTATCGTGCCAGACCGGTTGTTGAACCGGGAGAGGCCGAACCCATGCAGCTGGGGCGAGCCCGCCTCTCGGCTGCTGAGAAACGGAGGCGGAGAGAGTCTGATTTATGTTTATACTGTGGGTCTCCGGACCATTTTGTTGTCGCCTGTCCTTTTAAGGCGTTCGAGCCCGGTGCCGGGGCAGCCACAAGAGGGGGTCCGTCAGACGAGGGGAATCCGATGGGTCGATCCCTGTCTTCGAAGTCCCCGAGGTTTGCCCTACCAGCCGTGATTCAGGTAAATCAAGACTCACTTGAACTTTCAGCCCTTGTTGATTCAGGATGTGAGCAGAACCTGATTGATAAATCTTTAGTGAGTCAACTAAATATCAAGACTGTGAGATTGGAGGCCCCGATAAGGGTCACAGCATTGGATGGGAGGGGACTCCATACTATTACTCACCAGACAGAGTCAGTCCAGCTGATTATTTCTGGTAACCATCATGAAATGATTTCATTTTTTGTTTTTCCGTCACCTAATCCTCCCATTGTATTGGGATTTAAATGGCTGCAATTACATAATCCTCATCTAAACTGGACTCAGGGACGAGTAGAAGCTTGGTCTCCGGAATGCCTGTCTTCATGTCTCCAGTCAGCCGTACCTCACAGACCTAGCTCTCTGCCGGCTCCTCAGAAGGAGGCGGACCTCACGGATCTCGGTAATGTCCCCAGAGAGTATCATGACTTAAGAGAGGTGTTTAGCAAGAATCATGCCCTGTCTTTACCACCACACCGTCCTTACGACTGCGCCATCAACTTATTGGCCGGAGCCTCATTACCGTCCAGCCGTCTTTATAACATTTCACGCCCTGAACGCCAGGCGATGGAAAGATACATAAATGAGTCTCTAAGGGCCGGAATAATCCGCCACTCCTCTTCACCATTAGGAGCCGGGTTTTTCTTTGTGGGAAAGAAGGATGGAACTTTAAGGCCGTGCATTGATTACAGGGGCCTTAACCAGATCACGGTTAAGAACAGGTATCCCCTACCATTACTCTCTTCAGCTTTTGAAACAGTACAGGGAATGACGGTCTTTTCCAAACTAGACCTTCGTAATGCATATCACCTCGTCCGCATAAGACAAGGAGATGAGTGGAAGACGGCGTTTAAGACACCATTAGGGCAGTTTGAGTATTTAGTGATGCCGTTTGGACTCTGCAATGCACCGGCGGTTTTTCAGTCTCTGGTTAATGATGTCCTCAGGGACTATCTGAATGTGTTCGTTTTTGTCTACCTGGATGACATATTAATCTTCTCCAAGACCCTTGCAGAGCACCAACGACATGTCCGCCTCGTCCTTCAGCGATTACTGCAGAACCGGCTGTTTGTGAAGGCAGAGAAATGTGAATTCCACAAGTCATCCGTAACTTTCCTGGGCTACGTGCTCGGGAGCGGACAGGTGCGTTCAGACCCTGACAAGGTAAAGGCAGTGTTGGATTGGCCTATTCCTGAGTCCAGGAGACAACTCCAACGGTTCCTGGGCTTTGCAAATTTTTATCGGCGGTTCATCAAGAATTATAGCCTAATTGTCGCCCCACTCACAGCTTTGACGTCCACCAAGAGAAACTTCACTTGGACTACAGAGACTAACACAGCTTTCTCTGATCTAAAACAGAGATTTGCGGGTGCGCCCATCCTGGTTCAGCCAGATCCCCTCAAGCAATTCGTACTAGAGGTGGACGCTTCAGATGCCGGCGTGGGTGCAGTATTATCCCAGAGAGCTGAGTCTGATGAGAAATTACACCCCTGTGCTTTTTTTTCCCGAAGGTTTTCCCCAGCGGAACGAAATTATGATGTGGGGGACCGAGAACTCCTGGGTATCAAGCTGGCTCTCGAGGAGTGGCGTCACTGGCTGGAGGGCGCGGAGCACCCAGTTCTGGTGTGGACGGACCACAAGAATCTCTCCTACCTGCAATCGGCTAAGAGATTGAATCCTCGGCAGTCACGGTGGTCGTTGTTCTTCTCACGATTTAATCTGTCTATATCCTTCCGTCCAGGATCTAAGAATATCAAGCCTGATGCACTGTCCAGAGTATTCTCTCCTGATGACGTAGAGAGGGCGCCGGCTCCAATTCTCCCTCCGACGTGTACAGTGGGTTCAGTGACGTGGGAGATAGAGGATCTGGTTAGGAGGGCACAACTCGTGGAGCCAGGCCCCGAGAACAGGCCACCAGACAGATCCTATGTGCCTACCTCCGTCCGGTGTCGTCTAGTTCACTGGTTCCACTCATCCAAATTCTCTGCCCATCCGGGTTCCAGCCGAACCGTGGCCCTCATCTCCAGGAGATTCTGGTGGCCCTCTTTACATAAGGATGTGAGGGAGTATGTATCCGCCTGCCCTACGTGTGCGAGGAACAAGCCGTCTCATAGACCTCCGGCTGGGCTTCTACAACCACTGCCCATTCCCACTCGACCATGGTCCCATATAGCAATTGATTTTGTGACGGGGCTCCCACCCTCCAGAGGTATGACTACCATTTTGACTATTGTTGACCGTTTCTCTAAGGCGTGCCATCTTGTTGCCCTCAGGAAGCTACCGTCAGCCCTCCAGACAGCCCAGTTGCTGGTCAGACATGTTTTCCGGTTACATGGGATTCCACTGGAGATCCTGTCGGATCGAGGTCCCCAGTTCACGTCGCAGGTTTGGAGACAGTTTTGCCGAGCTCTGGACGCTAAGGTTTCTCTCACATCCGGGTATCATCCTCAGTCCAATGGTCAGGTGGAGAGACTTAACCAGGAACTGGAGTCCGCACTCCGCTGTCTCACTTGCCAGGACCCATCTGAGTGGAGCACACATTTACCATGGGTAGAGTACGCTCACAATGCTCACGTCTCTGCGGCCACAGGATTGTCCCCATTTGAGGTTTCCTTGGGGTACCAACCTCCCCTGTTTCCCTCTGAGGAGAAGGACATTGCTGTAAGCTCCGTTTCTCTCCACATCCGTAGATGTAGAAGGGTTTGGAGGGAGACTGTGTCGGCGTTACAACGCACCTCCGCACAGAACTGCCGTTTTGCGGATCGCAGACGGATCCCTGCTCCCACCTATGTTCCTGGGCAAAGGGTCTGGCTGTCCTCTCAGGACATCCCCTTACGATCGACCTTTAAGAAGCTGGCTCCACGGTTTATTGGGCCGTATGAGATTGAGTCGGTCGTCAGCCCTACTGCTGTCCGCCTACGATTGCCCTCTTCCCTCCGTGTCCACCCCACCTTTCACGTGTCCCGGATCAAGCCAGTTTTGTCCAGTCCTCTGTGCCCTCCGGCCGCGTCCCCTCCCCCCGCCCGGGAGCTAGGGGGGCATCCTGTGTACACGGTCCGACGGATTGTGGACGCCCGTCGGCGGGGTCGAGGATGGCAGTTTTTGGTGGACTGGGAGGGTTACGGTCCGGAGGATCGTTCCTGGGTGCCCCGGTCGTTTATTTGTGATCCGACATTGATCACAGACTTTTGGGCCTCTCGTCCGTCTGGGTCTTCTGGGCTGCCAGGGGGCAGCCGTTGAGAGGGGGGTACTGTTGGGGTTGGTGGAGCCAGGTTTCTTTTGTTACTCCCAGGAGGTGGCGCCAGGAGTCCGGGTAGAGTAGGGAGCTGCTGATCAGACACACCTGGGACCAGTTGGGGCTCATCAATGGTGGCATTTAAGGAGCAGGTTGACATCCATTCAGCGCCTGGTTGTTGACCATACGTGGTAACCTGAGCCCAAGCCTTGCCTTTGCAGATCCTGTTTAAATGCTGCTGTGCCTGAGAGAGGAACTTACCTTTGTGTTTCCGTTTCTTTGTTTCCAGAGATCCTGAGCTCTGCAAGACGCCAGCCTAGCCGATTCTGGTTTCCACTCCGAATGTAATTCGCTCCTGGAAGTGAGTCCAGCCATGGCCGTTCGCCTGCCTTGCCTGTCCGCTCTCCACCGAGAATCTGAGGGATTCATCTGTGCTACTTCGAACCCAGAGGCTTATCTGGCGCTTTAAGTTTTTGCCCTTCACTGGGGTTTTCCTCTAAGGAGACTGATCTTGGTTTTTGTTGAACTATTAAACCTGTGTAGATCTGAGTCGCGTCTTGAGCAGTCTCTGTATGTGGGCCAAGAAACTTACAAAAGCCATGACACAACTGAAAGTCTATGAAGCAAAAACAGGCAACATCTTTCACTTGCAAAGCCACTGCAGAAACTGTTCTCAACTCCCAAATGCTTACAGAATATTGTTTTTTTTTTTTTTTTTTAAGTGATGCAACACAGTGGTAAACAAGTCCCTAAACACAAACTCTGATGAAATCTTCATGAATAATTTTGAAAAAAGAAGAAAAAAACATGATTTGTAGAAAAGCAGCTGGGTCAAGAAGATCCTGGACCGCAGACTCAGATGTGACAACTAACAGTTTGAATGGACTCTAATTTACAAAACAGTAAGAATCAACAGTTCAAAGTTAATCTAAAAATTGTGATTTTACTGTAAGTGATGTAATAGTTTTGCTTATTTATAGCCTCTCTAGACCAATCTTCTATAAACACTGTAAAGCAGGGTACTGGCACAGCATCAATACTGGTATATTTTCTGAAAAAAAAGCCTTTAGTCTCCAAAATCTTTTCTTTTACCTATTTCATGGGTAAAATATATGCTAAATAATAGTAAATTTGTGTATAGTATAGACAAATCTCATATACTTTTGTCTAAATACTAAAGTGCATGTCATATAAGGTTTAATATTTCCATAATTATAAGGGAAAAGACTACACTCTATAGGTTAAAGTTATTAATCAGTGAAATTAACTACAAACACTGGTAGCAGAGCTCTGGTTAGACTAAGCCAAGGGTTTGCAAACTTTACAATCCAAGAGCTTTTTTTGTGCCTTGCTCTACATCATTTTTAGAGCCACAAAATGTACTTGAAGCTTGAAATAAAAATGAAACTCATAAATACTATATATAAAAAACCCTTTTTCGACATTACAAAATAAAAAACTATAATAATTTGTTGATATTTATCAGTGTTTTTACAAATTAGGGGGAAAATATCTCGTTCATACTTTCTTTAAACTATGCAAGGCAAAGTGAATCATTTTTTAAAATATTTTTTGGGAGTTTGTAGGTATTCCCTTTTGAAATAATGAAGCATATTTTTGCATCCTACTTAAATATTAAGTGGAAAATTGAAGCAAATGTCTTATTTCCACATTGCATAATACATTATTAGTGTTTGCACAACTGCCCTTTGTCTTTTTCCTTTGAGAGTCTAACTTAAATGGATTAAAAATATTGAATTTTCTAGTGGACGTCAGAGAGATATATCAAACTTTAATCAATTTAGTGGCTAACAAGCTAAAACATTATTAGTTAAACTTATAAGTTTGTTTTGCTTCTTGTATTAATAATGTATTTCTGTCACAGAGATTTCATTCAAAGAAAAATGGTTTTCCTTTTGAGGTTATAAATATAAATATTTCTCACTTCATGTTAATTTTGGTAAAAGCTACAAAAAGCCACATTTGGCCCATTTGGCCTACGTAGCACCTAACAAAATGGCGGCCAGAAATCCCGCCTAGTACTGTCAGTGGCCATAACAATGAGAAAACCACAACATGTGCACATAGAGTTGAACTTGGCGGAGCTTCTCAGTGTCTGTCCGCTGCAGGTTCAGCCTTTTACTTCAGAATCACCTCCTTTTTGATGAGCTACTTCCCCTCGCTGCCTCTCCGGTAATCACTGTGTCCCACATGGAGGCTCGTCACATCTGCTCTCCCCTTTCATTTCCACCTTCTGATAGAAAAGGTTGTGTGTTTCAAACCTGCTCAACCATAGAAGCCTCCCTGCAGCTGCTGGAGTCGTTCCCAGGCCGGGAGAGAAGGTGTGCACAGATAAGAGGTCTTTATCTGGGCCCCTGAGGGAGGCAGGTTAAGTTTAAGGTGAAGGTTTGACATGGCCGCCTGTCTACTTGCTTTGGCTGCTTCCTCCCTCTCCTCCCTCTCCTCCACCACCTGATGTGAGGCTCAGGCTCAGTCCCCCAATCCCCATGTCCCTGGGCTCATTCTTGACGACCCCCACTGCTCCGGCTTTAATGAGAAAGATGAAAGAGGTGCAGGCTGGGAGAACACCCAGCCCTCCTCCTCCTCCTCCTCCTAGATTCACTTTGCTCCTCGCCCTCACCGGCCCTCCAGCATCATCCAGCACTTTGTGCTGGGGTGGGGGGTTTCTACTGTAATAAAATGGGACTGAATCTGGTTTAAATTTTTCAGGTATTATTCCGTCTGATCTTCTGGGCAAATTTCTTCTCATTTTTCATGTCTTGTGTTCTGCTTTGCGGCGCTGCTATGATTAAATCATAAACCCCCTTTTCATGTTTCACCGAAGTTATCATGGAGTTTTACACTGATGATGCTGACGGAGTTCATGTTTGACTGTCAGTTAGCAAAATATCTCATGAACCACTGGACAGATTTCAATGAAACTCAGAAAGTCATCATTTGATGGATACCTTTCAGAGTCAACCATGGCTGCTACAGCCAGCTGACATTAATAAAACACAAAAATGGCTACAGCTTTTATGGCTACAGTCAGCTAAGTCTTTCATAACACATACTCAGTGTGCCATCTTGCACAAGATTGCACATAGTTATATCTAAGGTTTTACTAAAACAGCTAAAACTGCATAATTTCTCAACACAAGATGATCTTAGTCTAAAACTCTGGCATGAAAGGCAGAAAGAGCTATGCATTCCTTTAATTTTATTCTGTCTTGCAGCTACATGTAAGGCTTTACCCAAATACCTTGGTCTTTTTTTTTAATTAAGAGACAAGATTGGATGATTGTAATTGTTCGGTTGACTCGGGTCTGAAGGTCCTGTCTTTCTATTTTAGCCTCATTATTGCCTTCTGGAAACTGTAGCATTTGTTCTGAACAGTAATCCCTTCAGTCCAACACTTCTTCAAAGCTCTGGAGTCCTGCAGTAGGATGAAGTGTGAAAACCTCGAGTTATGTCATCCATTATACAAAAGGAGTGCAAGAATCCACATCACACAGCCCTTAACATTTGTGTTTTTTAAATTAAGAAAATAAAACGTGTTTTTCTGATAGATGAACTTTAGTGTTTTCACGTGCACAGAAAGGTTTAAAGCGGACTGTCCTCATTTTTAGCTACTCTGATTGAATGCTGCCACCCTGTGGTCAGATTATGTACTGCAACAAATGGCAACAATCCTTGTAAAATTAAGATTTATCCAGCAGTTGTATGCTGCTATATCAGGGGTGTCAAACTCCAGGCCTCAAGGCTCCGCTGTGCTGGAAGTTTTTGGTTTTTCTGCTCCAACACACCTCATCGCTTTAATTACCTCCTCACCAAATCATCAAGTTCTCCATAAGAACGACCATAAGTCACTCATTTAAAGCAAGAACACATCTTAACATGCCCCGAGTGTCTCCCGAGGAACGGAGTTTGACATGTGTGTTTTTGATTCAATTAGATAAATGTTGAAGCGTGATTTGTAAACAACCAAAATTAAGGTGATGTGATTACAGCAAGCAGAAGATGCTTAATTCAGCTCGACGGAAGGTAATGCCAGCAGTAAGAAGTCAAAACATCCCCATTGGTGTTTGGTTAAATAACGGCATTATTTTAAAACTCAACAGGCGGTTCAGGAGCGTTTTATTCAACAGAGCACCTTCTGTGAGGCTAACAGTCGGAGCAGCTCCTGAGCAACAAACTACAAGATCTTAAACTTGGTCTTCAATCAGCAATACGTCCTATAAAGTTTTCAAATTTCCTAAAATAGACAAAAAAAAAAGAAATACAAATTTAAAAGAGACAAGACTTGAACTACCTGGTTGTTTTGTTTTTCCCAACAATCAATGGAATAATTATTCCTATTACAGTTTACATATATATGAAATAACAGGGACTTGAAATCAAAGGACTGATAAAAGTTGGAGTGCAGGTCAATGGTCCACATGGACAGCAAACATGAGGAAGAAAAGCTTTTGTAAACAGGAGGTAAATTTGGTGATCTGCCTCACTCGTCGCTCCAGCCTCACACGCTCTTGGACTTGTCCTGGTTGTTCATGTATTTCTGGTAAACCACTCTCAGCGTGGTGAACAGGTTTCCCGTGAAGAGCACCAGGTACGAGCAGCCGCACATCAAAACCTAGACAGCAAAAACAAAATAGAGCTTTAAAACCAAAAGCATTCGGCAGCAAAGATTTATTGCGTCGGTTCAGTTTAACAAGACTTGGGAAGTTTGTTTTTTTTTTCCTGCAGAGAGCACCAACTGAAATGTTTGCAAATGTGCAGTGTGGGTCCTGTGGTTACTCAAACAAGTCAGGGAGAAAACAGGGAGAAGATGTTTAAACATCAGTTCTAGGCTATTCATCCAAAATAACTGGCCCATTTGAAAATAAACCATTTAGGTTGGCTAATTTACAAGTCACTAAGAAGATAAAATGTTTAAGGGAACTAACCTGCCACTCTTTACACTCTGGAAGCTGGAACATCTTGAAGAGGGTTATGCTGTTGTAAAGCTGCCAAAACTGTAATAAAGTAAGAGTCAACAATCAAAAAGTGTCCTAAAAAACTGTAAATGTAACCCGTTTTACATAGATGTCTGAGTTTATAATAAAATGAAAAACATTAATGAGATTTAAATGCCACTGTAAAAGGAGGAAGCTACATACGTGACCAAAGAACAAGAAAGGAAGTAAGAAGGTCAGGCCTCTCCACATCCAGGACTGGAATCCCTCTAAACACCAGCAGTAAAAAAAAAATAAAAAAATCATCCCTCAGCTGACATCAACATGAAACTAAAATAGAAACATTTAACAGTTTAAGTAATTTTAATACAACCTCAAATCCAAAACAGTTGGAATGTTGTATAAAAGGTAAATAAAAACAAAAGGCAATGATCTGATTTTATTTGTATCATTAACATTAACAGGAGCGTAGTGTAACACCTTCTGCAGAGTCCTAATAAAGATAATGTTTGGATTATATGACAGCCTATATGAAAATGATGTTTTATGCTCCCTGAATGACTGTCTCAGTCCGAGGAGCATCAATTCTGGCAGCGAGGAGGTTCTTTAAACAACTAACTCATGGTTGTTGTTTTCTTGTTTTGTACAAAAAAAGCAAATGATATATTTAAACACAAGCTGCTTACCGACTGTAAGATCCATGTTGTGTCTTTCTCCCAGCGTTTTGAGTCGGTACAAGCAGCCACTCTGATAATAGTACTGAAGGAACTGAACAAAGTCTACACACCAAAAGATTTGAAAAATAAACAAAAGTACAGACATCATTTCACTGCTGGCTAACATCCATCTACATCACTGTCACTACTTTGTGTGGTTCATTTTTATTATGTCATTTTAGCCATGATTTAAAAAAAGTTAAATGTTCAAAAATATGACAATTTCAGGGAGAAAATACAACTTTTAAAAACCTCTTCTCAAATTCACAACACAAAAAGTTTTTTAGGCTTTTACAGTTTCCAAATTAAGACTAATACACTAAATAATTAAGCAGAAAATTAAATTGATGTAAACGGATTACACCAATATAAACTAACTTTCATAGTATTGCTTTCATTGGCTATAAATTCCTGGATACTTTTACCTTATATGGTCTCAAAAAAAACATCTTCAAATGAAATATTATGACAAAAATATTTAGATTTGGGGTTATAATGCCTGATTTATATAATTATGGTAGTGAATATCCTGTAATTTAAACAGCATGTTTTCAAAATGGGAAAAAATAAATCTGATCAGCGGCAGAATTCGTGCTCACACACCATATTTTAAGATGAGGGGTCACAGGCTCATGTTGCTTCATGTTAAAGGGGACAAAAGTCAGACCCCTTGCTGATGAAAACACACTGAACCGTTTCAACTCACAAGATTGTATTGTGGAATTAAGAGACAGGGAGAATGTCTTACTTTGGTAGAGATTGTAGGATAGAAACTGGTTTCTAAACATCTGATAGAGAGCGCCATCAGGCCTGCAGACAAAGATGAGGGTCAGATCAGCACATACTGAAGAGTAAAAACCAGCCAGTGAGTGTGCGCCTATCATTCATCTCCAGGTGGTAAATGTGTAAAAGAACATGTCTCACCAAGTGAGCATGACTCCAGACAGGAAGGTTGACACATAATGGTGGAAAACCCACCAACCTTTGATCCTGAAACAACAAACAGGATTATAACAATTTCTAATTAATAAAATTCAGATCAAGTTCTGAAGCTTTGCGAGGTGTGGAAACAAGTGAAATTTGTCTGTAACTGGGAAATCTGATTGTAGGAATTTACGAAGATTTTAATAATTAATTAGCTTAAAAGGTTATTTCAAAATCATTTTCAGTGGCACTGAGAACCACAAGCTGCCTTGAGAGGGTTAAAAGACCCAGAGAAAGACCCTAACATGGTCTACATCAGGGGTGGGCAATCCTGGTCCTCGAGGGCCACTATCCAGCATGTTTTACTTGTTTCCCTGCTCCAACACACCTGATTCAGAGGTTAAATCCCCTCTTCATGTTCTGCAGAAGCCTGTTAATCACCCATTGATTCAAATCATGTTGGAGCAGAGAAACAAGAAAAACATGCAGGATGGAGGCCCTCCAGAACCAGGGTTGCCCACCCCTGGTCTACATGGATCAGTTGGACAGTCACACACCTTGAGCCGTTGCTGATGAGGATACTTTCCCTGATGGTGAGTGTGCAGTAATACCACACCAACAGGAAGTTGAACAGAGCGTCCAGGACTCTGAAACAACAGCAGAAATGCTGATTGGTGCGTTCCATCATCACAATGCTCCAATTCAGATTTCAGATGCTACCTAATTCTTTACAAAACCACTCAGCAGGCGTGTTATAGTCTCACATTTATCTTTAGAAGCAGTTTGGAAAACACAAACCCTGTGAACCATCTGCTGACAGAAAATAAAAGGCACAATTTTCACTTCAACAGAGTGCTGGGAAACATTACCTGTAGCTGAACAAAAAGCCACACGTGAAAGAAAACACGAAGAGGATGACAGTGAGGACCAGCTTAAACTTCTCATATTCATCCTTGTATGCAAACCTTTGTTAGGGAACAAAAAGAGAGGACTGTTAATGTTGTGTCTGTGAAGCTGCACACTGATGAGTGTTTTCTGCCGTCAACGTGACTTACTTCGCCTGTTTGTTCAGGAGTGTTACATTGACATTTCCTAGAACCAGACTGAGGTATAACCTAAACAGGAGGAGGAATTAGTCAATCACAATGTTCAAATCGTAGAGACTCTGGATTAAAACTCTTATAATAAAATTATACCCGTTCTTCTTTGGCAGAAAAGCTTCCATCTCAAAGAAAGCATTTGTTTTGTCTTTGATGGATTCTTCAATTTCGGCGATGGAATCCAGCTCCTCTGGGCTTAGTTTTGACGTTGGATTGTTTTCTTTGCATCTATGTGAGGAAAATAATGTGACACATTTACACCCCACGTCTATACACAATCACCAACATTTACAAATTTCATTTATTTGTTACCATTTAAAGCATGGTACGATTTCACACCTTTTTCCAACCCACCAACTGGCATAGGCTCTGACAGACTCAAAATTTACTTAAATGCTTTGTTGTTAAAAAAACAAAACGATTCAAAACAGAAGTAAACGCAGCCCTAAATAAAACCAGGATCAATACTTGCTCTTTTAGTGACGACGTAAGCTCTTTCAGTTTCTTCCTCTGACGTGCAATAGCGCCGGAGCAGCTGTTTTGGAGTTTGGACACTTCCTCGAGCTTCTGTTTGTACAGACGATGGGTGTCCTGGAGGCAAAAAACCAGAAACAAGAACAAATGAGACAAAACTGTGTTGCGCAAGCATTTACATTGTAGAATAATATGAAATCTATAAGGTAGAAAGTACACGAAAGATGGTATTGAATTGATTACAAAGATGCTCAGTTGTCACATCTATCTTTAAAAGAAGTTTGGAAAAATCCACTTTTATTATAAATATAACTGTGGATACAGTCAACAGAACAGTGAGTCCCTCTTTTTCCAACTTCTGTCATGTTCATTTTTGCCTGACAAATATCAGTCAGCCACAAACACATCGTGTGTATTTATAATTTCTTATTGTTAATATGAAAGAATAGAAGCTAGCTGAGAGCAGGACATGAAAAATTATACTTCCTGAAAAGATAAGTGTAGGCTTTTTGATAGATCCCGTTCTATAGTAAAATATGACACATTACTGGATTAAAGATATTTCTAGTAGCTATTTTTTGGTAATTAATGTCTGTTTTTTGTCTAAAATAATCAACTCTAGCATATGTATTAAATACCTTCAAATATTCCTCTATCATTCTGTGATATATGAGAACTTAGTTCCTCTCTTTTCAGAGGAGAAAAAAAAAAAAGCTTTTAGAGACATAAAAGGGGAACCCAATATTTCAGCCTGAAGCTCAATACCCCCTCAATAACATGGGAACATAATAATTTACCATGTATTGGACAGGAAGAGGCCTTTCAACACTGCATCTGTCAGTGCTCATCATGTTAAATGAGCTTATTTATGAACAGAATATTTATGTTTTAAGCCACTGACAGAAGAACCAAGAACCTGTTTACCTTACCTGAATTTGCTGGTAGTCTTTCTCTAAATCTTCCCACTCCCGCAGGCACTCGGATAAATTCGTTGGGCTGAACATTTCTGCCGTACCATTTAGAAACCTCCCGGAGTTGAGAAATAACCAGGATCTGCTGCCTGTGCAACAGCTGTAGCGCCGTTAGCGTCAAAAGCAACAAAAGGGGAGAGACTTCCTGTTTAATTGCCTTCAAAATAAAAGCTGGACACTAAAGGAGGCAGAAGCTTGAATGTTGCTAGTCAATTATAAACAGCTTTAGTAACTTTTTATTTTAAATACTAGTAAAATAGCTACTAAGGCTTCCATTTGTTTATATATAATGCCAGTAAAAACTATTATCGTGTCCTGTTTGACTTTGAAGAAAAATCTGGATAATTTTATTTTGAAAATTGCATTCACGCTAGCTTTGCCAACGTTGTTGCGTCGTGTTTGTGAGACGTGTCCAATCAAATGACACGCTAGATAAACGTCATCTTGATTCAGCCAATCAGCGCCAATACATATTAAACTTGCTTGCATACGCCAAAACGCATTGTTTTGTTTGTTTGTCACGGCGTAAGTCTTAATCTTTAAATAATTGTATTTAAATGTCTAAAGGCGTCTACTTTTATTATTTTAAATTAAAACATTTCATCTTGTAATTAGTATATGCACTTCTTTTTTATTTTGGGTCAAGTTATTGAAATTTATCCAGACAAACACTTAAAGCGCAAGAAAAAAAAATCAAAAATCAAATGTGTACGTTATTCTAAATATTTTAACAATAAAATATACTATTGCTTCCTGTTAAACCTGGTTTTGTTTTTAAATAAAAAAGTTTCAGGTTGATTTTATGTTTTTGTCATTTTTTGAGTAAAATAGTGTTTTTATTTGAACTTTGTCACTATTTAAAATATATTTTCTAAAGTTAACATATAAAACAGACTGAATAATTTCTAAATTTTATTAGAACTGTGTCCACTAATTTCATATACTGTTTATTCAAAATAATATATTTAAATAACAAATAGTGACTCATCTGGCACAAACAGAGAAGAATCACATAAATCCAACATCTTCTCGAGCCAGTGCTCAAAAAATGAACAAATATACCAGTAAGCAAAATATGATGGGTTTTAAATTCCCACAGCCATGAATAGCTTTAGTTCATTCGAACATTAGAGCAAAGTGTTTATTCCATGAGATGAACTGAATTTAGCAACTTCACCGTCTCAGTTGTTGCTTTTTTAATTAAAATGGAGGTTTGGACAAATCTGTCTGCTTCTCTCCCATGACGTGAAGCTCCCAGTCAGACAGCTGCTGCAGAAACCCTGAGTTTGGCCTCATGGAGGATTTACATTTGAGCATGTACCTCCAGGCCTCCTGAAAAAAGTCAAATCAATGTAAATATCCACAAGCCACTAAAATAATTTGACAGTGTCATGAACTTTGAGTTTAGTGTTAGCATATTTACCCAAATTTAGGATTATTTGCTTTACTTTGTAATTTTAAGGTAACATTTCTTCCTTTTCAGCCCCATCAGTCTATCTTAGAATCAATATTATTTATTTTAATTGAAGCTTTCTTATTCTAGTATAGAATCATCTTTATTGTCACTGTATGGCTGATTTATAATGAGACTGGAATGGTAGCCTGGTTTAGAATAATAACTTATTATTTTAAGAGCACATTGAGAGTAAAAGTACAACAATAATTTGTGTGCATACTAGATAGTGAATCCCACTCGCCTCTAGTGAGTATTTGAAGAGCTGCATGAGGAAGGCTATAGCCACAGCACTGCAGCGGCTCCTGCCCTGCCTGGAAACTATCAGAACACGAGAGCCGACTCTGATGTGTGAATCTGAAGATATGAGACAAAAACAGAAACTGTACACCTTCAACATGTACAAGTAACAATATTTTTAAAAACATCTAGTGAAGGGAAACTGAAAACAAAGCTCCACAAAACCTTTAAAACAATCATCACATCATCTACAAGCATGACACTGAAGGTATGTTGAATCATTTTGTTGACCAAATAATTCAGCTGGCTCAACTTTAGAGAGGAGTACAAATATGAAACTCATATAAGGCTAATTAAACATTACGATGTACTGGAACACCTTTTCACTGACACCACACACATAACCTAACTGACCTTTACAATAATTCATGTTATTTTTTTATTGAGAAGGCAAGCTCGTTAAAATTAATTGAATTTTATGAATTATTAGTTTTGGAATCCTCTTTGTAAAATCACCACCTTAACCTAGCGGAGGGGTTCGAGCACCCCCATGATCTTGAGGTCTATGTTGTCCATGGCTAAGTGGTAGAGGATAAATGGATGGATTGATGAAATTTGGGTTTTTATAAAATAACCCTACCTTTGTGTCCTTAGAGTGTAAACTCAACAGGGTTCAAGTTGTCAAAATACAGAATTTACCATTCAGTTCATCCAACTGTAATAGTTATTCAAGATTTTCAGGTTTATGTTTCTGCAAATAAACAGTATTTTTATTGTAAGTAGTTAAATAAAGTAAGAACAATACTGACCGATGAAACTACAGATTGGTTGGAAGTTTGAATATAAATCAGACTCCACAGAGTCAGCCACAGGGAAGTTAAGGATGGTCTGGTTCTCTCTTATTGACCTACATTAAAAAGAATATATTAAAAACCAGAAATATTTATACACAACATTTAAATATTCTTGGATATTTTTATGATCGGATCCTGCCGTACTCCGAGGAGTCATTCTGTGTGAAATGGGAGAGGTTGACAACAGCAGTGATCTTCAGGTTCTTGAGGATACTTGTGTCCTGGCTTTGCTTCTGGTCACCCATGTACAACAATCCCGCTACAATTTCCACTGGATAAATCTGAAAGTTTTCAAGCTCCTGCAATTGGAACAAAAACATATTTGACTGTAATTTTGTAAAAACTTTAATCCAAATCACAAGACCAGATAGATTCAGTTATTTATACTCAACCTTCTTCAAATGTAGGATGACAAATGTTGTTTTTGCATAAATATTATACATGAATGAGTGTGTGTGTGTTTGTTGTGTTTTACTGTGATGGTGTAAAGGATCTTCTCAGTCCTTAAAAAGGGGTACAGAGCTGAGAACCTCTGAAAGCCTCCTTTCAATATGTGGACTGGATAGAGGCTGACATTGGCCAGAACCTGGGCGCAGTTAATAGCCCTCCCTAAAATCAAAATCACAGTGACACAAAAGAAGAAAAAAAGACAGATATTGTAACATATTAGATGACCTTAGACTCTGCAGCTTTGAAGAAATGTACCTTGTTCCTGTAAACAGCTTGTGTTGCCGTCATAGACTACAATATGCTGCATACTATCAGCCTCCACATCCTCTGGCAAAAGGAATTTTCCATCCGAATCCTGAAAAAATACCCAAATTAATGTTCTGATTCAAATATGTAAAAACAGCGAACAGTAAATTAAGGCATGTGTGAACATACAGAGAATGACATCACCCCTGATTCACTTCAATAAATGAAATGAATTTATTAAGTCAGCAGATAAAAAGTCACTTCCTAAATGCACCTAATTCAATTTACTTTGTGATGTAGTTAATAAAAAGGCCATCATAAAAAAAATCAGAACCAAATACAGTATTTCAGGCTTCAGCAAGTGAACATTGAAGAGTAAAAGAAAATAACAACTATTTATGTAAAAGTAGTCCAAAAAAGATTAAAGAAAATAAATACTGAATCTTATAAAACCATTCAAACTAGTTCAACATATTTGTGATTTTGAACAGTCAAATGCCCGTTTTGCAAAGATGTTTTAATGAAAGAGCCTTGAGTGTGATAACATTCACGTTTGTGCAATGCATTGTTGTTTTTTTCTGCATCTATCACAGCTTATAGATTAATTTACTTGTGATTATCAGTCTGAACCTGAATTACTGATATATGTAATAATATTCATACCATTTTCACACTTTTGGCTGTTACAATGTGACTTGTGTAGTAGTCTTGGATTTCACGAGCATCTAAGAAAGAGATATACAAACAATTTATACGTAAGGTTCTTTTGAATTAACTCAGCGCAACTAACAATATCTAACTAGAATCAAAAGTAGACTTCAGCATCAACAGCTAGTTGTGAATAGTCTCTTACCAACCAACCAGAGATAGTTGATCTCTGCCAGCCTCGACACACAGCTGAACTGGTTGAGGAGGTTGTAGAGCTCAAAAGGATCACACAGGAGGATTTCAGCCATCACAGGAACAATAAGAAGGCAACTAGAACAAAACTAATCTCAACAGGGCTTAAAAAACAATATATTAGAGCAAGTATATTGACTAAAAAGGAGCACACTTTGTGTTTGATTTGTTGCTAAGCAACACAAGATTCTCCGTCATTGGTTGTTGGTGATGATGCAGCCTTAAAGTCACAAAAACTAATTTCTTAATGTCGTAAAGTATGTTGATTCACAGTTTACTAACAAATACTCACAAAAGGTTTTTGCTGTATTCAGTTACAGTTAGTTTTTAATTAATTTGTAAAACGTGTTACTTAGAATGACAAACCCTCAAATTGTACAAAGACCACCAAGACACAAATAATACAACAGAGATAATACAAAACCACTCCCCCATCTGAACGTCACATTTTAATAAAGTTTCATAAAATTCAAATATTACATACCTTCCTCTCACATGACAGCCACTTACAAGTTTTCACTCTCACAAAATATCACAATTTAAATTCTGACTTCACACTAAAAGTCACACACAGTAAAATTGGAACAAAGAGGCACTTCTTAAATTGACATCCCTCTTTCTATATTGTACAAACAGGAGCGTCTATTGGCCACACCATCTTTATGCAGCCCAAATTGTTTTACTTCTCATAAACTACAGTGCTCCTGGCTGACAACACTGAATTCAGGCTTTTGAGTCTTTTAGAAACTAAAGTCCAAACTATTTTAAAACGTCTCTTTATGGTCGCACATAAAATCAGCTGAGAATTATAATCCTACACAGCATTTCATTGGCGACACAGTTAGTATAGGATGTGTTATAAGACTTTTTGAACAGGTTTTTCAGAAAAATAAAAAATAAAAACAAAAAGCTGAACACTTACAAAAAGACCTTTTTGTTTTAGGATGGACCAGATGTTTATATAAATGGGAAACGGTATTCCTCAAAGAATTCTTACAAGATGTTTAAACAATAAATTTGATCTTAAGACTTAAAGTCTTTTTGAACAAAAATGTGTGATAATGCAATATTCTCAGAATCCTTTTTATAATCCATGTAAAAACTTCAAGTGGAAGTGCAGTGCCTCAAAATTAAGTTTCAAGCATAAACAGAGACGGCACAGGTTGGGGACGCAGCTGTCTGGATGGGAGAATTTATGTACTTGGAGGAAGTTGTGTAGGACGGTGGGTTGTCGAATTCTGGAGATCCAATACTGTTGCTGGAGGAGTCATCCATGGAGGGATCCTGCGAAACAAAAGGCTGTCAGCTTAAATCAAATAGTTACTATCATGTCACACTTAGATATGATCATCTAAAATAATCAGTAGCCCCCTTCAGTCAAAACACTTTCAAGCCAGGCCTGACACTCGTTCTTCCTCTTGAAGTTAATTCACTGTAATAAAAGCTAAAACAGTCTATGTGTGCAAGAACAACCCAACATTGTTGATGCAGTGATGGTGTGTGTAACAAACTGGCTGCAAGATGTAAAAGCATCAACAATTGGCAAAAGAATCATTGAAAAATCACACAAAGCAATGTGGTTTGTTTCAGAACCATTGATTGTATTTGGGAAAAGGATCTCACCATCTCACTTATCTGAGTTTTAAAAACAATAGAATCACGGTGATGCCTGATTATCACACCCCTCTGCCTCCTTTGAATCTACAATGTCAGAAATTGTAAAAAAAAAAACATCATGGAGGGACTTGACCAGCTTGACTGGTTCATTATATATGCTTATTAAGGAAGTACAATATTTCCTTTTATTATAATGCTGATGACACCCACATTTCTTTCATTTTAAATTGGATGTTTTGCCCCACTGCAGCCTCTGTTTAATTGTCTACAAGACTGATTAACACATAATTTTCTTACCATGGTTGAAAACAAGATTGAAATTATTATATGTGGATTATTGGATTGCTTTTAGATAGCTCTTTTAAATTACAGAAAATAAGCTCAGTTTTCAAAACCAGTTTTTATTAGTAAAGTCAAATTGCCAAAGCCAAATCATACATTTCTCCAAAAGATCTAAAAAATGTGTTCATGCCTTCATCATCTCCAGATTTATGTGTTGGCCTTAATCAGTCATCCCTTCATTAATCCAGATTTAGGCTCCAGTGTAAGGAAGTTAACACTTCCTCCTTGTTGAATTTAATTTTTTAACTTACTTTTAAAGTTTGCAATGGTTTGGCATCCAGCTAGCAAACCAAACTGTTCGACTTTTATGACCCCACATGAGAAGTAAGATCGTTCGAACCAGATCCTTTTAGCCCAGCCGAGGTCAAAATTAAAGCACAGAGAGGATCCCTTCTTTTGGCTCAGTCTTGAAACACAATGTCATTTTTTTCCTCAACATTTCAACTCAAATCTTAAAATTTAAAAACAAACTTTAATAAAAGCAGAGGTGTTGAAAGTTGTACCTTTTGTTGGAGGACGTAAAGTGAAGTTACTGCATTAATCCCATTACGCTTTGCCGTTTTGGGAAGCACATAATCTGTGATAAAGCACAACACATTGGACTGTCACTCAGACAGTTTGACTTTGAATAGTGTAATTTTTCACAGATTGAATTAATCATAATTATAGTTAAATATAATTACCATTTTGATTAAGAGGTGTGTGACGAGAACGGCTGTAAATCCTGGATAAAGACTTTTTGGGTTTCTTCTTTGACCTAAGACAAAAAATGGATAAATGCTTATTAATTGTTTATTTGCAAATTAATTTTTTTAACAACAGGTTAATGGCTGAGGTAAATAAATGTTAGATCTTACTTTTTAGAAGGAGTCCAACACGCACACACTGTCACCAAGGTGATAAGGAGGAAGATTCCTCCGGTCGAAAGGATGATGTAGAGTGAACTTCTTTCTAATATCACATGCAAGATTAAAGTTAATTACCATATAATAACATTTTCAGGCACAAAAGTCTTACATTATGTGAATACTAGATATGTGTTTATGAATTGCAAATCCAGTCTTAGGCCTTTTACACTAATGCCAAGAATACTACTAACCACCCTCCATTGTGTCACTTTAATTGGTGTATTTACATTGTAAATAGATATAATTAAAAATGCTGGGATTGTGTGAATGAATGAATGATGATCAACTGCTCATTCTGCCATCATATCTGGTATTTAACTCCAACCTGCACTGCAACCAACAACTATAATCACTTACTGTACACAGAGAGTCTGATTGGCTGGCTGGTCATGTTGCTCACAGGGTTCTCCACTGCGCAGCCATAGATGTCATCATCTGCCATCAGCACTCGAGTGATGGTCAGCAGCTTCTGATCAGGTGACAGCACAAACCTTGTTTCATTGGTCAAGGGCTTTCCACCTTTGAACCACCTGTATGTGGTTCTGGTTCCGTTGTCGTGGGAGCAGTTGAGGATGACGTTTTCACTGAGCTCCAGTACTGATGAAGACTCCATGTGGATGTACGGCCTGGATATGGGCTCTGGGTAAAGGTGATAATTCAAACAATAGTTATACACTAAATTCAACATTTATGTAATGAGCCACAAGATGCATGTGCTTGGAGCCATTCTTAATTGAACAAGGGTACTCTGATTTCCTCCCACAGTCCAAAAGCATGCATGTTAGGTGAACTGCGATTGCAGATTGATCCTAGTAAGTGTGTGGTTGTTTCTCTATGTGGTCCTGTAATGGACTGGTGACCTGTCCAGGGTGTACCCTGCTTCTTACCAGTTCTCTACAACCCTGAACAAAACAAGGTTCAAAAAATAGTTGGATGGCTGATTATTTTAACAAGAATTTGAGTACAGCATATAAATTTTGAACCATAAAGGCATCATTTGTGGAATTCTAAAATATTTCATCTTAAATGACAATTAAGTAATCAAACCTAATTAAGCATTTGCCTAAATATGTATGTATATGTATCAGAAATCTGTAAATGTAAGGTTCCTGGAGAACAATGCTGACAATAACACTGAAGAATTGTTCAAGAGAACCTATGCTCCTACCATCCACAGTGAGTGTGATGCTGCCCTCTCCTGCAAAGACATCATCTGTGATCGAGATCTCCACGTCATACATTCCATCATCAGAGAGTTTGAGGTTGTGCAGAAGCAGAGTCCCATTCTCAAATATAAGGATGCGATCTTGATACTCTGACCTCAGGTTCCCAACGATGACTGTCCCAATCGTCTGGACAACAGTGACAGACTTTTCCCTCTTGAGCTGCCACTTGATGACCGGCACATCGAGGCTGAGACTACTGTAGCGGACCGACAGAAGGGCCTCTCCTCCGACTACTCCTCTAATCAGAGTGTTGGGGATAGTCATATTCATTGCCAACACGTCACCTGTTGAGAAACATGCTGATGACACACTAACGTCTACACTGGCACTTAAACATACTTAGATTCAGGCAGTATGTAAACTGTTTTTATCGCTTGCTGGGGATTTGTGTTTTCCCACTGTAATATAAGATCCAGAAGTTCAGCAAACACTGATTTCAAAATGAAGACACCACACCATATCACTACGTCATTCATATTGGACACAGTTTGTATGGCGGATCCATGTTACCACGGTAACAGCTATCCGTCTCTGGGATGGGCCTGCGTGAACCAACAGAAGCGAGCTTTGTCTGTTCAGATATCCAGAGACGCAAGCTTTGCAGAAACACAGCAGCTCAGTGACTTTGCTGCCAAACACAAGAAGAGCAGGACAGTAACGATCACAGCTGAAAACATGTGAACACACTGGTTCTGGTACAGCCTGTAGAAACAATTATTGTATTACTTACAAAGAAGGGGCACAAAGAAGGGGCACGAGGCTTAAAAGCAACCCAGACAGTCTGACATAATCCATTACGTCAACAAGAAATCCTACTTTTGTGAGGGTTTAGGTTAAAGTAGTTGTGGTGACACTGAACAAGGTGCACAAGTAGTTAGAAACCTGTAATATGGTGCTGAACTGTTATTGTGCTCTTTTTATTTGATAAAAAACATGCAACCTTAACATTAAACAACATAAAAACTGAACTTTTTAAAGCTCTCATATGAAGAAACACGCAAACAATATTTTATACACTTCATTACTTCTTTTCAGATAAAACAATTTGTCCCACTGGTGCAATAGATGCTCATGTAATTTAGTTTAATAAATGCTACTTACTTGAATTGTTGAAACCGAAGCATAGCAATAAAATCTGGTAAATTCTTTTGGCTTTTGAAGAAGTGTCCTTCTCTGGCTGCATCTTGGGTAAAAAGCTTTGTTTTTCTCCCAGACAGTCAGCATGATTTGTCACTCTGGGCTGGACGGAGGACACAAGTCATTCATTCACACTGTGCTGAAACTGAGGACGTGTTGTTCTCAAAAAGCCTCTGTAGAAGCAGGACAACAGTGTGTGTGTGTGTCTGGAGACCTGTATGTGGGTTCACTTGGACTTGCTCTTTTTTGATGTTCATAATATTTGATGTTTTCTCTCGCAAAGCATGACTTTTAACATCGCAGGAGACCTTAGCGTTTCATTCTCCACAAAATGTCTGCACAAGCAGAGAAAAATACAGAAATGGTAAAAGTGAAATGGTCAGCTAGCAAGAGAAATTCTACGAACCCAGGTTATCAGTTCAAACACTACAGTGCCTTGAAAACGTTTTCATACAGCTCGAACAATTCCACATTTGGTTGCGTTACAACCACAAACAAATAAAAATCTAAGAACTGTGACAAGCATTTTGTATTCAGGCCGCCTAAGTTGATTTTTTGCAGAACCACCTTTTTACTGCAGGTCTTTTGAGGTATGTCTCTACCATCTTTGCACATCTAGAGACTGAAATTTGTGCCCAGTCTTCTTTGTAAAATAGCTCAAGCTTGATTAGATTGGATGGAGATCATCAGTGAACAGCAATTTTCAAGGCTTGCCAAATATTCTCAGTTAGATTCGGGTCTGGACTTGACTGGGCCATTCTAACACATGAATATGCTGTGATGTAAACTGTTCCACCGTAGCTCTGGTTGGATGTTTTGAGTCATTGTCCTGCTGGAAGGTTGCAGGTTTTCTTCCAGGATTGTCCTGTATTTAGCTCCGTCCATCTTTCCATCAACTCTTAACAGCTTCCTTGATGCTGCTGAAGAAAAGCACCCTGACATCATGCTGCTGCCACATTTGGTGTGTTCAGTGTAGTGTGCAGTTTTCCACCACATTTAGGTCAAAAACTTCAAGTTTGGTCTCATCTGACAAGAACACCATGTTGGCTTTTTCTCCCACATGACTTCTTGTGACTTTTTTTTCCAATAACAACTTTCTTTTTGCCAGATTTGTGGACTAGTAGTTGTCCTGTGGACAGATTCTCCCACCTGAGTCGTGGATCTCAGCAGCTCTACCATGATTTCCTTGGCTGCTCCTCATATTAATGCTGTCCTCACCCGGCCTGTTGCTTTAGGTGGACGACCACGTCTTGAACAGTGCTCCAAAGTTTGGGATGTTCTTTTATAACCTAACCCTGCTTTAAACTTTTCAATAACTTTGTCCCTGTCCTGTCTGTTATGTTCCATGGTCTTCATGATGCCGTTTGATCACTGATGTTCTGTAACAAACCTCTGAGGCCTTCACAGATCAGCTGAATTTATACTGAGATTAAATTACACACAGACTCTTTTTACTAGTGATTGACTGGATTTTAGTTCTGGGCATCAGAGTAAAGGGTGCTGAATACAAATGCACGCCACACTTTTCAGGAATGGTAAAAAAAATTAAAACTTAAGTATTATTTTTCTTCCACTTCACAATTATGTGCTACTTTAAGTTGGTCTGTCAGAAAATCCCAGCAAAATACATTGAAGTTTGTGGCTGTAATGTGATAAAATGTGGGGTAGTTTATGGGGTATGATTTATTTTTTCTTTCCATTTAGTCACTTGCACATTTAGAAAACAGAGAAAACTGCAGAATAGTCAGAGGCAATGCTTTATTTCAATTTCAGAGTGATAGAAGCTTTTTATCAACTACACAACACATACCATAACTGGACCACGTGACAACTCTGAGCCTACAGGAGTACGCACTCTGTTTATACACCACACAATGCCAACATTAGGTTAGAATGACACAAGATTATTAAAACATAAACCTGGCATCTGATCTGAAAGAATTCTTGGTCCTGGGAGTTGGGATTTGGCCGGCTCATCACAAGTTTACACTGGCATGAATATCACAAAAAAAAACATCAGTATTCAGAAGGAAAAAAAGGGGTGATGACTGAAGCTACTGAAACTATAAACATGTGGAGGTAGATGCACAATAAATAGGAGTGGCAACGGGTGTACAAAGTGTGAGAGGATTGCAGTAGGCGGGGCATTTAGACGAAGATTTAAAAGGAATGGGAAGTGGCACAGGTGCTTTAACAGCCGCTTACGTTGGCGGTTTTTATTTTTCTAACCTACTAATGCATTAAATGTTATCTACTATTTGTTTTGTGGTGCTAAAACTAGATTAATTAATGCACAAATGTTACAGTTAAAATTTCTGAGTACATCTTGTTTACCTGCATGGATGTGCTTTTCTGTATTACTGAACATTTTTGTTAAAAACTTCACAGCAAGAAAAAAGGAAACAATTCAAGGAGCCAAGATATAGAAAAGCTGCAATTATAGACAGCATGTGCTGCAAGCTGATGGATTAAAGGTGGAAAGGTTTTCTGTGGAACTTCACGTTAATGCAACCATCTACATTTATCTTTTATTAATTACTACTTTCTGTTTTGTTTTTTTTGACATGCGTCTCTCTTTTGGATAAAACACACAAAAAAGCAGCAAAATTTAGCAGTTAAACCAGACTCCTACATTTGTTTAACATTTCGTTAAAGGTTGCAATAATTTTACAGAGTTTCATACGATCACGAGAACAAGAACGCATTATTGGCATCTAAGTGCTGCACAGAATTTGAGTAAACTCGTTAAATATGCTCCATGTGTTCAAGTCATGACAGAAATACAGACATCAGTAGGTTCAGTTTGCGACTCTTCCCATAAACGGTTGACAAAAGGAACAAACCAACGCTGGCATCATTCTGAGGGAACAGCTGAAGCAAAGCCAATATCAAACACAAATCCAAACCGAAGCACAACATTTAAAAAGAAGAAAAAGCGATGGCTTAATTCAACGCCGGGAGACTTTTTGTTGTTGCTGTTCTTCCTCAGGACAGTTTCACCATCAGTCACAACATTAAGACAGTCAGTTAAGGATGGAATGATTTTTTTTTTTAAACTGGAGTGTAAACATAAACAGGGAGTGTAATGAAAGAAATCAAAAAATGCGTTCCAACTGCCAAAAAAAGGAAACTGCAACAACGATCGCAACAAATTTGTATCGACTGATGATTACCAATTGATTCTGCAGAGAAGAAAAAAAAAAACGCCAAATGTTTAAGATCATTAAAGTATTGATCGGTTACCGCTTAGATTCTCTTGTTCTGGCAGTCCGCTGCAGATAAGACAAAAAGAAGAAACACTGAAATTTGTTGCCAGGACTGAAGGAGAGGAGCTGCCGTCAGGTCAGGTGGAGCAGATCAGTTCTTCAGAATCGAGTCGTACATCTGGTAGACGTACTGAGACACTTCAGGGGCCCGACACTTGAGCGACAGCTGTGCAGAGAAGGCAGAGGTTGGGTTTCCATCAGATATGTGACAAAGACAACCACATTTTCAAAGATAAAAGGAACAGCTAAATGTCTTCTATTACTGTTAAACAATATTTAAGGATGAAAACAAACTCAACACAGAGCAGCGTCAGCTTCACATTGTCTACACTGTACCGTGTAATTGGGATTTCCAGGCTGAATGCGGAGCTCAGCTAAGATCCAGATGCCATTGGTGAGCTTAAGGGACTGGTACAGCATGTCCTGGCCTTCTACGTTTCTTTTGGCAATGGTGTAGACGTTGTTATTCTGCAGCTTGCCTGATACTGTGTCTGCAAGACCAGAATTAGTGTCACTTCACCACAGAACAAAGATGAAACTCTCACAAGAGGCGGTAACAGGTACGAACACCAACTAATACAAGTCTTCTAATGCGAAGAGGGAAGTTAGCTCTAGGAGGATTTTAATAAACTATGATTAAAACCGTCAGATTTCTGAAAAGACAACAACAACAACATGTTCTACTACTGGCTCAGGTGGCTTCTATGGGCAGCTCAGAGGGGGTTAGGTAGCTGTTCAGCTGCCAGGGAAACAGTGAGACGATTATGAGCTGCTTCTATATGAAAATAAGCAGCAGTGCTGAAGAGTTACAGATAAAAGACAAGGAGGAATCCACAGATCAGCATGTGGGCAAAAAAAAGAGACACAAAGACAAATGTAAGGTCTTTTATGGAGTCTTTAATGTGAAAGAAGATCTTGACGTCAGGGATCAAGACCACACCAAGGAATTAAAACCAACCGAGTGATTGTTGTAGAATAATAATTTTAACTTGTTTATATATTTTTATATATATATTGCTTATATAGTTAAGTTTCCTACCTGCATTTAGGTGACAGTCTTTGATCTGATACTGAAGCTCGTTCTCGTTGGGGATGTCTTTCCAGGTAGCCAAGAACACCTGCCGCTCTACAGAAAATAAAACAGAAATGTTAATAGTTTATTAATAAGCTGTCATACGGAAGAGTTTTAACATATCAGACATACTATATTACAATTAGTCTTCATATTTGTTTTGAAGGTGTTTTCAGCACAATATGAGGATTCTATAAATAAAAAAAATGTCCTATTTCTTTGGTTTTGGAAAATAGGTGACATAAGATTGTTATGGGATAAAATATTTATTGTTGCTGTAATGATTCAGGAAGTTCTGACAATCTTACCCATTTTTCCATCCTCAACAAAGAATACGTTCAGAGGGATGAGTACGCTGAAGTAAAACACGTCGATGTTGTTCTTTACAGCCACCTGCACACAAGGAAACAAGGCAAAAAAACCAATTTATCCCCATTTTATAACCATGTATGTTTAATATTAAAAGGCAGAGAGTATGAAAACCAAGATTTCTAGATAAAATACACAAAGTATTCAGTACACAGTGACTCAATCCCAGAAACAAACCATTTAAAGCAAAAAAAAATACTTAAACCAGAGATGTTTGCAGTTAAATTAGTTATTTTGGAGGCAGATTTAAGCTGATCTTGATCTTTAGTCTTTTTGAAGGTCTTTCAAGGATTTTCTGCAGGTTTTGGCAGCTTCTCACTCACTTTTTGTCCAATTTATTTTCTCCTATTGCTCACGTTTATTTAACAAATTATAAGCCAGGCTTATTGGAAGCAAATTACACTCAAGCTAAATACAACTCAAGACATTTTGGACATTTTGTATGTAAGCTTCTCATTCAGATGGACAGCTTTCTCTCACTAACTGCCTACAACTGAGATTAGAGATGATTATTGGTTGATAACTTCCTGCTGATGCCATGTTGTTCAGGTGACGGTCAGCCACAGCCACTCTTCAGTCCTTAACTTTACTGTCTGTACCCTTCATATGTTGCAACTCTGCAACTACGTGCATGTTGTGAGCGGCTGCTTCTCTACCTGCAGATTATTGAGAGGATCCATCTTCATAACTGGCCCGATGGTGTTTAGAGGCAGAGAGACGTCGATACTCTGATTGGGCATCAGTGGAGTGTGAATGGGCAGAGGGCTGGTGGGGATCACCCCAAAACTACAAGAAAAAACAAAACAAACTTGAGACATTCGGCGACAAATTTCTGCCAAACGTTCGTCTGAAACTAAAGGGCAACCGAAAACCGATTTCCTTTGATTCAACTGATTAACCTGTTCTTGTTGAACTGGACGGCGAAATCATTCATGTGTTGCAGGGCCTTGTTGGTGAAGTTCATGTCCATGTACATGTGGCCCTGACGTCGGGAGAAGGTCCCAGAGATCTCCAGTCCTTTAGCTTTCACTGCAGGAAGCCACACCTGATGAAAAAAAGCACCGCAGCAATCACTGTTAAAGTATTTAAGCGTACTCCAACATCACCTGCTTATTAATGCTAGAAACGTTAGCTTTAAATGACTTGAACATGAATTAACCCGTAGAGTTCTGACGTGGCCGTCGCAGCCTCGGTTACTGACTGGGATAAAGATGCGTGCACTCACTGCTTTCGGGGCTGCGTAGCCTCCGGTGGTGATGGCCATGCCCGTGGAGAGCTCAAACAGGTCGTTGAGGCCGCTGCTGGCAGGGGGAGGCGCAGGTGTGGGCGACGGAGCAAAAGTACTGGGGACAGAGGAGGGGATGAAGTTTTGCCCCACCTAAATCAATCACACACACACAAAAAGCACAAATAAAAAAAGAAGAATTTTTTTGGGGACCGTTTCAAGAAGCTGGACAAAAATTTGCAAGAAGCTCATAAAACAAAAACAAACTGGAGTCACGCAAAACAATTCAAGACAGACAAAGCTAAAGCAGAACAAGAATAAGAATTAATCCATTTATCTAAAACGTATCATTTTAAAATATGCAAAACTAGCGATCTAAGATTATTGGAGCTAATTAACTAAGGTTATAAAGGGTTAATTATAAGCACGGCCAGTCTTACTGCGGTACATATAGTTAATCATACTGTCAAAGTCAGATGGAAACTTAAAAAGTGTCTTTCATTTTGATTGACAGTATGGTCACAAGTTCAAAAGCTCTTTTTGACACTTTTCATTGGTTAGCCATTTATAAAACCACAGACAGACATAAAGGGTGACCAATAGAGTTAATTCATGCAAAAACATGAATTTTTTTTTTTTTTAAAGGAGATAAAAAAATTTGCCAGACAGCAACATTATTAATTCTTTATTAAATCATAAAAAATTCAATTTTTCCATATATTAAGTAAAGCAACAATTACAGGGAAACGTCTGTTTTGGAGAATCCAATGAATTGTTGTGTTTAAAGTCAAACTGAGGCCTAAACTGTCGAAAAATCTGATGTTCCCAAAAGGTGAAGCTGATTATTGAAATAAAATAAAAAGTTATGCTCAATAAATATTTAAACCAAGCCAAAACTATAATTCTATCTACAGATTTTGTTCCTTATTATAATAAAGCAATTAGCAAACTTGATAATTCCGATCTGGTTGTAACCAAAAACGTGGAAGAAAATAAAAACAGAAAGACTGACAAAGGTTGAAACTCTAAAAGCCACAGAAAAAGCTTTAGTGTCTGAAAGCAACAGCCAAGATTCCTCAAAGTCAAACGGGAAATAATTGGTTATAAGTATGAGCTGAAGTCAAGGAGAGATTAAACAACAAATGTCTTTACAGTTTGTTGTTGGTGTCAAAATGATTTGCATAGGAGACGTTTTACAGCCTTTGTGAAAATATCTTTGTCAGAGCAAGTTGCTTTATTGTTTATGTTTTTTGTCAGAGACCATGAACTACAACAAAACACCAGAATAAATTAGTTGTCCCAAATTCTGTTGTCTCATGGCAGAATAAAAAAAATATTATGCCATAAATCAACCCAGCACCAAATTGAGAGCACCTAAAAATGATGGAATGGATTTCATCACCTTAAAATCAGCCAAAACACGTGAAGAGCTCTAACCAAGTATGCAGAAGAAACAGGGTTAAAGGGAAGGTTATATTCAGGAGGCATGCAGACGGCCGAACAGAAGGTCTTGACTTACTGCTGGACTTCCCCCAACACCTCCGCCCAGGTCTCCCCCCAGCTACAGGAAAGAGGAGGAAAGGCCCCCAAACATCGCAGACAGACCAAACACACAAAGACAGAAACAGAAACTCTCTTAGCAAACGTCACTAATAAAAAAAACCAACCCTGTCACTTCCTGGGAAAATAAAAACTCTGCGTGGTATTCTGTAAAATGATATTCGTCAGCCTTGCATCTTTGTTAAAGTAAACTATGAACAGGAGAAAAATGTGCGGAATAATAAAAGCTAAAGACATTTAAAATAGATATAAACCCAGATATAAGTATCTGTCCAATTCAGTGACCTCATAGTTCAGCTTTTCCTTCCACTCCACATCAGAAATCAACATATTTGTGCAACGAGCTCACCAAACTGTCCAGACCTCCACCCAGAAGGTCCACCGCACCCATCTGCATGGAGGAGACCTGGGGGACGTTGACCGGGGGGCCCAGGTCCAGGTTCAGGAGGTCGCCCAGCAGGTCACCCTGGCTGGGGATCACATGTGGCTGATCCATGGCAGCAGCTGGGCCGCCACTCACAGGGCTCTCACCCGTGTCGATGCTGTTAAAGACAGGTAACAGACTAAGGAAAGAATTCCTTATCGAGGACTCTCTTTATTGCTACATCAATGATTTACCATCTTTCTTTGTGCTCAGATGGCACCTATTAACCAAGATAGTGCTGGACTTTTTTGTCTGCTCAATTTATTTCCTCCGTATCAAATTTTCAAGAGAAAAATGAAGCAATATCTTCAAATTGGGCAATTTCCTCTTCTGCAATTCAGCTGGTGAAGCATAAGTTGTGCTAAAAACATGAACTGGGAAGTTTTTTTTTTGGTTGTGATTGCTCTTTGAATTAAAAAGCAGCAGATAAGGGATTTAGTGGACATGTTAAACTGTTTACAGTAATGATGTCACAGGAAAAACAAAACAAACAACTGCTCATTCAGATTAAACTCAATCTGATGGAATCTTTTCATTTTTTGGCCATCGGACTGTTTTTAAGTTAGGGAGGTAACACTTTTTTGCCATTTTCCCTGGATTACATTTAGAACAGGTGTTCTTTTTAAAAACTGTCACACCGTCGAGAAAGAGGAAAGCCTCTGGCACAACAAGGACCTGGACCTGGACCTGCTCTGTCTGACCTGCTGTGCTGCACAGGAAGGTGTTTCCGGTGGATTCCATGGCTTCCCTCCACAAAGGCGCTGGGCGGTTTGTGGTAGACCGACGCCAGGGAGCCAATGTGGCAGATCAGCTCGTCCAGCAGGGTGGGCTCTATCAGGTCCGTCTCCTCTGAGATCAGGGGCTTTTCTGACAGCACCACCTCTTTGGCGGTCACAGGGTCAGTGGACAGCAGGCGCCAGTAAATGTAGCCCCTGTCACGCAGGTCAGGGTTGTCGGAGTCCTGAAGGAAAAGGAAAACAAGTCAACATTTGATGTAAATACATATTGATTTTATTCTGTTGATTCAGACACAGGTGAAACTGAAACATACAATCAACTGGCAAATAAAAACATGCTGTTTCTAAAAATGGACCAATATAGGCTTTAAGAATATCTTGCAAGATGTTCATTTAGTTGGATATATGTTTTAGAGCATCAAAATGTGTTACGAAAGACATTTTTTTTCTTAAATCAAGCAGATAAATAAGTTGTTGTAACCCCTCACTGGCATTTTTATAACAAATACCTACACAATAAGTGCTTGCAGACCATACAAAGCTGCTGCACCTGAGCAGTCTGATAAAAACATCGGGAAAGGCGTTCTTCTTCAGAATATAAACCGATGAGAATCACCTGAGTGGCCAGACTGAGGACCTGCTGCACCAGCTCCTGAGTCTCTGAGGGTTTCTTCAGAAACAGCTTGACGATGGCCGTCAGCAGAGTGAGCTGCACCTGCAAACCAACAACAAACACTTTATAGATTTTCTGTCCATCATCAGTGTGCAGTCCACCTTTTACCTTCGCTCTATGCCATTAGGATGTTTCTGTAATTGTCAAAAACTTGAGAGGGAGACTTCTCCAAGTTCATCTATTTATCCACTTAATTATCCAGTACTTTGGATAATGATGTAAAAATACACAGTTTAAGTATGTTTAATACGGGGCTACAGACTAAAAGACAATTAACCTTTCTAAATGGCTAATAAATAGTAATTTAGTTGTTGAAGTTGTAAACCCACCTGAGTGCTCTCGTCATGGAAGCCCTCGAGGAAGCTCTCGAGCAGCTCGTCAGCGTTGTCGATCCTCTCCGCGTACTCGCCAACAATCCAGATCATGGCCCCTCGAGCGTCAGGTTCATCGAGCGAGTCGAGATTCTCACACAGAGTGGCAATGATGCTCTCGTACCTGAACAACATCCGCATCTCAGTGGTGAAAATTTCATTAAACTGAGACTGATAGGTTTATTATTTATAAAGCTGTTCTCAGGGAAAACTGACTTGTTGGGGTACTTGCGGAAAATGTCCCTGATGACCACAATAGCCTCCTGGACCACGTAGTTGACCTTCGTTTGGATCAGGTCCAGCAGAGTGCTGACACAGCGCTCAGCTGATTGCTACAAGGGACAAGGACAAATCTAAACTCTCAGCAGCATTTCAGACAGCAAAGGGCCATAACAACTCAAATTCTGCTAATATCTTTGCAACCGACCTGACAAATCTCATTAGACATTTCTCAGCAGAAGCAGTATTCTACAAACAAATGGACTGAAATTAGACCGAGTGACCATTTCTGACCTCCACTTTGATGGCACAGCGTCCGATGGCGCGTACAGCCTTGCGCACAAAGTCGACATCAACCTCTGTGGCATATTCCTTCAGTTCAGCCAAAACCTGCAAGAATATTTAAAATAAAGTTTAATTTGTTGGTCTTATTCACTTTAATACAGTTTACGTAATGGGATATATACAAAAGGATAAATGCTGAAATCAAATGTAGGTTTTTCTTGACCTTGAAAGACATGATATCCTCCAGAACTAAATATATTTCCCTCGGTTTGATCACATACATGTTTAAAGTATGCTTTAATAAATATCCACATAATAAAGATTTCTGTAGTTGCTTTCCATACGGTGTACCTGGGCGATGTTGGCCTGAGAGGCCAAGCGGATCATGATGTCCAGTTTCTCCAGTTTCACATAGATTGGGTCGTTATATTTGACAAAGAACACCTTAATCTCCTGCTTCAGGATCTCAGGTCTGCACAGAAATAAACATTAGATTGAAGAACCTTGTCTAAAAGAGAAAAAGCCATCCAGGAGTGTGATATGACTGCACTGAATATTGATAGTTTCAAGGCAATACTGATGTGAATATTACAGTTTTTCTTTGTCGTTACTTACTTATTTTTGGAGGGACTAGTCAGCACATTTTAAATAATAGTTCTAAACTATTACATTTTAGGAACTGAAATTCCCTTTTCTTTTAAATATAAGAGTACAGTATATCACCCAATCATTGTGTTTTGTTAACGAACCTTTTCTGAACAATGAGATTGATGTTCCTCAGAGCCACATACTGGACCTCTGGCTCTCCAGACAGCAAGGTAACGAGCGGGGGTGATAATTTCTTCAGCAGTGTGTTGTAGTAGTCCGAGTCCTTAGGCAGCAGCTCCAAGAACTTCATCAGGACCTTCACAGCTGACAGGACCACAGCTGAGTTGGCATGAGACAGCCGGGGAGTGACACGCTCACAGATGCTTCGAGACAAGACCAAGGAAAGGTGACAGTCAGCGACAAGGATAAAGGATTTCTCTGAATGAGGCATGAGCACGATTATTCTCAGAAGAAGACTGATGCAGTAAAGGTTTTGGCCTTGTGTCTGGTCTTACCACTTTTAAAACGAGTATAATGAAAAGTGATTTAAAGGCTGCTACCTTTGAGCCTCACGGTCATCCTTGGGGTTGTAGTTGGACAAACAGTCCAGGATGAAGATCTGTCCCCACTCCGTGCACTCGTTGAGGGCCGTCAACAGCTTGTTGATGTTCTGGGGATTCAGGTCCAGCAGGTTGCTGTTGGGGTGAGACTCGCTGATCTCAGACAGAGCAGCAACGGCATTGGCCACAACCTTTAGGACAGAAGTCAAACAATTACAGCATGTGGATTTCAGAAATTTGACATAAATACCACAAAGTCAAAGTCACTCAACGTGGAAGACCGACCATGGGGTTTGAGTCAGCGATGAGGTCTCTCAGAGAGTCCAGGAAGCCCTGGTCCTCCACCATCTGAGCGTTGATGTCATGCAGTTTGGCCACACAAACAGCTGCTGTCTTCCTCACATACGGGTCCTCGTCCTTCAGGCACTTCCTCAGCGGCTCGCACAGGTACTCTGTGATCTTATCCACCCGGATGCAGCCCATGGTGCGGACAGCCAGAGCCCGGATCAGAGGGTTAGGGTCCTCACAGTCCTGTACCGCAGAATACAAAAGATTTTATTCCCACTGCGACCCCATCCATTAAAATAACGATTTTTCTTGACTACATCATGTCTGACACTCTTCTGGCTAAAGGGAAACATTAAGTTAAGTTTTAATTGCTTTATTTAAAATGATGTCCTTGCCTTGACAAAACTGTTCACAGCCATGATGGCCATGTCAGGCTGGCTTTTGGCGTAGTTCATTAAGTAGAGATAAACCAACTTCTTCAGCTCCAGGTTGTCGGTCTGCATGCAGTTAACCACATCTGGGAACAAAGAACTGAAAGCAAAGGAACGGAGGTTTTTTATGTTGTTTTCTTTCATTCTGTGTTTGCACAGTGGGAAAAGTGAGCACTCGTGTAAAGCTTTCAAATTAACAGCACATGCTGGTGTACCTGACGTCCTTGCCGACGGTCATAGCGGCGATGACCTTCTTCACCGCCTCTTTTCTCTTCTCCTTCTTCTCATTGTTCAACTCTGCCTTCAGCTCAAAGATCTCCCCTGAAAAATAAATCGTCCAAGAGATGAAGCCTGATTAGTAGATACGATTTTTCCTACCTTAACCAAACATGCATCACAGAAAATGTTAACTGTGAAGGGAATTCTGAATCAAAATGACTTATACTTGTTTAATTTCTTTCCTTTTTTTCGAAATCATGGACTGTTTAAACAAGATTTCACTACTTACCCTTTTTGTTTGTAGTGAAATATTTGGAGTCTGTCATGTTTGTGGTCCTTTAAGCCTGTCAGCAAGCAAACACAGAAATAACAGGAAGGACAAAATTACTTTTCACCAACACCAAGTTTAAATTTATCCCCATTTTAATAAAACCTTACTCTCTGATTTACCACCTGACCTGATTGTTAAATGGTTTAAGTCCAGAGCATTTTATAAGCAACAGAGTGCAGATGTTTGATTGATCACTTTTATCTCTAATAGCTGATGGTCTTTTCATTAATGTTCATATAATCTACAAAAAATAGACAATACTAAGATTTTGATTTGCACTGCAATGCACATGCAAACAAAAGCTGGTTGGCTTATATGCATTTTCTTCCAATCTCTGTCATAAATTCCACCAGAAAAAAAAAAAAAAAATTGGAAAACAAACTTCCAGCATAGCAGCCCAGATAACAATGTGAATCATTTTAAAATATGTGGCGCAGAACACTAGCATGTCCTGACATGTACGGGAAGCAACAGCAGTAAAGTTTGTTAGGATATTGTTATTTTTTTAGAACAGGGTTCCACAGTAAAATTTATAAACAAATGAAAGAACTGAGGATGACCCAAGCTTTCTATAAGTAGACAACTACCCTAAACCTTAAAACACAGCATCCCTAAAATTACAATCAGGATTAGGAGGAAGTCTATTGCTGGGCAGATGAATTAGGTGTTTTAATCTGGCAGTGGGACATGAGGGAGTATTTTTTTTTTTTTTTTATAAATCTGAGCTACAATGAACCAACAATTGAGTCTGAACTTTGCACAACTGCATGGCTGAGGATGCAGGGGTTTTATTTCATCCAAAGGGGACCTGTACCAGCTACAAAACACTCTGCTGGTCTGAACAAACTCTTTGGACACATGTTAGTCAAAGCCAGCTCCTGAGGACAACCACTGAGGCTGAGTGAAGCTCATTTGGCCCTGCTAAATAATGTAAAATGACTGTTTCAGCTTTATTTATATGAACGTTTCAATGACCGGAAGCGGTGACATCCCACACAAATCTGGCTTTTATGTTTCTTTAACGGCTGATTATGTCGCTTAATTTCACAGCACTACAATATAATTAAGCTATATCAGCACATAGATCTTGACACTTTATGTTTTCAGGGTTTGACGTGACTGTTTACCCTCTCTGCGACTGAATCGTAGCACTTCCACCTAGCTAGCTGGCTAGCTTCGAGCTAAATGCACAAACTACCTCCGGACACCTCGAAGCTAATAACACCCCCCAAAACAGCGAATCTAATCAGAACTATTGGGTTTCTAGCTTTGGCAAACGGCGATCGGTTGCGTTTTCAGTTGAGAATGACGCTAAATCTGACACACACACAAAGAGAATAGCGACTAGCGGCCCAGCTTCCACCGCTGCTGCCTGCAAGGAGATACGCTAATGCAAGCCAAACAATGACTGTTCAACACAAATACCAGACAAAATGATAACAACGTGATCGTTGTATTAAACTGATATATATTTAAAGTACCTGGTCGTGTGTTTAGCAGAGCAGATTTTCGCAGGTCGCTCCTTTTTCTGGTTGGAGGAAGATGGAGAATGGTGCGTTCGCTGTCATGGAAAATTGGAAAACTTCCCTTTACAGCGGAGACAAATGGTGCGTTCCAGGATGAAGTGCTGCCGGATTTTATGGTTTTATGGTTTTTCACTTTGTTTTGAAAATGGGAAAAAAACGTACACTTTTCATTTTTCTTATACAAGAACAACTCTTCTTTTCATTTAATATTCTTTACCTTTATTTCTGACACAATTATTCATATAAAAACGATATATAATAATAAAATAATAAAGAATAAAAGAGGGAACCTTTTATAGATTGTTACAAAAAAGGTAATATAGTACATACAGCCACTTGTTTGTGTTTCCAAAACATGAAGAATACTTTGTAATACTTCATGTATAAAACCATTAATATCATATTTTTAGTTAATCAGTTGTCACATAAACTTAAAACCCATATATGGGCTGAATAAAAAGAACTACTTTATTATAATCTGTTCCCATATTAAATTTTAGTGCGTAATTAACTTGTTTTTACAGTTTAGAGCACTGGCTCATGAATCATATCTCATATTATGGCTCAAGTGTTTGATGTAATTCACCAAATCTGACACTTAGTCTCGTAAATAAAAAGATGACACATTTATATTTTGTTCTCACGTAGTTGTAGCAATCATGGAAACACTCTTTAAACACTGTCTTTCTGCATTATATAAACGGCTGTTGTTCCAGCTTTAATCTTTGAACACTACATTTTTATGTGCAGTACAGAGCAGCATGTTTAGTGTCAGTCTTGTTTGTCCTTTTGAAGAACATGGAAAAGTCCATTTTAGACCAAGATTAAAAACTCTTAACCTATTGCACTAATTACTGTTTTTAAGTTGTCTATTAAAATTTATAAGACCAGTCTTACGCGATATGACACTTGATTACCGGTAGCTATAATCACATGGAAAAAACACACTAAAAATCCAACACTTTGCATCAAACTATATGTGACAGCAAATATAGATCCACACATGAAAAATATTTATTACAAAATGTTTTTAAAAAGTACATATTTTTTTTTAATTGTAAAAGTGAGACCTCTCAAATTTGTGTCAAACAGTAATTCCACTTAATTCAGACTTTAAACTCATCTTTAAAGTGTCAGAAGTTTGGCTACACACAAACTGAGAGTCTAATTGGAGGGATTATAAAAGGTAAATCCAGGTGAAACAAAACATATCAGCACACATTAGAAAATCGTTTTTCAGCCAACTATTACTCATATGGACATAAAGCTTAGTATTTATATATACAAAGAGCAAAACTTCTAAAAACAACTTCTTATTTCAACTTTCTTTTCTACGCCTATGCAGAAGACTCCAGGTGGAGTTGGGAGGTGGAGTTGATGATATCTTGTGGAAGACTTTCTCGGGCTTCCTGTAGCTTTCTGTAGGCTCTTTGGAAGGCCTCTGACAGGGAAAGAGCAGACAAACAAATATATGAGCATAATAATAAGTTTCAATTTTCTAAGCTACACTGTAAAAAATAAGATTTTTTTTCTGCAAATGTTTTCTCTTCATTGGCCAATCAAGCTGCAGTGCAAGAATCTACAAATGAAATGACTTGTGAGTAAACACAAGATAAGCCATGTCCTAACAAACTCCACTTTATTTATAATTCAGACTTCAGACTAATCTTTGAACTGTCAGAGGTTTAGCTACACACATACTGAGAGACTGAATATAGGGATATACAATATATACACATCAGATATGCTAGATGTCAAAGTAAAGTCAATAAACTAAATAGTCAAATTCTGTGTCAGTATGTTTACCCAAAACGTTGCAAATGTCTCCTTGCTGACTGAATCCTCCCAACTGGTCCACAACTTTCTGTCTTCTTTTTTTTAGTAAGGCAGCATCAACAAAAGCTCTGAAACAAACCAAACATGGAGACGTTAAATCACACTTGACTATTTCACAGAACATTGGACACAAACAACTAAAAAAAAAAAATGAGGCTTTGCATAAAGTAGGCAAATAATAATTGTCAATGTGGGAGTTTCTTAGGACTTCTGATATTTCATTCATTCTATGTAAACAGGTAACTTTGTTCAGATATGTTGCTCCAGCTGTATATAACAGAGTCAAGACAAAAGGAAATGACCTGGATTTTCCATCTGAAGCGCTTTGCATAATTTTCCGTGTGAGAAATATCAGAGTGTGGTACTTTGTTGGCAGAAACAGGTGTGATATTTGCTCTGATTAAATAATACAGTGCATACAATAAGTTTATAACAACATACCAGCTGCAGAAATGCGGTGGTAATGTTACTAATCTCATATGTATTTGTTGTTTGCTGCGTGTATGACATGACATGATTTAATCCATCATGTGCTTACCTGGCTTGCTGGATGCAGTGCAGATTAAAGGTGACGCTTCCTGTAGTTTTGGTGCAAAAGCCAAAGCGACTCAGCCTCTCCCCCTGAAGCCAGACACAAATATTTTACTGTATTTAACAATTAATACGGAAATAATGAGGGCTTTAATTCTTCAAAGAATTTCCGCTGGATTTGTTTCGTCTAAGCATGCATGCACTTCATTTGGAAATGAAAAATGTTTATAACAACAGCAATCGTGTATATTTTAAGAAACATTTAAGGAAAAGATTTCGAATTTTAAAATATTCACTTTTTTATTTTTAGCCTAGAGCCTGGAAGTTTTCTGGGCATGCTTTGTGTAATTATAAAAGTCAAAAGTGTTAGTTTTTGTAAAATCTTTGTTTTTATACATTTGTTGGACTTTGTTCACAGTTTACCAGCCTTGAGCCCACCTTGAAGGTTTCGGGTATTCTGACGTAGCTGAGATCTTCCAGCTCTGCAGAACCTCCGATGAAGAAGCGTCTCAGAGCAGAAACCGTCCCGGTCTGAAGAGGTCTCCATGTGTGACATGTCATCGTGTGCTTACCTGGTCGAAACAGAATGGATGCATGATGATGCAAGAAATTAAGACCAATTAATTTAATGAACTATAATGCTTTTGACAATCACAATTTTTTAAAAGTCTTCTGAAAAAAAATCTGACTTCTTCAAGTTAATTCTAGATTCAAATTTAACAAATATATCTAAAAGTGATCAGAATAATAAAACATGATTATTGCAGCTTTAAATACAGTCCACTCTTCTTTTTAAGCATACCAGGCAGGGTGGGAAAAAGCAGACAGCCATAGCCTTCAGTTCGATAGCGTTGCCAGGAGTCAAGAGAAAGAACCTTGAAGTAAAGGACTGGCCACTGGGGAATCAATTCTGAAATTACATAAAGAAGCTCATGAGTCAGTCTAGTTCTTATGAAAGGAGTGAATCACTTCAAATTAACATTAAAAGACTGTTACTAACCGTCACTCTCTTTTTCGCTCATGTAAAAAGCCTCAAAGTCGAAGGGGAAACTGAAGAAAGCTACGTTTTCCTGTTGGCAGAAATCAAATTCTGGATTTAACGACTTTCCGTCGCCGTCCTCTGAAGCTAAAAACCAGTTTCTTACGTAAAATACACACCTTCCCCACTGATTTGGTCCGGCAGGTTTGGGTTACGCCTGACAGAGACTGAAAGGACAAGCTGGACCAATCTTAAACAAATATCACATAAGTTAATGCAGCAAACTGAGAGCTCCGTAACACAAAACAAAACACTGACTAATGACTCACTGTTGGGAAGATCCATGAAGAAGTGGATAAAAAGGTTATCATACTCAAAACCTTTAGCTGAGACTACAGAGAAGAAAAAGAAAACAGGGTTGGTTTTTAATGCTAACTGTTAGTTTTAATAGATATTTGTCGTAATGAATGATCCCAGTCATCTTACTCACCAATCTCTCCATTCATCACATAACGCAGAGTCCCAACAGGAGGCTGAAGGACAATGGACCAATTTACTTTAGTGTCATTAGTCAATCAGTTATTTAAATTAAATTTAAACCATTAATGCCAAACACTTTTAGGTCATATATGATAATAAATGAAAGTTGTTTATGTTTTGGACTGATCTGAATAAAAAAGCAGTTTGAATATGTAAGCTTGAGCATTTTTTTAAAATTAAGTGTCCTACCATTTCAAAGTCCTGTCCAACAAGGCTATTGAGGTACTCCTTGTGTCTCACATACAGCTGCAAACATAAAAGGTGAACAATCTTATTACATCTGTTGATTGACTCCACCATCACCTGCAGATAAACACCAAACATTACAGTTCTTCTTTTTTTATGAAACAAAACGAGATGTTTACTGACATCTTTGTACATGTTCTGCTCCCTTTCTTTATCTTCTGGTTTCATGGGTATGGATATGTTCTCCAAAGTTAGACGCCACACTTCTCTCTTCTCGCCCTCTGTCATAATCCTGCACAGCACATAAATATCACTTTCAGTGTTTTCTTGTAGTAATGTTGGTTTTGCCACCTTTTTATCTGTTTGTCATTATATTTTAAGTGGGATAAACTGTCCAGCTGGTGTCTCTAAAAACTCTGAGAGGCAATAACTTTTCATTCAAGTCATGCATGAAAAGCAGTGTAACATTTTTATGATGATGTGTTGTGAACTTGCCTGTAAGGCTCTCTGCCTTTGTTGAAGTCAGGTTTTACAATAATTGTTCCACTGCCATCTGTTTTAATAGTTACCAGCAAACACTCATTTTCTTTCTGGCCGAGTCTTAGACAATGAGAACAGAGACAAAAAGACAAAAAGACAGAAAGACGATCACAATCAATATTCAATGAAACCTGGTACTAGACAAAAAACAATATATATAATTTTGCATACATAGCAAAATTGTTTCCCTTGACCAAGATGCAACACCATCCTACATAAAATATCAGGTAAATCCAGACAAATGAGATCAGTGGATGAGTGTTTAGCTCTCAATTTCCACACAGAACAATACAACCTATAAGGGGATAGAACCACAGTTTAGGAATTTACCGTCCAGGTGGGCCCAGGTCTCCCATGATGTGCATGGTCTGCATGGCGTTATTCACCACATGACTTCTCTTCACAAACTCCTCTGTGGGCTCCCAGTTGATGATTCTTGACTTAGGGATGCTACTATCCCTGCAAAACATACCAGATCATTTATTTTAGCCCCTGTTGATTTCAGATGTACTCTTTGAGGATTAAACATTAATTAGAGGAAAGTCTGTAAATAAATTTGTCTTTTAACTTTACAAATGTATGTATTCCAAGTTCTACAGAAACTCTGGGAATTTTAAAACAGTACAAAACATTTCCCAGTACAAGACGATCTGATAAAACAAGGCGTTTCTTCACGTACGTGGTGCGTCTTTCTTGGCGTCTGTGCCTCACGCTGGCCATCCTCTGGGCCAAGAAGGTGGGGCTCGATTTTGTTGTGAACAGTAAGTCAGTGTCCTGCTTTCAGGATTAAAAGCATTCGACTTCAACACAAAAACATCCAACTTTAAAACATCACAGACAATGATTGTGTAAATCTGAGTTTAACAGTTATTTTTAATAACATTGAGATGCCTTGTTTAAGTAGCATAATCAAATGATTCAGTCAAAAAACTTACAAACTAAAAGGAAAGAATGTAACTGAGAGCCAGTCACCTCAGACTGTGCAATCAGATAGGAGTTTTGGTCTTTTTGTGACAGAGGCAAACATAATTACCAATGCCATCTTTATGAATATTTTGATTCTTTAGACATCATGGACATACCATTTTTTGGAGTGGAAGGCAGTTGGTGTAGCGGTCGTGATCCGTGTATGTGAAGAGCCTGTGATTACGCCGACCCTTGGCCTTAAGGAGGGCCTTGATTTCTGCGTGGTACTGGCGGTCCAAAGGCGTCTGACATGCTGCCTCATTCTGAAACAGCTCCATTTCATACTGGAACCAAAGACAGCGAAAGTGCAAGTCAGATTGAACTCTTTTGGTTATTTTCATTGTAGTAAGCGCTTAAAAACACTTAAAATTCTACCTGACTGAATAGTTTCTCCTGCCAGCCCACAACCAACTCCTCTTCATTATCACCTGTCAGCAGAATAATAATATAAATCTAAAGTTACTGAAATGCAGTTACCAGGGGTGGAAATTAAAAATTTTGTCCACCAGCCATAGGGGCTGCTGCATTGCAGTCTAACACCTAATTGGTGTTAGACTGCATGTAATCTGTAGTGGATCGAGTGCATCATATGGGTTTGCAGTGAACTGTTGTAATATTTTTATGCGGGTTTTCTCCGCCTGAAGTGGTATTTCGCTTTTATCTAAATAACATTTGGGTTGA
>NC_051442.1:4806862-4821315 GCF_001649575.2 Kryptolebias marmoratus
CTGCCCCCTATATGTCAAGAGGACAAATAACACCTTTTCTGTTCAAATTGCCAACCAGCCACAGTGGCGTGTGTGCTGATCAAATTCACCCGCCACTTCAAATATGTACCCGCATTTGGCCAGTGGCGGGTGCTAATTTCCACCCCTGCTGATTTATCAACAAGAAGCCTTGTTAAAAACACACCAGTTCAACTAAAGCGTTTGTAAAGTGTTCTGCTTCCCATCAGTATTAGTTTTTTTCACTTCAGCAGTTTTTTGTACCTGTTTGGACTTGTGGTGTGAAGGTCTCCAGTTCAATGTCCCTCCTGTCTTCTTGCTGGGACAGAACCTGGTGCTGGAGATGCTGAGACAGAGCTGCTGCGGAGGTCACCCTCTCTATACGCACTCTGAAGTAAAAACACAACATACAGATGACCCAGCACGACACATTTTTTTAAACAAATATGAAGCTGTTTATATTGTGCTACTTACTTTATTTTCAAGTTTTTGACGGCGTCCCGGGACCGATACACGGAGTCTCCGGTATCTGTGTTCCAACAGTCAGCCATGAAGCCAACATCCAAGAAAAAAACACTCCACACTCCTAAATAAACTTTAAACTTGTTAACAGGACGATCCTAATGTCTGTAACCGGAAAATAAATAAACCGATGCTGTAAGTAATAGCTACAAAGAGAAAAGGGTCTACTACATGAGATTACATTGGGTAGTTGTCGTTTCCATAGAGATTCACGTTCGTTCTTCTTCGTCGGTAGAAATTCACGATTTCTAAGCCCTATTACTGGAGCGTTACCGCCACCTACTGACAAAGGGCGCAATTACAAGAAGCAAACTCGTGGACAAAATCTGGTTTTCTCCAGTGGGAAAAATAAACAAAAAACTAACGTCCTAATAGAGTTTTAATACACCGAGAAAGCTTTGTAAACTAAGCCTTAGTATTTGACAATTTTGGCATAAATTTCGCGAGTTAAAAAATGTTTTCTTCAAAAAGTGCAAATATAGAGAGTCCTTAAAGGGATATGTTTTACAAGAGCATACTGTCATTTTTATATATACATAATAATATGCATGTTTTTTTAAGTAAAACAATAAGACCCAATTAAAATGAAACAGAGTGCAAAGCATTTAATCAGTGCTTAAGTAATGTCCATTAAATGGAAATTAGTTGATAAAACATAAGAAAACTCTGTGTGAAATTCTGGATATTAACAGTAAGTATAAGAAACATTGATTATATATATTCAGACATATCCTTACGGAGCTCTGTTCGATGCACAATAAAATCTATAAAATACCATTAACTTTGATCTAGTCTTTTTGGCTATTTTTAAATTGCTTTTTAACTTGTCTTATAAGTAATTGTTTCCTGTATATATTATATTGTTCAACAGGTTTGATTGATAGATACACATTTTTTTTATTCTATCAAGCTTTTGTCTTCTGTGTGGATAATTCTCCACCTGTTGGCGGCGGTAGATGCCGCATGGTAACAGTTTGTAAGCTGTAATAAAAAACGACGAAGAAGAAAAAATAAAAAAAAGAGGCGGGGCCTCGTAAGGCGCGGGTCAACAGTTGTTGGTGTGCTGATGTGTCAGTGTTGTTAAATATATCAACACTTTATTGTACAATGTCTTCGTTTGTGACTGAAGTGCTCGCCAGCTCTGGCAAACTGGAGAAGGAGGACTTGGCCAGCAAAATAAGCAAAATCTCCCGGAAGGTGGAAGACACGAAGGTAAACCTCTAACTAGCATAGCATTTGCTAAGTAAAGTTTGAACCACTGCTAGCAGCTAGCAGTTTGCTAATGTTAGCCTAACTCCGCTGAGCTGAAGGAAGAGCAACAATTTTAACGAACGCCGAACAGGATATTGTAATGCAAGTTAAATGCAAGTTTACTATATGTATGCCAGCAGAACAAGTTTAATTCAGGCTCAATATTTCACTCTTTTAGTCGGCAAAATTACTGTTAGTCAGAATCTATAATAAAAAAACATGTAACTGGAGGAGACGAAAACAAGTCAAAGGTATGTGAGTATATCTGCAATTTATTAAGCAAGATCTTATCATTTAGTGAGTATTTACTGTACTTCTTTTATTGTTGTCCTTGTGAAGTGCTTTTTCTAAGCATTGTCAAATAATCTCTACCTGGCTACAGTTAAAGATACTAGTAAAACAAATGATTATTTGTTAATTTGTTAATAATCAGACACTCAGTTTGTTGTTGTTAGTGTTGCTTGGACAGCCGACTTGGAAACAGGATCTAGGCACATACTGTAATTTCAGCCAGCCTACTTAAGCTGCTTTCCAATTTGGCAATTGAGAAAAAGAGGGCTTTTCATTGCTATTTCTACATAAATACCCCCTAAAACCGGTGCAGATTAGACTTGAAAAATAGAAATTACGATCTTTATTCTCTTTGTGACAGACTTAAAAAGCCAGTTTCACATCTTTTTTTGGCATGCAGTCCTCTGCATTTGGTTAAGTTGAAAAATCATAATTATCTAATTTGGCAAATCTGGACCAAATTGTCTTATGCTCTTATTGTGAAAAAATACTTTTTTAACATTTCCTAAAATTTTGTTGTCTTTACTTTAATCTAGTCCTTATTTGGTTATCTGAAAAAGATCTATTTTCCATATTAACTTGTGGTTATATGATCTACATGCAAAAAATGGCAGTGAAATGGCCCTTTTTCTTACAGACAAATCAAACGCCATCTTCAACATTGTGTTTCAGCTCTGCATGGCAATTATTGTCTGAGCTAAAATTTAGTTATTATAAGTTTAGGTACATGTTTTTATATTTTACAGCTGATCAAGTAGCTCATTGTTCTCTGCGTGTTTTCTCCAGGAGGAAGTGTGTGACATGATAAACAAGAAGTACAGTGAATTTCAGCCAAGCCTTCAAGCATCTGAGGACCTAATGCAGCAGGTTAATGCTGTTTCCAAAGAAATGGAGGCTCTTAAAAACTGCATCGAGACTGAGGTATGCATGAAACTGTTGGAATGGAAAAGGTTGAGTTTGCAGTAGTTTGAATGCTATATTTTTTTCTGTCTGTGGATTCAGGTGCAAGAAAATATTCACGTGGCTGTGAATGAATACACAAAGCTGAAGCAGCAGCTGGAGAAGAACACTATTATCATAAAAATGCTTGAACAGCTCAAAGAGGTAAATCATATGTTGATTTTAGCAAACAGATGTTTATATGTTTCTGTGTCTGACGTTTGTTGTGTCACTCAGTTTCACAGTGCAATGGAGGAGTTCAGTAAAGCATTACAGGAGAAGACGTATGTTGATGCTGCTAATCATCTAGAACGGGTGAGAACTGCTTGTAATAATGAACCTTCACTCTGAACCAGAACTCTGCATGGAACCAAAACGTTAGATTGTCGCCCTTTTATTCAGGCGAGCCATCAATGGGACCCAAAAGCACAAGATAGGAGGTTAATGAGACTGTGAACCTTGCTAAATTGAATATCTCAGATGGTAACAAACCACATTAAAATGATCTAGGTGTTTGCTTTGAGTGAACCTGAAGCAGAACAATACAAGCCTTTTACGTACTGTTTGGCATTGTTAAGAGATTAGCTTAAATTAAAAAAAACATTCACAGCCAACATAAGTAATTAGGAGTTCATTTTTATACCAGCTTTTTAAGATCGATATCACAAAGTGCTTCATAAGAAAACAAACACAATAGAACAACAAAATTAGCTTGAACAACTGAACTTCATTCTCACTCTAAGAACAAAGAGTCTGTAGTAGTAATAATCATGCTACTTAATACACACGTTTTCCAGGCAAGGAAGAGTGTGGATTCACTGAAAGGCTGGAAAACATCTCAGCTGTCTCTTCTCAGTGCTCTGAGCTCAGAGTTGACAGTGCAGAGAGAGAACTTAATTTACCACCTGGGAGATGAGTGGAAGCGCCTCGTCATCTGGAAATTACCATCCTCAAAGGGTGAGGTATCCTGATAAACTAATTTCTTTGTCATATTTGTTATTAATACTTCAGAAAATACGTTTTTATTCCAATATTTTAAAAGTATGCCAATCTATGTGGTTATAATTATAATTGTTTTTCCTCAGATCATGCTGACCAGAAGTCTTTCCTGAAAGCGCAGCTGGTCCTGAGCGATGCCTCCAGTAAGGATGAGGAACCAAAGCCTCCCGCTCTGTTGTGCTCTGTTCTGCAAGCTCTGGCCATCCAAGGAGACCTTCAGCACAAGATCAAACTCTTCAGTAAGAGGCTCTGTGAAATATTCATATCTTAAATGTGTTTAGTTGTTTATTTTTGCTCCACAATGGAGACAATGTTGGTCAAAATGAAACAAGTGTTCTTTTGTTTATTACGGTATGTAATGTAGACACTTTTTCCTTGAATACTTTTGGCATTCTTGTTTTGTAAGATGTTTACACTGATAACAATACAAATAAAGTAAGATGATATTGTCAGATTATGTCTGGAGCACAGTGTATCCAAGATGAGAACTTTCTCTTTACCCAAGTGATCTCTTTATTTGTCTTTGTTGTTGTTCAGGTCAGGTGCTCATGAAGAATATGTTGAAGCCATTGGTGATGTACGCTTCTCTGTCAGTGAGAGTATCAGAGCAGCAGGGCGAGGGGACCGTGCTGGCATTACAATGTTTTAAAGAGAACCACGAGGAGCGATCCAGTCCTTCACAAGTCTACAGTAAACTGCTCCTGGTGCTCAAGACACTGCACTCACACCTGTTGGGTAAAGGTTTTAAATCAGAGGAAACCTTCAGGATGCTCCTTGCTTCTGCACATCAAAATACACGGAGATGTCCTGTTCATTTCAGATGTGTCCATTGGAAATAAAAAGCTCTCGGCCGTCCTAGGGGAGTTGATTTGGGAGGAAATGTCGAAGTGTATCATCCACGAGTGTCTTGTGTACTCCATCCCAACTAACAGCAGCGAGCTGGAAAAATACGACACTGTACGTATAAAAATAAAAAAAATTACTGTGTGATGATCAAAGTTGGATGTTAACAGAGTGTATTTCTGTTTGATCAAGGTGATTAAAGAAACGGAGGAGTTTGAGAAGGCCCTGAAGCAGATGGAGTATTTGCAGGGTGATTCCACAGATCTGCTCAAATACGCCAGAGATGTCAACTGTCACTTTGCCAGCAAGAAGTGCCGAGATGTTATTGTGGCAGCGCGCAAACTGATGACCTCCAAGATGCACAACACCGTTAAAGTATGTAACGCTGTTTGATCACATGTCCTCAACTCAGATGGTACATGAGACAAAACCGTACTCTCAGCTGTAATCCCTTATCACCTGCAAGAGAGGATTATGGAAAAAAATCTGCTTGTTTGAGCAGAATGTAAATTTCAGACTTTTTAGGTCATGCAGTTCTTTATAAAGCTCCTGAAAAGAGTCTTTGAGACTTTTTGAAAGTCTTTTAAGCTTTAAATTGTTATTTTCTGAGCAACCATTTTTCAATTTTTGGATGACTAAAGTTTTATTTTATTTTAACTACCTGGAGAAAGGATAATTTAAGATGCTGTTTGCAGGATTCATTTTTAAATCTTTTTTTAATGAACAAAACACATTAACCAAAACTCCCAAAGATAAGCATATCCTACTAAATTCTATCTGGGCTTAGGTTCAAAACATAGAAACAGAAGTTTGGTACTCAAAATGTAAGTCAGTCACTCTTGTTTTTATCAGACGTAGGAAACTATACTTCATTTAAAAAGAATAAAATACACAAAGTGAAACTGCTTAATACGTGTGATCTCCAGGTTTAAACACAGTTCTGAGATGGTGATAAAAATCTCTTGCTGGAAGACTTGAGATTCTGACTTCAAATGCGTAAAAATCCAGATAAAATGATTATATTGTTCATTTCTAGAGTTTGGGAGCCTTTTTATGTCTGAATGATTCATAGGTCAGTTAAGAGCTTCAAAAAAATGTTTTGAAAATGATCAGGTACTGGACTTCAAAAGAGGTGCCAAATTAAAAAAAAAAAATTACAAACACTTTTAGAAAACTTTGGAAAATCTTTGTGAAGACCATTTTAAAAGATTACAAGATGGTCTGGCTGCTCGGAAGCAAAGATTTAAAATGAACGAGGGATGACTTCAACGCTGCACTGTACCTTCCAAAGTGTTTTTTTTTTTAAAGCAGCATTGATTTTTCCACATTTCTTCTGTTAGATCACTCCAGATTCAAAGCTGCGTTTCCCCAAGCTGCCTGCTCCGAGTTCCGAGGCGAAGGTGAAGCCGGAGGTCGTAAAGGAAGAGATGACGATGGAGAACTCAAAGCAGTTGTCCGCTTCGAGCCTGCGTCTTCCCGCCTGTCGCATCAGCGAGTCGGTGCAGCAGCTGATGGAGCTGGCGCTCAACACCTTGTGTGAAGCTGTTGGAAGCTCCGCCCAATGGTATGTCACGTCATCACTCGGACCTCTGTTTTAGGAATATAGAAATCAACGTTTCTCTTCGTTTCAGCGCCATGCAGCTCTTCTTCACAGTGAGGAACATTTTCCAGCTGTTCTATGATGTTGTACCAACATACCATAAGTAAGATGCTTCCGCACCACGACATACAGTGTTCCAAATGTATACCTTGTGGAGATAAATTGTCTTCTCCTCCTTTTTTTTTATTCCATTCAGGGAAAACCTCAAGTTACCCCAATTAGCTGCCATCCAGCACAACAACTGCATGTACCTTGCGCACCACCTGCTCACCCTGGGTCACCATTTCAGAGCCCACCTCCCGCAGCCCCTCAGGGAAGGTGTTGCAACTTTTGTTGACATGGTGCCTGGATTCAGGAAACTGGGTAGGCGCGCAGTCCTTCATCACTTAGCCCACACTGTCAGCAACTGCTAAAATAAACGCCATCCTTAGTGATGAGAAACAAAAGGAATCAAACACTGATTTGCACATTTCCTTTAAATATGAGCACGTTCAAGTCTCCACAAGCTTCGGTCTTTTCTCAACGTTGCAGGTGCTCAGTGCTTCTTAGCGCAGCTGAACATTCAGAGAGCTGATCTGTTGGAGAGGCTGTCCACCGCTCACAACTTCTGCAACCTGGACGATGAAAACAACTACACCGCAGCCAGCAAAGCAGTCAGACAGGTGGGAGGAGCTACTGATGCTGAATTATGTTTCAGTCACTTTCTAAAAGTGCTTTAAAGCATTGCATACAACCATGTGGAAAGATTTTAGCCCAACCCGAATGAATCATAGCTGTTCTTAGATGCAGGACGAATGATTGAAAATCTCAGCTTACTTTGATTTATTCACAGATCATCACTCAGTGAACTGTTTGTTTTCTGACCACAGGTCATTCATCAGCTGAAACAGCTGGGGACAGTGTGGCAGGATGTCCTGCCCGTCAGCATCTATTGTAAAGCCATGGGCAACCTCCTCAACACAGCTATATCAGAAATTATTGCCAAAATCATGATGCTTGAGGTTCGTCTTTAATTTATTACTCTTCTGCATCAAAGCAGGCCCAGTTTTAGACAAATATAAAGGGACTATTGTGATATTTTGGATATAAAAATAACAGAAAAACAAGGTATTCTTTAATTTAGATGTGATAGTTTTTTCCTGATGTCATCTTTTTTATATAATCCATAAAGATGATTCATTAATAAAACCTTCATGGCGCTTTGATCAAATATAAAAATGCTGTTCTGCCTCCAGGATATTTCCTCTGAGGACGGGGAGCACCTCCACACTTTGTGCCACAGCATCATTGAGGAAGGTCCGCTGGTCTTCATCCCTCTGGCCGAGGAGAACAAGAACAAGAAGTATCAGGAGGAAGTGCCCCTCTACGTGAAGAAGTGGAGCACTTTCAAGGAGCTTGTCATCGTGCTGCGGGCAAACCTGCAAGAGATCGTTGACCGGTAGGAAACAGGATAAAACATGACCAGAAGAATTCAAGTTATTTGGCTCAGTGGTATTCCAAACTAATACATCATCTTTATTTTGTTTTTTTTAACTGTGTGGTTGTGTGATTTGTTTTTCTACAGGTGGGCCGATGGGAAGGGTCCGCTGGCGGTGGAGTTCTCCAGTTCGGAGGTGAAGAGTCTGATCCGAGCTTTGTTTCAGAACACAGAGAGGAGAGCTGCTGCTTTGACCAAAATCAAATAGATTCTTGAACAAACAAACAAACAAACAAAAAGACAACAAAGTGGTAGAAAAAAAAACTTTACTTAAAGATTTCTTGTAAAATACCCTGAGCTGAACGCTTCCAATGTATATTTATAATTTGTTCAAATAAACTTGTCCCTCTTTTTTAAACTCTTTGTGAAATCAGTGACATTTCTAAACATATGGAGGTAATTTTAGTTTTCAACTAGAGGTTGTAATCGCAGATTGTATTCTGGTGGGTGTCTGTCCCTCCCTTTAACTTTATAATTAAAAGAACAAACATCTTGAAATTTACAGGAATAATCAGTCGTGAGTCCTTCTAACCCAGAGGTGTCAAACTCCATTCCTCGGAGGTCGCTCTCCTGCATGTTTTAGACGTGTTCTTGCTTTAAAACACCTGGTTTAAATGGATGACTTGTTCCTGGAGAACTTGATGATTTGGCGAGGAGGTAATTAAAACCATTTGAATCAAGTGTGTTGTAGCAGAAAAACCTAAAACTCCCAGGACAGCGGCGCATCGAGGCCTGGAGTTTGACTCCCCTGTTCTAACCTGAAACACCTTCATTTACTGTTAATGTTGTTGGGTGGCGCTCCAGATTCTGGCGGTGGACCTGTTAGGAACATTGTGCTTAATGAAGAGGACTTAATATAAACAAACTGAGTATCTGTGCTGGTAGCTGAAAGGTTCCTAACTTCCTTTTTAACCATGTCTTAATCTTCTGGTGGTTCAAGGACAATACACCATTAAAATTTACTACTTCCTGTTCCTTCGTGTGTTGATGGTGAGAGACGGTCCTGCTGGTCCGGTGGGCGAACAACATCCATCCGTGCGCTAAAAACAGCAGCTGAAATACAGATGATCAACAAAACTGGAAGGAAAATGAACCAAAATGAATGTCAGGACCGAATGAGACACTTCAATAAGATGTAAAATGGTAAATAGTAAATTCCTTTAATTAAAAAAGGGAAACTACTTTACACAAAAGTCATGTAGGAACTAAAACTCTGTTAGGAAGAAAAAGACAATCTTTCATTTCTGTATCTTAAACCTTTTTAAAAACAAAACAGGTTTTATACAAAGGAGGACTTTGGACTCAAAAAATGCCTTTTATTAGTTTTATAATAAAAATGCATACATTAAAAAAAAATTTGTATTAATGTAAATGTTATTGTTCTTATTCTGACTTCTGGTTATTAATTAACATACTCCTGCAATTAATGATATGTAAAACAACTTATTCAACTTCCAAATATAAAACAAAAATGAAATAAAATGTACATTCAAGACATCGGACTTAATGTGTTTTTAAAACCTAAAAAAATATTTGAAATGAAATTATTTTATTTTACATAAAAGAAAATGAGTATAAATTTAAAATAAATTGTACAGCATAAACAACAATCAAAACAACATTAACTGTGATAAATGATCACAAACCTTTACATTTTGCACTTTTAGTTCTGAACTGCCTCTCATTAGGTGTGTTCAGGAACTGTTTCAATATTTGGCTTTTCTGGTTTGATTTGCTGGTAAATTTTTTGCCACAACTAAACGATTCTTGTTTTGTTTGGACTTTCCTTCGTTTCTCTTGTGCGTGGTTCTCACGTGTTTGTTTAAATTCGACTTATGCTTAAATCTCTGTCCACACGTGTCACAAGGGAACGGCCTGTCTTCCGTGTGGACTCTCAGGTGTGAGTTTAAATGTGACTTGCGGCTAAATCTTTGTGTACAAACGTCACAAGGAAACGGTTTGACTCCTGTGTGCATTTTCATGTGCATGTTGAAGCTTTTCTTCTGGCGAAACCTTTGTCCGCAGACGTCACATGGAAACGGTTTGTCTCCCGTGTGGATTCTCATGTGTTCGTTTAAGTTTGTCTTCTGGGAGAACCGATGTCCACAGAAATCACAGGGAAACGAGAAGTCACCCGTGTGGATCCTAACGTGTCTGTTTAACTGGGACTTCTGGCTAAACTTTCGCCCACAAAGGTCACAGGAGAACGGTTTGTCTCCCGTGTGGCTTCTCTTGTGATTGTTTAAAGACGCCTTCTGGCTAAATCTTTGTCCACAAACATCACAGAGAAACGGTTTGTCTCCCGTGTGGATTCTCTTGTGTGCGTTTAAATACGTCTTTCGGCTTAATTTCTGCCCACAAAGATCACAAGGGAACAGTTTGTCTCCTGTGTGCATTCTCATGTGTGCATTTAAAGACGTCTTTCGGCTAAATCTTTGCCTACAAACGTCACAAGGAAACGGTTTGTCTCCCGTGTGAATGCTCTTGTGTGAGTTTAAACTTGTCTTATGGCTAAACATTTGACCACAAACATCACAGGGAAATGGTTTGTCCACTATGTGGATTCTCATGTGCTTTTTTAAAGACTTCTTTTCACAAAATCTCTGTCCACAAACATCACAGGAAAACGGTTCGTCTCTGGCGTGGATCCTCATGTGTCTGTTTCTGTTTGTCATGCGAGTAAATCTTTTGCCACAGTTGTCACAACTAAATGAATTTGGTTTTGCCTGGACCTTCCTGGGTGACTCCACATTTTTCTTCCTTTTTACACGAGTTTTATTAGCCAAACAGTTTGCGGCTTGTACTCCTGAACGACACGTCATGTGACTCTGAAGAGACCTTTTGTTGACATACTGCTTACTGCTCTCAGAGCAGCTCAGAGATTTGTTGACAGTGTTTCTACCTGAATAAGGAGCTCTGCTCTCCTTCCAGTCTCTGTTAGTGTCATCAGTTTCCGTCCAAGAGTCTGACAAGTTCCCATCATCCTCACTAACTTCAGTCTCTGAAGAGCTGGAATCTGGGTTTCTGGGAGTTTTTGCTCCTACACTGTTCCCTCCATCAGAAGATGCTTCCATCTGATCAGCTGAGCTGCTGGCTGGAACGTCTCTGTCTTCTGTTTGGTGCTCATGAAGCTGTGAGAATGGAGGCTTCTCTTCATCATCCTCACTCTTCAAAGGAACTGCAGTGACTGAAAGTCCACTGACATCAGTTTCCTTCACATTGACTTGGTCTCCGTCCAGACTGGTCCAAGGTTCGTCCTCTTCGTCTTTTATGTTGAGGGACTCTGGGTCCTGCTGATCCACATCAGACCTCCATTCTTCAGGAGCTTTTACTTTAATCAGCACCAGCTGTTGAACATGTGCAGGTAACACTGAAACACATGAACATCAAGGACAATCTTAAGTTTACATTCACACACACACACATCACTTGTATTGCTGCACTTGAATTACTAGCCACGTGCGGTTTCCACGTGTGAACAGTACAGAGTGATAGACAAAGAACTTTTCAAGATGGCTGCCAAAATCTCGCCTGCTGCCAGTGTCCAATGTTTCTCTTGTTCAGTGGCTGGGTCATATGAAGAGCGTAACATTGAAACCTCAATAAGGTTAAAAACCAAACCAAAGGACTGCAGTTCAGCAAGTATTAGAAGTTTTATAATGCTAATGTTTATGCTAATGCTCGGTTTGTCCTTGTTACACAGCGGTCGCGAGCTAGCTTGTCGAATCGGGGAAAAAAGGCTTGACCGCAGTTTTGTTACATTTCTCAAATAACTGACCTCTAGTTTTACTTACTGTCGTTAATTTGTGTAGGAAATGTTGAGTTTCGGATGTCCAGTAAACACTCTGCTGGTCAGTTCAGGGTGATGCTGAAGATCGGGTCGCTTCTTGTTCTTTGACTGTTAGCTAACAATGTCCAGGCTAACACCAGGTGCTCTATCTCCCTGAGTGGGTCATGAGTTGTCCGCTCGTTCCTGGCCACCAAAAGATTGGCTTTCATACAAATTTATTTTCTGGATTTTGTCCTATCTTTCCTGGTGGACATATGAAGAAGCTGGGTTTTCTTCTTGCTTTGTTTATTAATAGTTGCAAAGCGACGTTTTGGTGTATTACCGCCACCTACTGGAGCGGAGTGTGAACTTCTGTCGATTTGCAGAGAAAAAAACAAAAACTTTATTTCTTTTTTTTTCTTCCTTAATAAAAGGAAAAAACATTCTGCCCCTGAGTTTTTGTCTGAATGTTCTATTAAATCAAAACAAAACTCAGCTTCTTGAAAATCCGCTCCCTTCTTTTTAAATCATGTCTTAAAACAATAAAACATCCTCAGCATTTCTTATTCATATGACCTACTTTCCTCTGGATTCTGTAAAAGTGGTATAAACATAAATACAATTAAAAAGACTAGTCTTTTTCTGGCTTGTCCTTTCTTATTTATACACACACTCCTACATCTATTAATGTGTAAAAATGTCACTCCATTTAAAAATGAATGAGTATGACTAAATCAACCAAGACATTGGACGTAGAATGTGGTTTCAGAACCATAAATAAATAAAAATATTAAAACTTTCCAACATTTATTACATGGCTGCAACAACACATTTAACCTTTCAGTTTGTATTCATTCAGATAAAAGCTGAAACTACTGGCTAACAGAAGTAAAAAGATCTGTAGTGAATTCTAAGTTGTGTTTTTAAGAACAAAACATGAATTGTAAATCAAATAGAGAAGAAAAAAATCAGAAATAAGTATACTCAAACTGTAAGTAAAAACCACTGGTCAGGGTCAAACATTATACCGTAAAGTCAATCTGGTACACAGAGAATACAAATAAAACAAAGTAAAATAATTGTAGTGAGTAAACAATATTTACAACAAACAGAACAGTTGAGGACAGTAACTGTGATAAATAACCAAAAACTTCCACAAAACAAACCCTGAAACTGCACTTTCAGCTCTGTGACCTCTCAGGTAAGTCTCTGTGAAATGTTTCAGTATTTTTTACAGAGAATCTGTTTTTTTCTCTTGAGTGTGGATTCTCGTGTGTTTGTTTAAAGATGACTTGTGTCCAAATCTCTGTCCACAAACATTACACAGAAACGGTTTGTCCCCTGTGTGGATTCTCATGTGTGCGGTTAAAGTCGTCTTATGGCTAAATCTTTGTTCACAAACATTACAGGGAAAAGGTTTCTCACCTGTGTGGATCCTCATGTGTGCGTTTAAAGTCGTCTTATGGCTAAATCTTTGTTCACAAACATTACAGGGAAAAGGTTTCTCACCTGTGTGGATCCTCGTGTGTGCGTTTAAATGTGCCTTTTGGCTAAACCTTTGTCCACAAACATCACACGCAAACGGTTTGTGTCCTGTGTGGACTCTTATATGTGCGTTTAAAGTTGTACTATGGCTAAATCTCTGTCCACAAACGTCACAGGTAAACAACTTGTCTCCAGTGTGGACTCTCATGTGTCTGTTTAGATTTGTTTTGCCCTTATATCTTTTGCCACAGTCGTCGCAATTAAATAATTTCGGTTTTGTCTGAACTTGTCTGCGTGACTTCACGTTTTTTGTCACTTTAACACATTTTTTATTAACTAAACAGCTTGAAGACCTTCCTCCTGAGTGACACTTTGTGTGGCATTGAAGAAACTGGTTGTTGTCATCCTGCTTACTGCTCTCAGAGCAGCTCAAAGATTTGTTGATTAGCTGGTCTCCCTCCAGACTGATGCAAGGTTTGTCCTTTTCCTCGTTTGTGATGACAGGCTCTGGACCCTGCTGGTCCACACCAGGCCTCCATTCTCCAGCAGCTTCTACTTTGATCAGCATCAGCTCTTGAACATGTGCAGGTAACACTGAAACACACAAACATCAAAGATAATCTTAAGTTTCCAATTACACATACATCACTTATGTTGTACTGAGTAAACTGGGTGTTGGAGATATTCATAGGTTCACCAGTTATGTTGGTCAGATGGAGGATCTAACATATGTATTGGTAAATGTATAGAAAAAATTATCATTTACCAATAAACTTAATGAAATTTGTTAATTACAAGGCACTCATTTCGACCGCCTGTATCCGAGATCTCATTATTTCTGTCACTACCAAAGTTATATGATAATTGTTATAGTTATACCATAGTTTTAGGGTCAATACAATATCTGGTTTTAAATGCTAAATATACAATGGATCTGGTGTTCTTGTTCTTATTCAAGTGAACACCAACATGTCATCAGAAAGTTTGTTCCAGACCAATCCGACCATGTGATCGCCAGGCAGGGACCCCCTCTCCTCTCCTGTGTGCATATTCACCAACCAACCCACCCTAAGTGCATCCTCACTTAGCATATATAGTCAATGACTTATATGAATAGACATGACACGCCGCTTTAAAGGCTCGGGCCGAGATGCGGCGAAAGCGGCGCCATCTTGCTACAGTATACTTAAAGGCGCAGGGCTGTATAAACAATGCTGAGGACTAATGAAATAATTTTTTTTAGTGGGTAAGATGAGCCCAATAGTGCATGTACTTTATCA
>NC_051442.1:4822609-4876931 GCF_001649575.2 Kryptolebias marmoratus
CGTTTCCACTATTGATCATTCTTCTGTTGGGTTATTCCAATTTCTTTCTGAAGAATACAAACTTGCAATGACATTTTTATGTACGCCGGCATCATCAGTGCCCTGTGAGAGGGTGTTCTCAAAAGCAGGAGAAATGGTTTGTAAGCGGCGCAATTGCCTTGGCCCAAAGATGTTAACGCAGCTGATAGTTCTAAATAAAAATGTGTGAATGAACCTTGTTCAGTCTGTTTCCAGTCTTTATTGAAGTTGCCTGCAATTACTTTTTAAATCCAGCAGATGTCGACACAGCAACACAGTTTCAACACAGTGTCGACACAGTTTGGGAGATGTGCCATACACCCAATGAGGCTTCATCTGCCCATCCCTATCTCAAACAACAGTTCTTTGGTTTTACTTACTTTTTGTGGTTTATGTAGAACCTGTCGAGTATTGGATGTTTAACGTCCACTCTGCTGGTAAAAAGAACCAGATCGCTTCTCGATCTTTGAAAGTTAGCCTCCGGGCTAACACCAGGTCTTCTCTCCTTCTGAGGGGATCGTTTGTTGTCCGCTCCTTCCTGGCCACAAAAGGATTGATTTTCAGGCGGATTTTCTTTCCCGGTGTTTCTCCTGAAACTTTCCCGGTAAAAAAAAAAAACAGAAGAAGAAGCTTGGCATTTTTTTCTTCTTGTTGTTTTGTTTAATGTCGGTTGCAAAGCAACGCTTTGGTTCTTTACCGCCACCTACTGGGACGGAGTGTGAACTGCATGGACTATAGTTTAACGGAAAGAAAAAAAATATTCTCTCTATTAGTTTTATTTCCCTAAGATATTACAGCACAAAAAATAAAAGCCTTCTGCCCTAAAGTATTTCTCTAAATGTTCTAATAAATAAAAAAGAAATTCTGCTTCTTGAAGATCCTCCAACTTCCTTCTTTCAAAATCATGAACCACAACAACAAAAAAATGCTCAGCAATTTCATTCTTGAGAACAAATTTCACTCTTTTCTGTATCATGTTTGCCTAATCTAAACAATGTATTATTTAGACCTGTATACTCTAACACAATCTTGATAAAATTTATTCTTCTTTTCTATTTCATTCTGTTTTCCTCACCTAGATCAAAAATTATTTAGGAATGTTTAGAGGAAAGAATTGGGAAACTGAGATAGGCCAGTACATTCACACTTTGAACACTGTTTAAAAAAAAGCACACATTTAGATTCTGAGATTGCACATATTTGTATATATTCATGTACGTATGTCTATGGAAAACAGCAATCCCTTGGAGTCAAAAAAAAAAAGATCACAGATTACTTCCGGAAGTTAAATTGGCGGTGCACCCTTTATCGTCTTCCCCCACCGCTGTTGTGTTCTGTTCCGGGACAGCAGCTTCACATCTCAACATGGCTAAATTTGTCGGCTAAATGTGTCAGTTTGGATGTCTTGGGGGGAAAATGATAAGGCATAGTAATATACTTCACCTTTTGTTTGTTTTGTTATGTATTTTTCATAGTTCTTCCGTGCTGAGTCTGTCGTCTGTGACAGCGGAAGGTAAGAAACAAACTGGCATCTGCCGATAGTAGCTGAATTAGCTACTCGTATTGTACGATTAAGATTTTGAGTTTAATGTTACAATTAAAGGTTTTATTGTATGTTTTAGTCAGCATGGCGTTAGGTAATGTTTAATTTTCATCAGTGTTTTACTACAAACTAGCTAAAGTACTGGATCCGGGATTTTAATAGACAAAACATCAACACGGTGCACCTGAAGTCATTTTAAACTACATAATTCTGAAAACAACACAAACGTTTTTTATATATGAAAATATTATCATTATTAAACTTAATAAGCATGACCAGGGCTTCTTGTTGTATAATAATGCCAAAACAGAAATTGTTTAACATTTGTTTTACGTGTAAAACAAATAGGTTTATATAAAATAAAGTTGTTGTTTTTTTAGATAGAGACATTACCTAGAATTGGAGGACTTGCACAGTTTTGGTTGTTGTGTTTACACAACTAATTCCAAAGTAGAAGACTGGGTAGACACCTGGAAATAAATAAAAACATTTCTTGTAATTTCTTCTGCTTTTTTATACTGATGAATAAAAACAATTCTTACATTTGCATAATGGTGATGCTCAGCTGTGAGGAGTAAGGTTTTGACAACCTTACAGATAGGGCACCAAAAATCATAAACAAATGTTATTAAATGACTACTTGTGAAAATACGTGTAAAAAATAACAGTGTCAGAAATGAGCAGTGCAACAATATAAACTAAATTACTATTTAAATACATTTATTTTGACCTTTAAGGTGTAAGATACTTACATGAATGTATTATGTTAATGTTGTTTACATTTATATTTGTTGTTTAATCTCTTTAATAGCTTTTCTTAGAATAGTCTTTTGTCTTAGTGTGATGTGTGATTATATCAGCACTTACCTGTTTGCAGTCAGTCAGATAATTATAAAAAGGACCATAAAATAAATGTACTGGGCTGTAGTTTCTTTTTTCTGTTTTTGTGGTCAGATAATGACGAGTCACAGGAGCTCACGCTCCCAGAGGACAGAGTGTGTGACTTGGAGAACAACCCCAAGTTTGTGGAGTCAGGAGACCTGGACTCGCCGCCAAAAAGGCAGTTTAAAACAGCTGAAATTGCAGATGCTGTGATGGGGACTGAAACTCCGATTGATCCGTCTGAGATCGAATCCCTCTTTGCAAAGAACGTGAAAGACTTCCAGTCCAGCTTCTCCCCTCCTTGTGATGAGAGCAGCGCTCAGTGTGGCTCAGTCGCTCCAGCTGCCGACGAAGCGCCTCTGGAGGAGCAGGAATCACAAACAGTGCAGCAGGTTGATCACTCAACAACACAGTCAGAAGCTGTTGTAGACACATTAATGACTACACTGCCTCTGATAATTCTGTAATGCTGATTCAGCCCTCACACTAATTATTGTTTTTGTTTGTTTTGTTTTTCCATACATTATTTCCAATCTAACTACTGTTATTTTAGCTATTCAGATATCATCATGTTCAGCCTATTCAGGACTTGTGCTGTGACTTGGTTTTTGTAACTTTGATTTTTTTATGAATTAATCTGTTTTTATTTTGGTTATATATACCATTAGAATGACAATGACAATATAAAAGAAAACAAACAAAAAAGCTGTAAGCTGAAGCTAAGTTTTTGTAACAAAGTCTTTGCTACTTTTTTACTTTTCAAAATATTTAACTTTACCTTATCATACAAAATGCTCTTTCACTGGTTCAGCTAGGATTTTATTAATGTTATTTTTATTTGGGCTCATAGTGAAAACCAAAACCCTAACAAATGATAAAAAATAAAATCATTTGAAGCATTAGATGCAACAGTAGATAACGTTTTCTTTTTTTAAGCCTGATTTTATCGTTGCACCCTTCAGCCAGTGATTGTTTTGTTTTGTTTCCCTGCAGGTCAGTCTTGAGGTGGTGTCTGCAGACGTACCAGCTGAGGAGCAGAACGCCACAGAAACCGCCAAGACCTACAAAGTGAACTGCGACAAGAGGAACACCACAGGAATGGAGAACTTCACCGTGCAGGTCCTCAATGCCTCCCAGGTATCTGTGCTTCCTTCAGATCGGTTTTCTGAGTGTCCGTCGGTGTGAAGGTTTGTGCAAATGTTTGACCTGTACCTGCAATGTCATTTTAGAAACTAGTCATCAGGAATCAAATATAATCTATGGTGCTGTTTTAGACAAACATTTGTGGAAATCAAATTTAGTTTTAATTTCTTTGTGTTTTCTGGTACCATTCTTCAGTGCTTTACCAAGAACACTTGTTAATGATCAGTTTACAAGTTAGTCCTTATTTCCTAGCAGTTCATCACATTTCATGGAAATATATTAATAAGACTTCAATATTTAGGAACAGCTACTGTAGCACAAGTGATTTTGTCTGTGTTTAAGTTTACAGCGTGATCCGCTGAGAAAATATGAGCAAGAGTCAAGTGTTGGGAAAGGAACAAAGTCAGCTTCTTTGTTCACATCTACTTTTTGTCTTTACTTGTTTCTTTTGTTTTTCTGTGTGGAGCTGCAGTAGCTCAGTATTCGGTGTAATCCTGAGGCTGCAGCTTCGAGCCCAGTTTGCATCCGGCATAAAACATTAGCCTTATTTTTTGTGCAAGTTTGCTCGCCATGGCAACTTCTGCAGGAGGGAGCAGCTGAAAGAAAAACAACAACAAACAACATTGTCTTTTTTGTGTGCATAATTTAGATTTGGTTCATGATAAATCACAGTCAAATGGGTTTTTTGTTGGGTTTTCTGTGAGTAAGATACAGGTTGTAAATCACACATTTTATGTTGTGTCCTTAATTGGTTTCTTATTACACAAAGCCATGATGCTTGAGTTTATAATCTGCATCTATATGGTTTAGCACATAGTTGAATTGTGGTCATTTTAATTTAAATGAAAATAAAATGCAAATTAATCAGAGAATTGAACAAATTCTTTGTCTTTTTTTCTCTCCTTTCAGGACCTGATGGAGTTCCTGAATGCTAACAGCACAGAGTGCTCCGTGGTCCTGTTCTTCACAGCCTGGTGTCAGTTCTCAGCCAACCTGGCGCCTCACTACAACGCCCTACCTCGTGTTTTTCCCAGCATGCATTTCCTGGCACTGGATGCTTCGCAGCACAGCAGGTGAATGCTGACATCTTTCTGATGTTAATATCCATCATCTGACCCGCGCTGCAAGACACTCTTCAAACAACAGGATGGGATCTTTTCTTTCCTTATCGTCCATCTTACTCTCAACTTTTCGGTTTTATTGCACTTACAGCAACAAGTGCAGAATTACTTTTATCACTGTTTGTGTGTGTTCGATACTAAAGGCTGCAGCTGCAAAAAACTTTCATTAAGAGTTCTTTGAAGCATTTAGACATTTAGGTCTTGCTCTGCTTCATAAACAATGCTGAAAAGACTTGTGCTGTGTTGAAAGTGACACATTGTGTGATTATTTAAAAAAAAAGACACTAATATTTGTCATTCTTCTGTCTCATCCAGTCTCTCCACGAGGTTTGGGACAGTGGCAGTTCCGAACATCCTGCTGTTCCAGGGGGCCAAACCCATGGCTCGCTTCAACCACACAGACAGAACGCTGGAGACGCTCACCTCCTTCATCACGAACCAGACAGGTAGAGGTTTTATGGAAACAGCCTCAAATCAAAGTCTGTCTCTCTCACCACAGTTGAATCCATACTGCATGTTCCTGATGTTCTTTGTTGCAGACTTCAGCTTTTCTCACAGGGGATGATGACTCTCTGCTAATATAGTTTTAGTTCATCACTTTGCCCATTTGTTTACTGACATTTGTGCACTTTGTTTTCTTGTGTTGATGGAATAAACTTTGCTTGCTCAGCATGATCACATAAAAACATTTGGCAGATTATCATAAAAAGTGATGTTTTAATCCAAGCTGTTGTTTTAAAATAGTTGACTGAAGGCTTTAGAAGACTCTCTCATATAAACAGCAGTCACTTGACCTTTTGTTTTAACATATTGTAAAATTATATAGTTGCTAAAGCTATAATATGACTAATTATATATACTATAAAACTAAAAACATGCCAATCAGTGAAGGTTTATAAGGTATGCTGCTTGTTTTCAGGGTTTGAAGCGGGCCCCTCTAGAAACGTGACGGATGAAGACCGCCTTGGACCCCTCCCCAGCGTCCCAGTAAAGGGCATCGACTGGCTCCTGGTCTTCTCCATCCTCTTCATCACCGGGTTCACGTTCTACGCCATCCTGAAAGCAGACAACATCCGCTGGCTCATACCTGGACAGGAACATGAGCATCAGGACTGAGAACTCTCACATCAAATGTCTAAAAAGATTTGAATAGATTTTTTTTTTGTTTTAAAATGTCTAATCTACTTATTTTTTAGTTGTTTGAATGAAATAAAATATTTGAAATGTTGTGATTTAAGTTAAAAACTAGAAAAAATAGCATTTGAAAAGTGCAGTGGGAATGCTGAGCTCTGAAGGACAGTTAAAAATTTGTCTAGGAGTTTAGTTTAAAGCAAGCGGAACAGAAGTTAAGTGAGTAAAATGAAACCTGTAATAATCAGAACAGGCACTCAATCAAAACACAAACTAAAATTAGGTAATTTGTAACGGAAAGATAAAATTAGCTAAAACAATAAACCAGCCAAACTAAACTGTAGCTAAACGTTAACTTTTTCTAAACCATATCTTAAAGAAAAACAGTAGTTCAAAGCTAAAATAAGCACAATTGTAGCTAAAACCTTAAATTTGCAAAAGGCTAGCTAATAACTAAAAGTAGCAAAAACCTAAAGTTGAAAACAAAATAGCTAAAACCTAAATGGAGCAAAAGACAAAAACTTAGCAAGGATGCTGAAGCAAATTTCAAAGAGAATATTTTGAAGAAATTAAAGAAGTCTTAATGTATATTTTGTAAATGTTTTAAAAAAAAGTACAAAAACCAAAAGTCAGCTTTATTTTTTAACCAGCAGAATGTTTTGATATTTGAATGTTTAAAATGGCACAAAGTATGCAGAAGTAGTTTGACTTAAAAAATGTATGGAAGAAACTTTAAATAGGAAAATACACAAAGATGGATTTTATTTTTGGCACTCGTGGAAAAAAACCGCTTGTTTTTTCTGTTTCTGTCAGCAGATGGCAATAATCTTGGAGTTCAAAGTACAAAAATGCAGGTAGTCACACTTATCATTTTAACAGCACAAGTTTATCCACTTTTAGAAATCTTGTTACAAAATAACAGATATGTGCAATCTGATAATTTTGCACAAAGGTCTGCATAAGAGTCTACATCAATAGTCACTCAAGTTGATTAGTTAAAACTTTGCATTTGAGCAATAGTGTGATATTTTACTAGATGTGGATTTCAACAACAAACCAAACTGGAGTAATTTACAGTCAGTTAAATACACCGATCCCCCCTTTCAAATGAGATTTCTATCTCAGAGGGGTTTTAATCTGGTTAAATAAAGAAAATGAATGACAGAACAAGCTGCATTCACCAGCTTAAATTATCAGTGGGCATGTAGGTTTATTTGGCCTTATAGCGTTTAGAGTCCCATCTTTTTAGGTAATTTTAATCAGGCAGTGGAATAAACACCTATGGAGAAGTGACAGGGCCCAAGGACAAACGGAGAGCGGTGGCTGTGGAGAATAAAGACAGCTGGTTAAACTCTGGTTATGTTTTGGTTAATGGTTATTCGGAGGACGAGCAGCTCATGCCCCTGCAGCCTGAGGAAACCTCCGCTAATCCGGAACAGCTCGTCTAAAATGGTGAGTGCCGCGGCGGGGCTGTTAGCATTAGCATTAGCATTAGCATGTTTAGGCTGTTTAAATAGGCGTTTAACGTGAATGTTGTTGTCCCGCGCGGTGCAGTGTTGTACCGTGAGAAGCGTCAAGAAAAGCCAGCTCCCCTCCTGGTTTCTGTCGCATTTAGTTCGTGTCTCTTCAGCATTTACTCCAAATTTAAAATCCCAGTTCTTCTGTTTTAAATCCAGTCGCGGTAATAATCTCATATTTGTCCCACTTTTTATTTATGTGTGTCAAAGTTTTGCCTTCAATTCCCTTCTGATGGGTTGAATTTGTGGTAATTTCAGTTATTGTGTATGAATTTTGGAGTTGTAACAAGCTAAATTAATGAGTTAAAAGAAGCTTTGACATGTCTTTTTTTAAATAATTAAAATATATCTTGTTTTAAAACAAAGAAAATATCAATATTACGGTAGTTAAACTATTATTTATTTCTCAGTAATGACAGGTGTGTGTGTTTTTGGTGACGCACTGCCCCCTTGTGGGCGAAGCATAAACAGCACCGGGTTTTAGATATGAGAGACAAAAGGGGCTGAAGAAACACATTAAATTTAATAATACTAAATAACATTGGAAAAGTAAATGTTACTGTTGCTTAATAAATTATCCCAGTATATATATATATATATATTTAAAATATTACAGTAAGTTTAGTAGTTACAGTAAAGAGATGCTCCTTTACAGGGACATGTTGAGTATTGAAACATTTCTTGTTTGCAAGCACTTTAACATTGTCCTTCCTGTTTTACTCTCTGCCTGCCTGCGTAGTCTTAAAATTGTTGTTGTTTTCGTCTCCAGTCGTCAGACTCCCACTGGCTCAGCCATGCGGACCGGGATCAGCTGGTGATGGAGCTCAGGGCCACAGGGTGGATGGAGGTGGAGGAACGGGACGCCATCTTCAAGGAGCTTCACTTTAAAACCTTTAATCAGGTTTGTGTTGCTTTTGACCTGTTTACAACCTTAGACCCTGCAGATATTCATTTTCTTTAATCACATCTCTAGTATGTCTTATCAATTATAATCAGATATATTGAATCAAGTGGTGATCCACCAACCAACCATCCATCCATTTTCTTTACTCGCTTCTCCTTTCCGGGTCGTGGGGAGCTGGTGCCTTTCTCCAGCAGTCACTGTGTGAGAGGCGGAGGACACTTGGACAGGTCACAAGTCCATCACAGGGTCACATAGAGACAAACGAGACAAACAACCATTTCCTTTCTAATCCCACAATTTGGCGTCTTGCATGGCAGCTCGATCGACTCTGTCATGTGTCTGTGTGAGTTGTTCCAGAAACAATTCCAGAGTGAACAATTCCAGAGCGCTTTGCCCACAGATTTGAAGAAAAACAGGATAATTTAGCATTTACAAGCACTGTAAGAACAATACACACAAAGAGTGTCATTGTTTTACATCAAAATGTGACTCAAAAGTTGTTTAAATCAGTGGTCGATGATTTCAAAAACAAAACGAGGATCATAACCACATCGGCCAGAAGTGCCACAGCTGCTTACTGCGAGCATGCTTTTACTTTTACTGGGAAGAAAAATGTTATTTCAAGCAACCAGAACTCTGCTGAAAATTAAATCGTTTTCGGTTTTGTTAAAGGGACACTCTTGCAGGAGTAAAATCACGTTTATCTGCATACTTTATTCAGCAAAACTGAGCGTAAGTGCGTACTAAAACATCAAAATTGTTCCCAATCCAAACTGCTCTTTCATGACAAACGCACGTGGCATTTGGCAGCCAGTCACAGATTTTGCTTACAAATTTTCAAATTATCTGATCTGAATAAATATGCTGTTTATTTCAACACCATACAGCTGAATGAGACTTGAAGATATAAAAAGTAACACACAGGTTAAAAGATTAAGCAATATCCATGAATTATATGCAACAAAATACACTTATGTATGCTTTTGATTGCTTTACAGTTTGTGTCATGCTGATTGTAAGACAGAATAGAAAAACTTGTGAATCAACTCTTTTCCATTTGAAAAGTGCATGGGGGCAAAAAGACGAGTTTTAGATTTAGTTACTATATTTTTTTCCAGAATTTACAACTGCATCTCAAATTATTTGCCATCAAACTGAGCTTATTCAGGTGGCTTTATGGGAGCAGGTGTTTAAAATCCTTAAATTGAAACATTTGTTATGAACAGATAACCTTTTAAATGTACTGAATCAGAAAAAATGTTTTAGTTGTACAAAAAAAATCCTTCACTGGGATCCAGCTCTGTGCTGTAAGTGTCTCAGGAAGCCATCTTACATGTTTAATCCCACTTTTTCCTAAAGCTTACTCGGATGATGGGTTTGTAATATTTTACCTCTTGTGTCATCTAGCTCTGCCACCTCTCTTGGGTTAAAATAAACATCGAAACTTCAGCATAAATGGTTTCAGTGGGTTTTGTTTTTTAATCGCATCACTTTTGGGCAGCTGGCTGCTTCAGCTCGAATACGTTTCGTTGGAAGTAAACTGCAGCAACTGAAGGGCGCTTTGCGGACTTCCTCTAATCCCGTCGTTAGTTGTTTTAGCGGGTAAAGCGGTCTGTTTTTACACTTCCATGTGTTTGAAGTCAGAGGGGTGAGTACTGACGTCCCCCCATGTGTGCCTCCCCGTCTCTGCAGCCTCGCTCCTCTTTCTCCCGACACGTCAGGCTGCATTACCCGGAGACACGCCAGGCAACCAGTTGGCAGCAATTGGGGTTTTGATCAGAATGATTTCTTTCACAAACAATCAAATTAGTTAAAATGTCTCATCTGGTTTGGAAACCACTAACAACCTCATCATTCCTTCTGGTAGATGCGCTTTGCTTGTTGTTTTTTCTTGCTCGTTGCTCCCCTCTGGTCCCTGTCGCTCTTTTTATTTTTCTTTTGTTTTTGGGAAACGAGCTCACGTTGTTCCAGTTTTACACTGTTTTATTCTATCTTTCAAACACTCCTTCGATCCGCCGATGTATATTCTCACAACCTCTCCAGCTCGTTTTTCATGGCCGATCTTTAAGGGCTTTTAGCCGAAACGAGCAGAGATGAGGAGCGACATGCTAGCAGACTTCCACTCTCCACTTATTTACAAGTGATGGGCTGCAGGAAATCAGATCCCTCTGCATTTGTAACGACGATAACAAATCCCGTCTGTGTGTGGAAACGCTTCCCGAAGCGGTCATCGGGGGGCGGTAGAGCTGTTCCCAGGACTGAGTGACAGTTTGTCGAGCTGAGCTGAAAATGAAAGGAAAAAGACAGCTGTATTTGCTTTTTACAGGTTATTGTGGGAAAGCTGCTCAGCGTCCACGCCGTTTTCCTGTTTTTCTTTTTTACGTACATTCATTTTCTTTTTCAGTCTAACTACTTCTACATACTTTGTGCTGTTTCAGCTGTTCATATATCAAAACATTCAGCTCATTCAGGAGATGGCTGCTGGGACTTTTAGCTTTAATAACTTTTATACTTTTCAAAATATTTGTTCTTATTTACAGAAATATATTGAGATCTTTTCAGTTCATTCAAAATCATTATTTTTGATCAGCTTCAAGTCCATTTTGTTATGCTACTTTTAGCTTTTTGCTGCTTTTAGCTTCTCGCTATCATTTTTGTACTTTTAGCTAGTGTTCTGCTTCTTTTAGCTTCTTCAGCAAATTGCAGCAAAGTCATTCAGTTCTCAGCATTCACACTGCATATCATCAGAAAACACAATAAGTCTTGTTTTTCTTTAATCACAGCTCGTGGAAAGTGTTACAGCGCTGTTGTTACCAGCTCGGGTATTTATCTGTCGGTGCACAGCAGTCGGAGAAGTTGCTGCGAGTGATTTTCTACGTCAAGTTTGTTGCATTTAACCAAAGTTGAGAGGAGAAAAACTTTTTTCTGGAATCATTTTGATCGGTGAGAACCTCTGGGAACATCTGCATGTGCCCTTGTCTTTAAAACAGTAAATTCTAGTCAGAATTGTTCTTTTTTTTTTAAAGTTGCACTCACTGATATTGTTTACACACAAGGTTTTATGCCGTATATGTTTAGAGATGACCATCTGCTATACATTTGACTGGATGAAGTGGAAACATTCATGTGACACAAGCGAAATGGGTCGATATAAAAGACTTCTTGTGGTGGAGAGGTGAGCTGTGCATGCTCAACCGTTGTGTTGTGTTAGCGGAGGTTGACAACAGGGGCATTCCTTCATTTGCCACAAATATTCAGTCAAAAAAAACCAACAAAACTATTCAAAAGCTGCTTTTCAGGATGAAGAAACAGGACACTTTTGTTCCAGTCTGACCTCTGAAGTCAATATTTTAATCTAAACAAGAGCATCTGAGAGGATTTATATTTTTAGGTAAAGTCAAATCAGTTTTAATTTCAGTGCACAATTCATCAAACAATAAAGCATTAAAAAGGAAAAATATGTCCTGTAAATAAAATAAACTTTGTCTTCACAAAACACAGGAACACAGACATAAAAATGGGCGAAACTTTAAGAGTTTAAACATTCATAAATGTTTTATGCACCAACATGATTTCTGTATTTATCCATGAATGGTCAAACTTCTGATATTTAAAAAGCTTTTGATTCATATCGTCACTAATTATTGATAAATAATAAATTATACATGAGTCAGAAGAACAGCCCTTTAATTAAAAATTAATAAAAATAAAATCTATTACAGTAAACTAAAATCAATATTTGACAAGGTGTCAGAGGAGAGGAGATTTGTTTAAAGGGATTTAAAAACAGACTTTTATTTATGCATAAGGTCAAAAGGCTTGAAAAGCAAATAAAGGAGTTTTTAAAATGAATCCTAAGATGTATGGGTTGTCATTAGATTGAGGCTAAAATGAAGGGAAATGTTCTCATATTTATCAGTTAAAAGACGTGCAGCAGCGTTTTGTACCCTCTGAAGACGATGGATGGAGGAAGCAACGACCCCCGGATAAAATGCTTCCTCCAAATATTTCATTTTGAGTAGTTGGAAGCATCATGTCATAACAAAAACAGCATATTGTGTTCTATCAATAAAACTAATTTTCAGCAACATTTTTAGCAGTGATTACATTATTGATTGATTGATATTATTGCCTCCCTCTGAATTTGAAATATGATGATTTTTTGCCCGAGGCTGTGTGTCCATGCGTTTGTCTATACCGTTAACAAAATATCTCGTGAACCACTGGACAGATTTTAAAGAAACACTAATTGAATAAATATCTCCATCTGATTAACTTTTGGAGTCAGTCCAATCCAAGGTGACCTCCACAGCCAGTCAACCATAGCCAACACAAACATGGCTGTAACTCAATTCATTCTACAGATATTGAGCTCAGATTTGGTGTGGTAGTAGCTGAGAGTCATTACAATACAGTCTGAGTGTGCATGAGATGGTGACGTGCACAATATCATTTGCAAGGTTTGACCAAAATGAGTCTAACGCATCCTAAGAGGATTTTAGCTCTGGCTTAAATGAGGCGGGTGACATGCATTCATTCAAAGGATGCTAGGTCTTTAGTTATTGATTGCATTTACAACAGATGGGTGGATTTAGAAAAAAAAATCATAGTTTGATGAATTACATAACTTTATTTAGCAGTGGATTTTTTTTTCCCGAAAATGAAAAGCAGACAGCTGTGTTGACTTACTTGTTTACTTCTAACCTTTCATATCCACGTATAAAACAGAACAACTGGAAACCTTAAAATGTGCATATATTTTTATTATCTTAATGCTTTTATAATGCAGGTAAAAACACACATCCCTGAATTAGACGTTATTCATGAAGTCATACAAGGCAGGTATTAGAAGTAAAGACATATTTGTGCAAAAAGAACACGATACAAGTAGTCAAACAACATGCCAGAGCTTTGGTTCACCACAGACAATAACCGCGTTACAAGCAGCCAAGAAAGCTTTTAAAGACGAGCTGTGTTCAGACGGCTCTGTTCCCCCCCCCCGGTTTTATATTCAGTCAGAGCCTCTCTCTCCTCCAAATCTCCTCCAAGCCTCTGCCTCTCGTTAAGGACTTTGGTCTGCTTGTGTTGAATAAGTTGTCCTACAACTAAAACTGAGCCCCTGGGTAAACCGAACTCTCAGAGCCGCCCCCCGCCCCACTTTACACACACACACATACACACACACACACACACACACACACACACACACACCACAGACTGTATGCATCCACAGAGGTTTTTAGGCTGATGACTTATTTCTCTGTTTGTGGTCACTATTAAATTCAATTCTGTGCCAGCTCACAAAGTTGGACAAACTATTTAAAGTCCAATTATAATCCAGTTCAACCCAATTCAGTCTCAAATAGGTTCACTTCCTTTTGATCGTTGCTTGTATCATTTTGCATTTTCCCCAACTCTGTCTGGAAACGTGATGCTGACACTAAAGCTTAAAATTATACAGACTTTTCTTACGTCCAGTATGCTCAGACCTGTGTGCAATAATGTCTCAAGAACAATTTATAGTTGATAAATCTTTTTTTTTTGCTTGTTTGTTTGCACAATATGTTCTGTCCCATGAATCCTGCCCTCTGTTCACTGGTTTACAGCTACTTCCTATCATGGCCACTTCTGTAGCTTTCATGTTTTTATTATAGTCTGTGGTTTTTTATGGTCTTTTATGTCTCTTATGTGTTCATGTAGTTCATAAGAGAAACATTTTTTTAATATAGCCTCTATTTAATTGAACAAATTGTCTTGATTTTATATGGTTTTTATTGCTTGTGGCAGAAATTAATTTACAGGAGGGCCTGACTGAAAAAGGTCAGCCATTAAATTGAACAAAGCCTTTAACATGCATGTTGTCTATGTTGTTCCTGTTGTCTGTAGACCTCCTCAGGCCTTAAACCAATCTATCTTATTACTTAAAGAACAAACTGTATTCAGAATATAAACAAATCTCACTGGGAAAGCTGAAATGCTTCAAAGCAGTCTTTTAAAATATCAAGAACTAATTTTTAAATCTGTAATAGTCCACAGACAATATAAGTAAAGATGGATTGATTAATCGGTCGACTGATTTTAATTGGCCGGTGATGACCACTTTAGAAAAGTCAGTGTAGAAAAACAAGATTCACTGATAAGATACTGATAGGCTCTCTGAGACGCCCTCATTAGATGCATATCTGCTCACAGTTCGATGTTAGGTCATGGTTCTCTCCAAGTGACTCAGCCTTCCAGCCATGACGGGATTGGTGGCGTTGTTGTCTTACTGATGAATGAGCATTCCCCGACAATCTGGGGTTAAATGGATTCTGCTGCTCAGATCCTTGGGATGTTCTGCTTAACGTTTCTATTGTAATAAATTGTTTAAACCAACTAGCTGGGAATTCCTGTCTCTCCTATCTTTTGGGCATAATTAACCGGTTATCAAGTAGGAAGGTAAAGACGCAGTAGCAGCTGCTACAGCCACCATAATTTATTCTTTTAAGTCATTAAATCAAAATAAAGGCTTCTTTTTATGTTTATAAAAACACACAGGAAAAAAGTAAATTTTAGACAGTTTGATTGGATAGATCTTGACATAAAGAGCCCTCATAGTCTCACCCCTGGCTTGAAGCCACTTTTAGGTTTGTTCTCAACCAATATTGTTTTATTTTCTTGCTTGTGTTCTTTTAGGCTACGTTAACAGGTCTGAATGCTCAATTTTGTTTTGTTGCTGAGCTCTGATTCAGACTCCGGTGTGAACAGTTTATGGCTCTCAGGTGACTCACAGAGGAACATGTGACGTCACACAGCCCGGTTATGATATCACCTCTGAAATTCAGCTTGAACAGCATTGTCACATCAAATCCTAATTACGTCCAGAGTCTCACTTTCTGTCCGCTGACTGTTAGCGGCGTCCGTCATGCTCGTTTCGTCCAATGTTTACATTCGATGTTGCCGCTTCCTGCCTATTCCCGTGCAGAATTGTGACGTTTGTTGCACTTCAATGATGTAAACGTCGGATAAAATGCGACATGACTGTCAAGACTGGGGTTGTTTTGAAAAACATCAGATATGTATCCAATTTAGGAGCACATATGCCAGAGATCTGGGTCTGATTTGAAAAGAAAAATCCCATTTGTGACCCTCAGACTGTAATAGGAAAAAAAATGGTGGATTTGGGCCACTTTTGCCTGCAGTGTGAACGTTAGTTTCTGCACATCACATTGGGTTGCTTTGAACTTAAAACAGGTGTTAAAAAAATAAATAAAGCCGATTTAACAATTATATGATTTCTTTTCCTGACGTGTGTTCAGTTCAGTTTTGTGTATGTGCGCGTTTTGCACGACACAAATGGAAGTTTTGTTTTCTAAAAATAATAGCTGTAGAAAATTGTCTAAATTGTTGAGAATTTTCCAGAGATATTTGATAGTTCACAGAGCTTTCAGTTAAATCTGATCGTCCACAAATGTCGACGATTTGCATGCCCACATTTGTACGCATGCCGACCCCAGAGAAGTGCCTTAAACACGTCCTTTTCTCTGAGTTAGAGGCCTATTAGTCAGCTCAGTGGTGTTAAGTTCCCATATCTGTCTCCTAAATGGAACTAGAAGCTCGCTGTTATCATCTTACTCTTCTAAAGTGGCTGGGGTAAAGTTGCGAGGTGTGGCACCAAACTTTGAGATTTAGTTAATCTAACAGATCATGGTTAAGTGATGATGGCTCTTGCGTCTGCTGTCTGTCTTTTTTAACCTTGGAGGTAGTTCAACATTTAATGAGGGGTTTGCTTTAACGCCATGCTCGAGCATTACGTGACACTCCTTGCATAAATAGAAGCGGACATGCGAGAGGTGTTGTCGCAGATGATATCGGGCCCTAACTGAGTGGTAACGATGCGGTAGAGCATTTATCATCTTTAACACCTGCCAACGAAGGCAGAGGAATAACGTTTTTGTTTAGGTATGTTTGTCCGTACTGTTCGCAAAATAGCTCATGAACCACTGAACGAATTTTAATTAAATGCTCAAAAGTATTTATTGAAAGAGTATCTACAACCGATTAACGTTTGGAGTCAATACGATTCAAGATAGCTTTCTTATCAAACACAAAAACGGCTATAATCATTTTACAGATATTGGGTTAAAATGTACTGTGGTCGTAGCTGTGACTCATCAGTCTTTCAAGCAAAGCTAGGCCTTTAATTATAGATAATACTGGCTCATTAATGGGTGTTAATGATGTAGTAGAGCATTTATCTTTTTTGATAGAGTATCAAAGTAAGGCTTCAATCGTCTGAAGCAGCAGAAATGTGAAAAGGTTAATTTTCCACATGTCCATCAAAGTTTCTGCTACATGAAAGAACTCTGACGTCAGCAGCTTTCCTTCATAATTACTTAAAGTTTGACTTTAAATGACATGTAGCGAGGCAGTCTTGCCCAGCCAGCTGGAAGTTTGTGAAAGAAGAGAAATGAGACATGAGAGGTGTGGTCATCATCACATTCATCATCACCGCAACCATCATCATTCAAATCACAGTGTTCTTGCTATTTTGCTGCAGAGGAGTGAAGGTTTTCCTGGAGGCCAGCACTGATGTGGGTGATGATGGGCCGCGCGGGGTAATTATCGGGTAGCAGCGGCGGTGTGTAACGGAGGAAAGCGGCTTGTCCTTGTTTGTGTGTCTGTGTGTCGGCAAATACTTGGAGGTTTGTGTGTTTGTAGAGTGTAAATGTGTCCGTCGGAGGCTAGTTAGAGGAGGCACAGTCTGCATGCACTTAGTCCTGGCAAAGCAGAGCAGCATTTCTAAGCCCTTGGACGGCGCAGCGGTGGAAAACCGATCTGTAAATAACAGACACATGTGTTTGAAACTGAGTCCTGTATTTCAGCCCACAGCCGCAATGAGGGCGAGAACACCACTCTGCTCCGACGTCAAATTGTCTCATCTAGTGTTGTATGACAATCATGCTGTAATAGCACCAAAATGGCTCCTAAAATGCATGTGTGTGTGTGATGGAGGGGGGGAAAGAAGCATGGTGGGGCTCTGCTGACGGGTGTTTCTGATTATTTGGGATGGGGGTCCTGTGTAATGTCATGTCAAATTATCGAACTCTGACAGCTATAGCTTGTTGGAGCAGTTGAGACGACGGCTGGCTGGTTGGATGTACAAATGGCCAACTGGTTGGCTGACCTGCTGTCTTGGAGAAGCGTGGCCCAAACAATACAAACGGGGTAAACAAAGCACTTTGAGAGGGAGAGCCCTTGACCTTTGTTGACATGTTGGCTGGGAGCAGAGGGGTGCTTTTATTTTCTTTCTGGCCCAAGTGGAGGGCATCGCGATGACAGACAAACGCAGCACCACCACTTTGGCTGCATTGTGTCTTTCTGCTCTGTTTACTGCCCCCAAGGGACCTCCACCTGTGAGAGCAGGCTAATGGAAGGCACAATTTCACAGTCCTTTTGGGGAATTTAGTTTATTTTAACAGATTTTAACTCCAAATCCTTATATCAGCAAACTACAGCTTTCTTGACCAATTCTTTGGTGAGATATGAAGTATTTCTCAGGTTTTATTTTTGTAGAAATGTCATTTTGTGCTTCACATTCCCTTCTCCCTTGTTCATTTTAACATCATTTAGGTCTCCTTACTTGTTTAGAGAGTGACACTACTAAAATATGCACTTGTATAAACTCTTGAAAGAAATGTTAAATTTGGTTGTTGTAACAAACAAACAAAGATAAACATAATAATATTAATAATACTGGAAATTAGCCGTAGATTGTTACGCCCTGAAATTGCATGTAAGAAACTGAAGATATTTTAGGTTTAAGAGGGTTTATTTACATATAAACAAATCATAAAATGTAGTCATTCTTCATCTTTTCCTTTTCACATTCAGTCAATACAATATTGATCTAGAAAGAATGAACCTGTCTTCCTTTGGACCCTCGGATACGGCTGCGTATCTGAGGGTGAATTGACGTGATCGGTTATTGGTTCAGACCAGAGACTGCAAAGTTCTGTAAATGTGTGAAGACCTACAGACGTTTCCAGCTGCATATATACGTTACGTTGTTACAGTGCTGCTTTAAATCGGCAGACATTAAGTGTACAATCATCCCAGCATTTAGGAGGTAAATGCACCTTTTAGTCACACATGCTTATAAAAACAACAACCTGAAAACGGTTTGTGTCTTGCAGAATAAAAGCGATTCAAACATATAAAACTCTTCAGTAAACGCGGCAAATTATCATGCAGTTATAATCAGTATGCACACTTAGATTGCATTTAAAAAAAAAAAAAAAAAAACAAACTTGCAGAATTAATAGTTTGGTTATTTGGTCATTTAGTGACTGACATCAGAGCTTAAACTTAAAGGAGTAGCTTGTTGCACGTCAGGTAATCTTTTTTCTGTCTGAGTATCTGTTGGCGATTTTATGATGTAATTTTCATGATCTGCAAAGATCTTGTTGATTCATTTGAATAGTTACAGGAACCTCCAAATATACATTCATGACATAAACAGCATTTACAAAATGGACTTTTTTTGCTTCAGTTTTTGATAATGGAAGTTGATTAAGTCATTTTGTCCCTTCTTCTTCATGTTTGTGGTGCCATTCCTGCAGCGTAGCGGCGTTATTTTTCAACATCGCCATGTATTGTTTAATTAGATAACTGCAGTGAGTGTTGCTTGTTTCAAACACTGGTATGAGGAGCAACTTTGTTATATTATCTCAAATATATAATCTCAAATGTGTTTCTGCAAAGCCTCTGTCAAGTCTGATCATGAATTAGCCAGAATCCCTAATCAGTGTTTAACACACTTTTCAGCCACAACATCACAGCAGCAGAGGTTTGCAACCATGACAATTGCTGGTGGAAGCAGAAAATCATTGATAATAAACCAAATAAGTAAGGGCATAATGACAACAACCATTATATTATTTTATATATTTGTAAATTGTGTTTTATTTTACATTGATTGGGATGGTTTCTTTAGATTTTACAGTCCTTTGGCAGTAGTTAAAGGTTCATTTATTAAATGGAGTATTTAAGTCTGGTCAGTCAGAAGTGTTTCTAAATACTAAGGGATGGATTTTTGCTCCACAGCAGCATGGAAAGAGTTTTTTGAAAAAGCGTGTTGTTTCTAAATGGGACGATGTGCAGAAGCCCTGAAGTGTCAACACTGAATCCTTTTACCTGTCACTCAATGTTTCCCATAAGCAGGTTAGCCTGCGCTCTGCCCTGAGAGGGAAGACAAGTTTGAACAACACCTGACATGACAGGCTGCTTAACCATCTCCATTAGAGCCAATGAACGCTGAGGAAAAGCAGACCGCCTCACTCTCCAAATTGGTGCCTCTGGGGTCAAGTTGCAGGAATATGTCAATTACTTAAATTGATCAGGAGACGGTTTCCTTGATAACCAATTTGATCAAGCTGACGATCGTGTTACACGCATAGCGCTGCAGAGGAACCAGGCAGGCCTTCTCAAAAATTGGGTCGCCACACTGAAACGCTGTTTCCTTTTGTGAAAGTAATTCTGTTTCGTCATGTCAGGTGGTGGGTGGGGGCCGCAGCCACAGCCTGTAAACAATGGCATTTCAGTTGATTTAATTAGCCACAGAGGAAGCATTTAGGGGCTTAATTGAGATTGCAGTGGGAAATTGCTCTGAAATAGGTCTACCTGATTATTTTTTTCCCCCTCTCTCCTCGCAGCGAGCATGACGAGGGATTTCACTCTCCTCTTTGTAGATAATTAGAATTACCGTAATCACTCCCTGGATGACCTGTGATTGGAGAAAGCCGCATGCCAAAACCAGAAATATGAAGAGTGTGTATGTTTCTGTGCGTATGCTCTCCGGTCTGCAGATTTTGGTGTGGTCTTGATATTCATGCACACAGACGGGTTGTTTAAATGCAAAGAGGCGACATTTTGTGCTCCTCGGTGCCTCGGATGGCAGCATTGCTCATTATCTCGTATACGTCTTCAGTTGCCTTTTTTAATTTTATTATCTGTTTTGTTTTATAAATCTGGGAACTGTCAAACTGTTTTCTGTTGAACTGCAACAAGTAATTGTTTTTTTTTTAAGGAAATCATGCACATTTTTTTGCTTTCAGCCCTCGTTGGCCCTCTGAGAAGCCATAATAATAAATTTATACAAAAAATAACCAGCTAATGATGTCTTTTACTCCAATTGTTGCTTTACCTGCACTTTATCTTGACTGTTTAAGATCTAAGAGCATATTTTGTAACCAAAATCTATTCTTAGCATCAAATTATGTTTGAATAGACAATATAAGACATTTAACGCATCATATAAAACCAACAGCAAAGCCAATAAAACTATAAACACTAAAAACAAACTCAGAATGTCACCATAAAACAATATTCTCTCTGATCAAAACGTCAGCTTTTACATCTAAATTTTGGCATATCTGGAATTTCTAAAAAAAAAAAAAAAATGCTTACATTTGCTCTGTGAGATGAGCTTCTCAAGATTCAAATGCTGTTTTTAAAATCTCAGTACAAGCTCTTGGTACAAACCAAGAATCATAATAACCTCCCCGTACTTTTAGATTTGTAGATAAGAAGGTAGAAGACCAAAAATAGCTTTTTAAAATGAAAATATGCTAATGTTTTAGTCTATGAAAACATCTAAAACATGAAGGTGACGTATTCTGATGTGAAAGAATGAAGCCCGAAGCTCCATCAAGCATCAAGCCATGCATAAAACATTTATAAAATATTTCCATAATCCAATAAAAGAGGCAGATGGGAGTCTTTTATTAGCCGTAAATAAAAGACAAGACTTGATTCTTAAGAAAACTTAAGGAGTTTTTGCATCATTAGTTTTTCCAGCTGCTGGATGTTCGACTTGGACAGAGAATCATCAGTCAGGATTTTTTTTATTCAGACACTAACTCAGTCTGTGAACTATGAAAACATAGAAGATTCAAGGACTTTTATTTATTTTAAATAGATAAACAGCATAAGCGTTGTTTTTTTAGTATTCGAAATCAGTTTAAAACTGCACAAAGTGCGTTAAATGATTTTAAAAGTTTACTGGAGCTGACAGAGCTTCTGATGAGATGTTGATGCAGCAGAGTACACTAATATGTTACAGCATCTAATAAACTGAAGGTAAAGTTTATAAATTACAATTTGATTTCAACACCACTCATGCAAAGGAAAGAGCTGTTTGCCTAAATCCGTTAAGTTAAAACTAAGTAATTTTTAAAGATATTTGTGATTGTGTGGCTGTGCTCATCTACAGTTCGCAATGTATTTTCCTCTCCCATTTATATTGAGGCAAGACTAGACAAAAATGTGCAAAATGACAACATCAACAGTGCTTTTTTGTAAAGGAAAGAAATGCACTTCCTTGGTATTGTTTCAGACCTGAACTGTTTGTTTCCCTGCAGGCGTTTGGCTTCATGTCACGAGTGGCTCTGCAGGCAGAGAAGATGAACCATCACCCGGAGTGGTTTAATGTTTATAATAAGGTAACGGCTTTCTCTTAGTGCAAATAAAACCTTGCAACAGTACACGGAAAGATTCTTTTACAGAGCTTCATCTATTTAGTATCAGTTACAGAAATCACAACCCGTGGAGTCACTTGTGGTCTTTGCAGACTTGGAGTTGCTGCCATATTTGGTTTGTTACAAATTACAAACTGAGGTGAATCAAATAAAACTCAAAATCAAATCAAACAATCATCGTCGGTTCTGGAAAGCTCTCCACTCAGAGTCTGAAACACATTCCTTCAGTCAGGACGAGGAAAAAAAACAAAATATTATTTTTTTTAATGTGAAAATTTTGTGCAAAAATCTTTCCTAACACCAGTGCTCAGACTCGCTCTGTCCCTCTCTGCTTCAGAGGTAGAGAAGTGGTTGATTTGACGAAGGTAGTCCGTGAAAATCTCTCTGCATTAGACTGTAGCCTCTGAGTTACTGTGCGGTGGACCGGGCCGCTTTAGGAGGAATGCTTCCCCTAATCCACTCTTTATTAAAGTGGCTGTAGAACGGTGCTGCAGGTCTCCGAACCACAACAGCTTCTTTTTTTTTTTCAGCAGACGCTTACAGATAAATCCCAACGCTGATTTAAGTTCTGCCTCGACAAAAAAAACATCTACACTGAACACGTGCTAATATTCCATAAAATAACTCCAATTCTGCTTTGTTTTCTTGGCTGTTTTATAGTTTTAAGCATATTTTATTTGATAATCTTGGATAAATTTTCTCTGTGGGGTGTAAAAACGCTGGTTTAATCAAATATCATCAGCTAACAATAAAAGTGAGGTAAAGTTACAGCTGCTAAAGTACACTGAAGTAAAACAATGCTTTTACTAGCATGGAAATACATTTTTGCTGTCTCGGGGCTACTTTAAGTCTTGTTTTGTCCTTGAAATTATAATAAAATAAAATAAACTATGACATTTAAAAAACTGTCTGACTGAAATTAAAGTAAAACATACAAATAAATCAGCTTTAAGATCCTGAAACATGCAAAACTAACTAAAGGTAGTATTTACATTTTAAACAGATTTTCAATTTTCTATTTTTCTTTTTTGTGGTGAATCTACCAGAGAAATAAAAAGAAAACCTAAAATCGCATGAAGTTAAATTCCAAAATTATTTACCAACAATTTACCGACTATTACTAATTATATCTTTTGCATTATTTCATCTTTAGGATTCTTCTTTCAAATAACTAACTGAATAAAATAAAAAATATCTAATGCAAAAAAAAACTGGTTGACTTCACTTTAAATGACTACGTGTAAAAAATAAACTACATATTGCAGAAATAACCTGTTTTTATATTAATTGTTGTTCATCTGATAAGACTTTTACTGACTGAGCTCATTTTTAACACAATATATGCAACAATAACATGCACATTTTATTCTCCCTAAACTGTTCTGTACCTTAAAATAACATTATATAGTAATATTTGGCAGTAATCCTTAGAATAATGTTTTTATTGCTTTGTGCCTGTCTTCTCAGGTCCAGATCACACTGACTACACACGACTGTGGAGGTCTGTCGAAGCGGGACATCAAAATGGCCAAGTTTATTGACAAAATTGCGTTGTCCATGTAGTTATTTGCTCTCTAGAAACTAGAGACAATCCTAGCAATCCTCCTGTGATTTTGTTTCAAATAAATATTGTGTAATTTTTTATTTTTATGGCATAGTCTTTAAAAAATTTGTACAAGAATAAACCTTTGATTTTTGTCAGTGTTGCTCCTGGTATTTGTTTGGTTCCATTCCAGTCAGATACGAAGAATGGAGTCGCAGACTTCACTTTGTCACATTGTTGTTCTTGTTTTTTCCCCCCTCCCTGCAGATGGTATTAAAATCGAGTGTACTTGCTCTTCAGTAGTCCATGCAGGACTTTCCAGGGATCTGCAGGATCTGCTTCTCCCCACTCAGTCCTCCCCGAGGCCACATGTTTTTGTTTTGGCTCTCCAGACTGGAGCAAAAGGAGGTCAGAGTCGGTAGGAAGGGGATTTATTTGATTTACAGTTTGGTAATGGATGCCATTAGAAAAAGATCAGTGAGTAAAAATAAGTGTAAGTAACTACATGTTAAAAGAAGGACGGCACCACAAACAGGCTTCTCTCTCTCTCTCTCTCTCTCTCTTTAGTCTGCTGCAGGAAACTGAACGTGTGATGCGTTTCTTTCCTTAAATATTTATCTTGCCTTAAAGCATCTGTTGAACATCTCCTGTACTCTGCTGGTTGTGGTTACTCAGGACAAATCTGACTCTACAAACAAAACGAAATTCCCTTTGTTAGGCCTTTATGATTACATCAGTGTGTTGGAAGGTTCCTAAATTCATTTTCTCCCTTAGCAGCGACTTTGTGCATCAGATGTTTCCCGTGGCTGCTTATGAGACTTGCACAACAATGAGAGGAATTTTGGAGCATTCCTGCTTAGAAAACGGGTTCAGTTCATCGGTACCTATGATTCATCTCGACTGAACAGACCTCGTGAGGTCATGCCTCAACATTTCTGCTCGGCTGTGGTTTAAATGCAAGCTTTCATCTTTTTCAAATATTCTATTTATTTATGCTTTGTGTTGTCCAAGAACACACCTGGATTAAAACATTGGGTAACGGTGATTACGCACATATGTCGTTGTTCTACATGATGCACGTGGGCACGCTAAACATCCACGCATGGCTCCCCCTGCCTGTTGTAGGATTTGGACAAAAAGGGAATATGATCATAAATTAAAAGGCAGTTTGTCTCAACAGCAATCTTTGCAGCCTATCAAGGAATAAGCCAACATTTACTAATCAGAAATCAGGTTTTCTGATATTTATACGGAAAATATAAATATACTTTGATATTTATAAGTTCAAAGTCTGGACATTAGTAGACATTTTGGTTGTAAACACACAATTCTTGCAAACTGTTTAAGTTTTTTAAGTCAGCATCTTCATTTTGTTCACAATGCCAAATGAGTGTATTGATGTTCTGTCACCAAAAAGGAATAAAAACATTCCAGTTACACAGATTATTAATGGGAGTTAATCTATCCTTTGACAAGATATTGTAAAATCTTTACCTTTAAAGCAAACAGAGTTCTACATTACTGTCTGGATTTTAGCTGACTTTATAATTTGCAGCAATCCGTTTGGTGGTTTTCTTTTTTGTTTGTTATTAGAAATGTTTAAAAAGGTGGCAGTCCACGGTCTTTGTCACTTATTAGTGACCGTAACCTCAGTGCAAGATGTCTGTGGTGCCGTTAGTGGACACAAACTGAAGAACTTTTGTGATTTAAGCAGGTGTTCAACTGAAACTTTTGACTTTTATCTGTTTTATTATTCAAGATGAGAAATATTAGCAACTGAGAAGAGTTTACTTGCTTATCATTCAGACTTTATGGCCTTTCAGTTGTTAGGAGGGGTAAAATGTACACAAGAAAATCATTGCCACTCTCATGTTTTACGGTACAAACGGACACATGGGCAGCAGTTTGTTTGGTTAGCTTTCAGCAGAGATTGGAAGCAGCTGGAAACCTACAGTAGAGCACCATCCAGATGTGGCAAAATCAACTTCTCATCTCTACCAGTCAACAAATGATATTGTTGATTTGCTGAGATTTCTGCACAGAAGGTTACTGCATGTGTTGCAACGAACGCTTTGGTGCTTCTGTGATGAATCTTTGCCTCTGATTAATTATAATTTCCAATATTTGGACTGGACTCTAAACAGTGACGTCTGCTGCACATCGCTGTAACCTGAACTAAATGTAACACGGAGGCGACGAGAAAACTTCCAACTTGAATCTCATGGCGACACTTTTACCTTTTCAATAGATTGTACAATGTGTCATATTTTCAAAAGCTTTTTTTTTTAGGTCAACACAAACTAATGAGGTCAGAGTTAGTTATACAGACCTTCTAGACCTGTTACAAAAACGATCTGCACCAACCATTTATTTGGGTATAACCTCAAATTATTAAAATTAGACAATATTTCATGTGTGCAAACTACTATTACCAGTTAATGTAAGTCTAGAAACAATACAGCAGTGAATTCAGGTGTTTTTAATGTTTCCAACACAAACCACTTGTTTGCACTTCACTGTTCTGTATCCTTTCAGGTAAACGTGCATGCTGCCTGTCAGTATTTTATTTAGAGGTGCTTATTTATTGCCACTCGGAGGGCTGTCGCTGATGAAAATAATTGAGTAGAAAGAGGTTCTACTACACAATTCTGTTTAAACTTTTGCAAAAGTTTACCCATTCAGATTCAATGCAGTATATTCAGTTTTCTGCTTTTTTTACGTCTAAAAAGCATGTTGCGTCAGAGTTATCATTTTCAAGTTTTATACAGTTATTATACGGTTAATAACTACTGATGACAAATAAGGCAAAGATAATAATTTGGAATAACACAGTAAAGTCAAATTGTCAATAGTTTTTGTTTTATTTATTTATTTTTGCTCTTTTGCCTTCGATAGCAGTTGATAATCATTAAATTGGTGGAAAAAAGCACCAAGCTTTCTGTAAAACTTCTCACTTAAATTTTGAATTGCTCTGTTGATTAGGAAAACAAAACAAAAAAAACCCATAATTGCCCTTCAGAAAATTTCCTATGACTCGTCATAATGAGACCAAAAAAAAGTAATAAATTATAAGCTTTCCGGAAGCAAAGGTGACAACTTTTGTGTTTTGGTCAGTTAATCATCTGAATTGCAAATAGTTTTAATTTACAGTCTATTCCACGTGAGAAACTGGCATTTTTTTAACAATATGATGCAACATGATATGAAATGCAGCATATAATATGATAAACAAATTTATTTTCCAGAACTACAAGGCTGTCTGACTGAATCATCAAAGTTCCAGAGGAGACTGGAGGACAGAGGCTCTCTAAGTGACCAGACAGCCTTTCCTTCAAAGCCGAGATGAGCCAGAAGGGTCCAGATGTGGCCCCTTCAGATAATTGGCCTCAGCTGATGGCCAGAAGCAGCAAACAGCCAAGTCAGCCCTTCTATTAGTGAACTCCCTGGTTTCTGGCTCCTTAATCCGTTTTTAGCTTCACCTACTAATTCTGCACTGCCAGCAGTTCAGCCTGCACACACACACACACACACACACACACACAGCAGAAAGAAAGACAAACAGGAGAAGTTATGGGTGAGAAAGTGGGGAGGGAAGTTGATTGGCGGATAAGAGATTGCAGAGGCAGAGTGGATGTCAAACGGTGAGAAGGGGCAGGCTCGGAGCTTTTTCTTCCTCTTTTTCTGCAGACCTTTTAGATGGAAAAAATAATTCTCCTCTGCATAAATGTCCAGTGCTCATGAGTGCAACACAAGGAGAAAAATAGAGATGGAGCTGGTTATTTACATAAGTGAAAAAAGAAACCACAAGCACTAGAGAGGCTTTCTGGGCTTTTTCCAAGTCTGCCTGTTGGCGGCTCATCTGTTTCCTCCACTGGTGTGCAAACTGTAGCTGCACTCACTGGCTGTGTGAGGATGTGGAGGCAAGTTGCAATTTGATACTGGCAAATAAAGATAACAAGGTAATCAAAAATCAATCTTGACTTAAGTCTGCTTTGGGAGCTTTCAGGGAGGAGAACGCAGACTGGTGTTCAGCATACGAGCCTGTCTGTTGTGGGATTTGGAGCACACACACACTGCTGATAGTAATCAGTGTTTGCACTCAATGCCAGAAAGGCAGCCGGGAGCTTAACATTTGCACAGACACTTGTATGGCCTTAGCTACTTGATCAACTGCAGCCTGATTCTTTTTTTTTTTTTTTTTTTTTTATGTACCATGTGGTCAACAGTAACTGAACAGGCACCGACTATTCTCACCTGCCATGTGAACAGAAAAAGAAAACATAATTTACCAGAGATTTGAGGAACTGAAGTAACTGACATCATGCAGACTGAAGTGTATTTATTTTTAAAACCACGTACTTTAAAACATGGTTCAAATTTTCTCTTCCTAAAGGGATAGTCTGGTCATTTTTGAAGTGATGTTCTGTCAGATAGTTATCAGTAGTTTGTAGTGACATCAGTCATAGAGCACAGAGTTTAGAGGGGCTGAAGTTTTCATGGCAGCCCCTTTTTTTCAGGCTTATAAAACAGCTCTTTCTCACGCCACATTAGCTAATATTAAACCTCTACACCAGCAGTCCTCCAAAACTGACTCCAGTCTGAATCCTGACCGAATGACAAATGAGTCCAGACTCAGTCCACGTTATGCTGCGTTGTATCTGAATGCACTGACATGATGCAAATACGTAAATCTATCTTTGCTGCTGTTATAGGAGTTTTTTCAGCTACTTTAAAAGCGCACAGAGGTAGAGAGCGTGCACGGAGTGAGTGTGGGGATATGTGAGCCTGTGCGTTGAGTTCTGTGTGAGAATCGGAGATTGAGGAAATTTTCTGTAAATGTTGAGTTTCTTTCAGTAATTGTACAGTGTTGCTGGTCTGAGTCTGTTGAAAATGAGCCATCAGCCTAACCCGGACAAAGATATCTGTCCTTTTCTCTGTACTAAGTGCTTTATGACTAATGTCATGGCTGATAAGGTTTTGATAACTATTTGATAACTATTGATGAGTATCTGACAGAAAACGACCAGCTATCTCTTTACGTTGCTTAAGTGTACACTTTTAAAACAATTCAAAGGGATTTTAACTTTTTATATGACTTATGAGTTAGTCAAGAACTTTATCACTTTTGAGGATTGTTATAATAAAAAGAAATGAGTTCGTACTGCCTCAGTCAGACCTGTTATGTAGTTTGTGGTATGCACCAAATAATCATTTTCCTCAGAGTAGCCAAAAGAAATTCAACTTTTTGCAGTTTGACAAAAAGAAATGCATTTTTTACACAGTTTTATTTTTTTAATTGCAGCAAAGGACAATTTAAGAGCTGACAAACCCGTTGACCATTCCTTTTAGAATTCTGTGAAACGACCACAAAATAAAACCACGAAATGCTACAGTTTACTGAAACGCAGAAGAACAGAGTTGCAGCTGACGAAACATGAGCAGGTGAGCCATTCCATGGTGACGAAGCCCAACGAAGCGATGTTTCAGATGGCTGTAGGCCCAGGATTCTTTTTTGTGACACATATTTCCAAACGTAACTGAACACTTGTACGGTACTGTTAATTGGCAATAGGTGAGCTATGGAGTCCAGATTCCTTTAAATAGAGTGATGAGTCAGATCCTTCACGGTGTGGTCTTCTGTCTTTGTTCAGCCACCCACAGCTTTCTGTCTCTCCAGTCTCAGCAGCTCGACTCAGCAGGCGCTAATCCCTAAATGACTGTCATGTGTCAGCTTTGTCAGAATCACTGCAGTACGAAAGGCAAAGTCATGGATGTAATCACACCATTTTCTCATGACACATATAATTACAGTAATTCCTGTTGTTGTATTCGGGCTTGGAATGGCATGCTTTTATTGGCCAAATATTCGTTTGTGCCGTCCAACATTTTTAAACTCGATCATTGAGTTCAGAAATCAGAAAGTAGTTTGATGGTGGATTTAATGCTTGAGCTTTGATTAAACTGCAGTCAGTTTGGACCACAGGTTGTTAACTAGAACTGTTAGCCACAGTGATCATCCATCCATCCATCCATTCATTATATGTCATCCATTCCTCATCCAGTCATCATCCCTCAGTTTATCCATCCATCCATCCATCACCTATCATCCATCTGTCCATCCATCCATCCATCCATCCATCCATATATTCATTTATCCATCCATCATCCATCCATTATCTATCATCCGTCCATCCATCCATCATCCATCCTTCCATCCTTCCATCCATCTATTCATCATCTCTCATCCATTTCTCATCCAGTCATCATCCCTCAGTTCAGCCATGCACCCATCAATATATTCATTTCTCCATCCATTAATCCGTATATCAACCAACTAACCAACCACCCATCCATCCTTCCATTCATTTATCTGTGCTCTAACGAGCAGTCGTCCTCCAACAAGCGAGTCGGAGGTTTGATTCCTGGCAGTATACAGTGACAGTCACATGTTGGGTCTCTGGGCTTGTCACTGAACCACTCACTGCTTCTGATGTGTGCCCCATCAGTGCATGAATGTGATCTAAAACACAGATTAGACTCTATAGAATGATTTATTTAGATCTACGGTAATTCTACATAATAGTTATCTGTAAAGCTTAAAAACACTTGAAATGCATCTTTAAGATCTATTTCTATCTCATTCATCCACCCTGACATTATTTTTTACCAACCTTCTGTTGATAATGGGCTCATCCATGATGTTCATTGTGACTGACCATTCTCTCATGCTTTATTGTTTATTAGCCAGTATTTTATTATGAGGATCAGGTTTTTGGTTCTGGATATAGTTTGGAGCCAAAGTTTACAGAAATGCAGCCGCTGTAGTTCAGCTATCAGGATCACGTGAGCTGCAGGGATTTGGCAGGAGCTGCAGAACAAAACAAACAGACTTTGAGCGGCGCTGCAGTCAGGGAGGGAGGCCTCTTGTTTTAGCAGGTTGTATTTTGTAACTTACTGGGCAGAGTTAAAAAGTGTCAGTCAAAGAAATGAGTCATTTCTAAACCAGATTGAGTAACAAATGTTAGCTTCCTGTTATGTCATGATGGGATATATCATCCTTCAAAATACTTAAAATAAACAAAAAAATCTGTGTCAAACCTCTAATAAAAACAGCCACCTTGTCTGCTTTATGCAATTATTTTATCTGCTGATCTGTGAAATTTGACTCTGTTGCTCTGATTTCTTAATATGGCTGCATTATCATCTTGCAGGATTATATTCTAAGGCCTCTTCTGATCAAAAATATTGCTTAATTGCAACATTTTTTTACGTGACAAACTCAGTATTTAGTCAGAAACAGAGAGCTCACATTGCTTTGTTAAACAGGATCTTGCCCTATAGTAAACTTAAATCCTTTATTCAAGTTATTCATGCAAAGCATTTTAAGATTGGTTATGAAGACATGCTGGAGTACACTGGAAGGATATTTATGTTGTTTTTATTTAAAAGTACTGCTTTTGTTTCTACTTTTATTTTATTCCCATCTTGATACATGCTGAATATGCTCAGTCGACAGCTTTCTAAAGATCCAGTGTTTTATTAGTGCCCTGTTCACCACCTATTATAACAAATGTGAAGGAAAAAGTGGCAGAAAGCTAACGAGCAACGAAACTGTAATTTTGCATTCAGTCTTGTGTGCCTCGCCGCCATTGTGATTTGTGTTTTAGACACTCAGCAGCATAAACTTTGCTGTTTGACTCAAGTGGAGGCCGACAGCTTGATTTGTTTTCTGTACTTTTATAGTGTTTTGTTGTACTTTTACAACTTTGTTTTTATTACTTTCTATCTTTTGAGATTTTTAGCATTATGCTTTTATTGTTATTTTAGGGACTTTAATGCAGTCTTTGTTGTTTGTAAAGTGCTTTATAAACAAATAGACATTATCTTACAGTAGAGACTGTCCCAACCAGTCGATGTCACTAACCTTAAAGCAAACTAATAATAGCCTGGAAGTAATATATATATATAGTTTCTTTTGTAAACATGAAAGCTTTACTGTATCTATATCGCAACGAATGCCAGTGTTAATCTTTTAGGCCATGGAGGACATACAGCACTCCTCAGAGTTCCCTGCAGAGAACTTCCAGCCAACGTAAAGGTGGAGCACATCCGTACAATTTAAATCCTTTAATTGTGCAAACTGAAAAAAAGATTGCCTTTGATCTAGTTAAGTCCTGCATCAGTTTTTGAATGCTTTCCAGGGAAATGAACTCATTTGCCTGCAGCTTTCCTTCCTGGAGCTGCGGCCCTTTAAGTAATCAAATATTCACACAGGTTGGAAAGACTGGAAAATGTTCTTCTTCCAGCCTGGCAGTAAATTGTGCAAAAATAGCCCTCATACATTCCTAGACTGCAACTCGGCTTATGAACTGACTGTCTAGAGTGAAGCAAATAAACATTTTTTAATTATTTTTTGGTGCCAGACGATTAACGGACATCTAGTTACCTGCCTGTCCTCATCTTTAAAGGTTTTTATTCAGTCTAATAAAAAAAGCCCTTCTTGACATAAGATGGTGCCTAATTCTCCTCTGTTCTGCCAGTTTGTCAGATCGAGTCTGTTCACTGGCATTTTTTTTACTCGGGGGCGCGCACAAATCCCTAATACTTGTAAACTCGTGAACGCGCAAGGTTAGGAATATCAGGACATGCTCAGTTAAGTCAAATATAAACTGCAAAACTACCTGTCTGTTCTGTTCTATTCTATTCTGTTCTATTGTCTGGTCTTGTGGGGATTTCCGAACACCAGTTTAAATATTTACCAGCTACAAATGGTCGCGCTGAACTTTGCCCTCCAGGTTCAGGCGCGCTCACGTCTCCTTTATAACCCCAATCAGGCCCTCAGAGGAAACATTTACGACACTTTTGTTTTTGTTGGGAATCACTCCGCGCGCGCTTTGTCCTCCTGACAAATCAAATCTGATAGCGACAATTACAGCCGGAGCGCGCGCCCGCCTTAGGTAAACGCTCTGCCCCTGACGTGCACGCGAGGGGGGAGGGAGGGAGGGGGTGAAGGAGGGCGCGCCCAAGAAAAGAATTTGAAGCTGCGCGCGCTGCTGGTGTTGTGACTTGTTGTGCAAAAAAAAAAAAAGTCCAACAACAGTGTAGGTTACGGAAAGGTTCTGTTTATGCTAAATATAAAAAAAAACCATAATGCAACTGGGGTGTGTGCGCATGCGCATTTTAGATTTTTTATTGCTAATTAAATTTGGAATAAGCGTAACTCTCAGGTATGGCAGGAGTACAGAAACCTGAGCCTTAAAACAAGCCTGGATGTTGAGACTTGACCCTAACCCTCACTTTAAGTTATAATTTCAGATTATTACAAAAAAAAAAAAAACCTTTTGGACAAGCTGATGCTTAGAATAAAAACGCAGAATTTCAACATATGTTCTGGGAATAAATCCTAATAAAAACACAGAGTAACAATATAGGTCGTTTTATAAAAAAGTACCCAAATAAAACTTCACGGACAAAAACAATCTGTATAAAGAGGATAAGGTCAATTTAGGAACATTTTAAACTATTTCCAGGTAATGGTAACTTATATTAAATATTACTTTGTTTTAATTAATGCCTTAGTTAATTGGTTCCCAAACTTGTCCAATTCTGACAGCATAAAACCATCTGCAAGTGTGTAAATATGACTAAATAAAACACAAACACCCTATATATCTAAGTCTTTTGTATGAGTTTATGACTGCTGTTTTGTTATTATTATTATTTAAGAGCTATGGCACAAACGTGGTATTAGTAAGCAACTTTTTGTATTATTATTAGTATTTCTGGAAATAATTCCAAGAAGCCTCAATTGTTGTTTCACGAGTCCCAGCAGGGGTCCGACCCCAACTTTGGGAACCAGAGAGTTAATCTGTTATGGATGTGAAGAATTCTCGTTAAAATTTAATAGAATGAAAAATAAATAAAATAAAAATAAAGAGTTTTTAGACCAGTGCAAAATAAGTTAAATAAAATAAAAAGGTAATTGTAAGAGAGCCGAAATAAATCTTGTTGTTGTGCAGCCAGACTGTTTTTTTAAAGTGTAAGACTGAATTTGTTTGTTGCCATTTCATAAATTTATCAATATTTTGATTTTCTTTAATTGTTTTAAAGTTTTATTAAAGTGCTGCCTCCGATCCTGGCCCCTCTTCCTGGCCTATCAGTTAAAGCTCACAATCATCGCTGCGACTCTTGTTTAGGGAACTAATATCAGTCTGATGGGGAGTAATATAGATATGAGGATTTCTGCAGGTGTCAGAAAACTAGATATGGTCACTGAATAAACTCTGCGCGCCTGTTGTTGGAGCCGTGCGCAAAGAGGGGATTTTTCTCCCCCTTTCAGACGCATTTGGAGAGAAAATTCCTCGGAATTCGCTTTAAGTTTCCTGTGAAAAATAAAATAAAAATCTAATTTGGATACAAAGATCCTTATTTGATGCAGACAAATTCAATGCACGTAAGTTTTAAAGCTATTTCTGGTAATAATAAGAAAAAAGAAAAACACTTCATTATAAATGAGTAACACTGACACTTTATAACCAGAGCATTTAGCGCATAGTTTCATTACAGAATATGCAAACTATTACCTTCATGTTTCCACGTCACGCAAACTGTCTTTTGGAAACATTTCAGCAGGTATCAGATGTAAAAATGGGGGCTCTGTTTCTCTGAACAAGTATGTAAAATGCTTTTCAAATAATGTGTCAAATAATAGGATCCACTGTGTGCAAGAGAAAGAAAAATGTTCCAAAGCAAGGCATAAAAAAATGTGCTTAAATGCAGGTAATTAGTTCAAATAAATGCACAAATGGGTCTGAACGCCATTTTGAACCGAATGTGTAATTCTGCTGTTAGTTTCGTTCAACAAACAAACAAATAATTTTCTAAAACAACTTCTTGAAATAAAACCTCTTTTTCTGGAATTTATTCAAACAAACATGTTACAATAAACACACTCGGACGTTGAATCACCTTTTTTTATACAGCTTAAGCTAAAGAACTTCTGAAGAATCTTACATTATTGTACAATTAAACATGCGGTTTTTTTAAGCAAAAAAAAAAGTTTTTTTGTTTTTTTTTAAACTGGGAGGCAAACAGGTCGGTGGCACTCTGTCTATGCAAAAAACAACAAAAAGCACACAGAAGCGGTATAAAATATTTACAATAGAGGCAGGTTTCTTCCTTTTTCTCGCTTTTTGTTTGGTTTCATTAAACTCGACAATTGTTTTGTTTAGTTTGTTTAATTTTTGTTTTGTTTTGAATCCTTGTTTTGGTCCCACTCAGTCTTCAAAATGAAGCAAAATTGAAAAGGAAAGAAGAAGAAAAAAAGTCCCTTTGTTTGTTTTCATACGTTAGACCTGTATATATATTTACATTTAAATATGTACAATGCAGCAACGTAACACGTCTTCATCATTACAAAAAATCCACAAAACCTGGATCTTTGAATTGCTGTGCAAGTTCATCAGTAAACATGTAACCCGCATGATCCATTTTTTTCGTCTGTTTTTTTTTTTTTTTTTTTTTGGGGGGGGGGGGGGGGGGTAAAAATGATCGCAACGGATCCAGTCTGGTTGTCTTTTCAGATGTTAATGTGTGATTCCCTACTCCTCCTCTTCCTCCTCATCCTCCCCTCACCCCTCCAGGGCCCATTCAGGCTCGGATCTGACCCGCCCCGGCTCCGGGTTCGGCTCCGGCCCGTCAGCTGTTGTACTGGCACGCGTTCAGGCTGGACCCGGGGCTCTGCAGGCCGCTGTACCCGAACGTCGGGTGCTGTTTGGACTTGAGTCTTAGGGTGGCCAGGCTGGAGTTACACGTGTCCCGGTACACGCTGTACGGGGAGCCGGGCGGCCCGTACGGACACGCCGGGGACGACATGGCCGAGTTGATGCCAGACGTCCCGATGCCGTTCAGGTTGCTGATGTTGTTGAGGCTCGGGGCCGGCATGCCCGGCACCGCCGAGTGGCCCATCCCGGAGGCCATGCTCATGGAGGAGATGGAGTTGGGGGCGGAGAACATGGACTGGGAGGTGAGGGGGCTCATGGAGTTGAAGAAGGTGAAGTTCTTGGTGGAGAGCGGCGCCGGGGCCAGGCCCTTGTTGGTCCAGTTGTTGTAGGTGTAGGCCGGGTACATGTCGTCGTAGGGCTGCATGAGGCCGCTGAACTGCGGCAGGTAGCTGTTCTTACACAGGTCCATCTGCTGGTTCCGCTCCCGCTTCCTCCACTTGGCGCGGCGGTTTTTGAACCACACCTGCAGAGAAACACGCGACACAAAAGGCTTTAATTAACGAAGCGTCACCATGGAAACGAGACCCTGTCCTCCCTGTCTTAAAGAGACTCGTTGTAAACTATCTATAAAACATAAAAAATGTTATTCTGAACTAAATCAAATAGTAAAAGGTTCACTCCACTAGTTTTTCGGATATATCGACATAAAACTGCGGATTTTACTCAACAAATCTGTAATTTTATTTCTTGCTTCATGATTTGTTTTTTACCAGCCTTTATGGTTTTGCAGTGAGTACCTTTAAAATCCACTCGATCATAAACTCACAATCTTAATGTGCTTTATTATAAAACAAGCTTCCCATAAAAAGAAATAAATATTCTAAATTTTATGTTGCACAAACGTCCAAACTTGTTCCTTGGAAACTTGCTGCTGATGCCTTCTGGGTGTGTTTATTTATATATATTTCTTTTTTAATTGAGTTCTTTGTTACGTTTGAGTAAGCTGATACTGTTTCAGCAAACAGAGGTTTAATCTATAATTTATAAAGCTTATTATTTGATACTGTAGTTTGCTGAAAGACACTTTTTCAGTTCCAGCCGATGGATCAGACCGTGAACGCATCACTTTGGGTCTTGAATTAAAAACATCACTTTTAGCCCCGTTTTCTGTTCGGAAACGTTCAGATTTGTTGAGCTTTATTGATTTTCATTTAAAGCCCTTAAATGAATCATTTAATTTGCATAAAACGATGCGAGTCTGGAAATAAAACGCACCAGAACACCAGAGTTTTTGGAGGTAACACGGATTTAAAGTTCGTTTTGAGTAAAAGCGCAGATTGAAACGCTGTTGTTCTGCAGTGACGCACTTGTCAAACTCTGATGCATTTATCTTCACGCCTGAAGGAAACGTGACCAAATAATAAAAAAAAGAAACAGTCCGCAGAACGGCACTGAGCAAATCATTTTGATTGATAGTAAAAACAGTTCATGGGTTGGACTCTCAGTGTGTTTACAGATTCATGGAGGTGCGGCAGAAACAAAAGCGCACAAAGACGTAAAGGAGCGAAGAAAACGCACAGACTGCAGTTTATTTAAAGGATTAAACAGGTTAACTGGTTAAAACTCATTAAATCCAGTAAATTTTTATTCAGTCACTGTGATTGTATTCATGTCAGATAAGTGTTTTATTTTAACAAATGACCGGGAAAATATAGCTTCCCCTTCTCAGTACTCTTTGAGCGCTCCTCTCCTTTACACTCCTGAAAAGTAAATCTCTAAACTTGTTCTGAAACGTTTTTCTCTTTTCCTACTTTTCCCCCTTTTTTTTCCTCTCCAGAACCTTAAACACTGGTGCGCATTTTTTGATGCAATTTGAGCCAGTGGATTTTTTGCAGGGACGGGCTGTCAGGCGCCAGTTGCTGGAAATGAAAACCAACTGCGATTGTTTCGCTTAAAAAAAAGAAGAAAAAGGAACTTCTTTTTCTCACAGAAAAGAGAACATGTAGCTAACGACGCAAGCTCAACATTTACTGAGGGAAAGCAAAGTGGTAACATTTATTTTAAAATCCACTGCATCCATCAAGGTGCAGACATGAATAGTTTTCTCAGTGGGGAGAGTAAAGGTCCAAAATGATGACATCCAAAACAAATAATCCATCAGCTGCTCAGATACAACCTTTAAAATGTCCGACTTTTTAAAATATTTTCTTTTGCTAAAACTCGTATAATATTTAACCTAAATATTAATGGGGTTTAAGGTCCAGGGTGTTTTTATTCGTGCATTCTGAGGTAACTGCAAAATATTTAACAGTTTAAGTCTGTATGGTGGCAAACTTTTCAGAGAAATGCGGAACACTAAAGAATTCATATGGAAACGACTTAACCTGAAATATTTTTTTACATTATAGGAGCCTGGCTTTATTAGTGGGGAAACGTTTTTCTGGTAAGTTTTCTTTAAATGTGTTAAATTTGTGTCAAAAGTTCAGTGAACGCAGCCTAAATGAAATCACGCGGTTACGCACAAAGTTTTGTAATTTTAAAAAGCGACAATTTCCTTCCAAATTATTTATTTTTATTTCGATTTACCAACTGGAGTATTATTTAGAGTTTATTGTCCTGTTTTTTTATTTTTCTAATTTCAGAAATGTGTAATAATTCAAGGTTGAATTTGAAGCTGAGCGCTTTTTACGCACGGCCGCCGGCCCGCCTGCTGGTCCGTCTTACCCGGACTCTGGCCTCAGTCAGGTTGGTCCACACGGCGATCTCCTCCCTGGTGCTCATGTCCGGGTAGCGGTTCCTCTGGAAGGTGGCTTCCAGCTCCTGCAGCTGCTGGCTCGTGAAGTGAGTCCGCTGCCGCCGCTGCTTCTTCTTCTTGGGGTCGTCCGCGCTGCCGTCATCGCTCCTGAGCTCCGCGCTTCTCTCCTTTTCTGCGGAGAAGAAAATCCAATAATGTGTTTTAAATAACACGCAAAAGGTTTGTCATTTGGTCCTGTTAGAGGTAAGCATTTCAGTTAAGTTTAGCAACAAAAGGTCTGTAAACCAGAACTTAAAAGAAGGCCGGCCTAGAAACAAACAGTTACGCATTTGGTGGTTTTGCATCAGTTATTTTCAAACACACTTAGATCTGATTCTACTGACAGATATTTACAAGATCTTTATCTCCCAGCTGTAATCATGTATTCTTGTCTTAAACGCCTCATTAAGCTGAGAGGGGCACGCGCAAAGGTCACTCACATAACCAGCATTATACCCTGGTTGTTTGACACAAATAACAAAAGCAACTTAAACTTTAAAAAACAGCTTATTTTATCAGCTCAAAATGGGGACACGAATTCCAGCTTACTTACATTTAAAGTCTTTAAAATTTGCGGTTAAAACAGAACAGTTTTAGTTTGGATAAGTGGGACTCGGATACGATAGTTCATTTTAATCCAGGTCAGCCTGTTCCGCACATTTTTCCGTGACAGATTCCGGTGTCCTGCCAAGTGACTGGTTCGGGCAGCGCAATAAACACACACACACAAAAATGGAAAGTAAAAAAAAAAACCCAAAACACCCCAACTGGACTCTTTCCTCGCTCCGTTTTTGCGCAGTAACCGGAGCGCAGAAACCACTGCCTTTTCTGATGCAAAATGTTCTCTTTGCGCCCTGTGAAACGGACAAAGACGTCTCCTCTGACAGCCCAACACATGCATGCGTACTGAGAGTCAGAAAAAGGGGTCGAGAAGCACTCTGACTGTGTGTACCTGCCAGCTCTGCCTCTGAAGACTCGCTGCTTGAGTTCTCTAAAGTTTCTCTGCTGCTGTTCGGGGCTCTCTGTAAATGAAACGCGGCGGCCACGTCCCGGGGCGGCGGCGCTCTCACTGCCTCTGCCAGTCTGTCCAAACTCATCCCACCTTAAAGACAAGGATGCGTGGAAAAATAAGAAACTGGATGCGTCCTTGCAAAAGCGAGGAGGAGTGCACACACACGCACACACACACACACAAACAGAGTTTTGCTCCACAGCTCCGTGAGGACAAATCCAAACACACCAGGACATGAGCGGCTGAAGCATGCGGGGAGAATTTCCACGAGTGCAATTTTCTGTCTTCTTTTTTTTTTCTCCACGAAAAAACAAAACAAAAAACAAACTGAAGAGATGGTCAAAGAAAAAGCTCTCACAGCTCAGCTTCCCTCCGTTTTGCAGCAGCGAAATGCTCCCTCCGCTGCAGGAAAACGCTCGTGTCCTCTGTGACACAGAGGAAGCTCCGGCTCTCACACAAGAGACCCACCCATCTGCTGCGTTCAGCCTCCCCAAGAACGAGCGAGTCCCACCCACTAAAACCTGCAAGAAAACCTCCACCCCGACGAGCTGCTCTGACGTCAGGCTGAAGCCAAGGAAAGTGCTTTTAGTTGATGAGAAGTTTATTTACCCGATTTACCTGGAAACCATGCTCAAAGCAGTTAAATAATAAGGAAATGCACCTCGGACACAGCCTATTAGCTTAATATACTCTACAGCATGTGTCAAACTGAAGACCCGCGGGTCAGACACGGCCCTTGCAGCAATAACATCCGGTCCCTGAGATCATAGTTTAAATGTGATTAGAACTGGCCTGACAATCTGTGATAGAGAGTGCTCGTTGCTTCTGATTTTGCTTAATTTCAGACAATAAAATCAAACATAATTTTCTTTTCCTGTACTATACTATATCAAATGTTGCAAAGCACTTTGCTGAAAGTGTAGAATTTGGGAGCAGATTTTTAGGTGGAAAATTAAGAGTGACTGCTGCTAAATGCGAAATAAAATTAAATTAAAAAAAGTAAGTCAAGAATAAATATTGAGAATCGTGCAGGGCAGTGGAGCGCCATAAAGACAAATAGCCATCTTCAAACACGCTAGGCTTTTGTAAAACTTCTGCTGGACCAGTGAGTTTCCTGTTTCGACCTAGCCTATCTTTCTATCTGCATGTTTTGCTCAACAAATTTAAGCATAAATACAAACCAATACATCAAAATGATCAGACTTCTTGATCTGAAATGGCTCTTGCATGGAGTCACCGTTTTTGCCTTATTTTCAGTCACGTAAATGCAGCTGTGCATTAATTTTGCTTACAGTTTTTTTTATTTAAAGATATTTTTACCATCAATATGAAAAAAAATTGTGGAGATTTTGTTTCTTACTTTATAAATCTTTTTTTTAAGATTATTAATGGTCTAGATGACTTTGCAGTAATTCTGATGTAGAAAAAGCAACAAAGAAAACCCAAATGGGATCAACTGAACTCTTGCAATGAACTTGCAGCCAAGAAAAGATGTTTGTTATTGGACTTGAGCTTATCTGAGCAACAGGGATCTATTTTAACCTATTTTCTTCTCTTAGTTCAAAGCCAAATATTAGTAATTTGAAAGGTATTTTAGCTGAATTAATAGATTGTCCTAAACTTCAAATAATAAATGCAAAAGCGCTGACAGACGGTGCAAGAAATGAATGCTAATTATGAGTCGTTTAGAATCTGATTTTCTTTAATCAGTAAGGTTGTTTTAAATTTTATGTCTCGGTCTTTCACACTTTTATACAGAACCCAAGGTTGATTTATATGTTTTCTAAATATATGTTATCCAGTTTGACTCTTGAGTTTTTCTTTTTGGCCTCTTAGACACTCCTAACACAAACTATACGTTATTTCCTGTGTTCATTATTTTACTTGGGGAGCGCGCAATGTTGAATCTTTCGGAGGAGTAAAATGGGCCCTTTATCCATGCAGGCATGTTGGAAACCCATCCGGCAGCTGGGTGTTTCTACACACACTCACACACACTCACACAATGTATATGTCGGATATGTACCGAGCTGAATAAACATTTGCCATCCACAACGGGCCTGCCCAGTTACTGTTCCCTCTGTATGATGACTTTATTGTGTCCATGACTGATGAGCGCTGCGCACTGACAGGCGCATTGATTCCTTCAGACAAAGACACACTCAGAACTAATAAATGGCACATCATATCTCACATAGCTTAGCAGGATGGTGATTCTGTGTGTGCCTGGACTATGACCAACACCGCAGGTTCTAACAAATAAACCAGACAATAATAATAGTTGACAGCTGCGGGTCTGTCTACGCTGCTGTTTGTCCAAATAATCAGACAGAAATTCCTTTGCTCTCCAACTTTACGCGCTCTGGTTCTGAATATTCGCATAACGGCACGCTGACGTCCCTCTTGGTCACACTGAAATGAGACTACTGATGTTGACACGTTTGACCTCAGTCTCCTGATGCGCTCTGTTTCTGTGTCTGTTGCAGCAGTGCATCTAAATGATGCCCTGAAAACGCAACAACTCATGAAGTTGTGAAAGTTTCGAGCCTGGCACGTTGTCGAAATTAGAGATTAGAGTCTGACTCACGGTGAAGCTGCCAGTTATTGTTCTTATTTTGTTGGATCAAATATGACCATTTTTGTTGCAGTTTGTAACCATTTTTCCCCCGTCCTGATGATGTTGGTAAACTCGGTGGGTCTGAACCACAAAGCTCAATTTGACCCTGCAGTTTTGGAGCTGCACTGAATGTTAATTTGGATTTTTATTCAAGTGGACGTTTTAAAAAACGACTTAATTGTTTGGTTTTTATTGCACAATTCTGTTAAACAAATAATAATTAAAAAATGCGTTCAAAGAGATAATCTGTCGTCCTGACGTGCATGCACTGTGGCTGCAGTTCTTCGGACTGTATGTTCTTCAGAACACCCTTGTACTAGTGTGCAGAACAGCACAGCTTCGTCCAGATGTTCTGTTTTGTCGGACTAGTGTAAAACACGGAGCAGCTGCAGAAGAAATTAGCCCATTTTCGAAGCCCCTCTCAGTTCGCAGCGCACTCTTTCATGAAAAAAATCGGTTCTGTGTGCGAGTTTGACGTCAGGTGAGAGGCCTCATAAGTAAACCTGACTCATTTTGTGTGATCAGGAAGGAATTTGATTCAACTCAAGCCAATATGAGCCGCATTTAGAGCTACTTGGATCTGTTTTGGAGACGCACAGGTCCGCAAACACACCAGTTACTGATCTGTGTGTGTCTGTTTAGCGTGACTGGAAACATTTAACTGATCTGGGTTTTATTTGAACGAAGAGCTTATTGTATTAAAGAATAAACAAGCAAAACTTTCTCAAACCACTGGCATTCCTGATCTCGCGAGGAAAAAATGCGCTCAGAAAAATCATTTAAAACAAATAAAAACCCATTTTAGGCACAAAGATCAAATATCTCACCTGGTAAATTTTCCTTTTTTTTGTTGGTTTAATTCAGAGTTGCAGTTTTAGTCTGCTTTGCAACATGAGATGAGCTGACGTGCAGACTTTCTGATCTACTCTGGACGTCTGAAACGCGGAGCTTCACCGGCGCCAGTCTCGAGCTTTTCGGCCTTTGTACAACTGTGACTTCTGACATAAGATTCCCGTCCGACCGGCACCCCCACTCCCCCGAAGGCCCTACTGCACACAGTTGTGCAAGCTCAACAATCGCCTGCCTCTTTGCCATCTGCTCTTCACCCTCTCTGCTCAGGTCTCATCTGATCCAAAGGGGCCCTGCTAGCCTGCAAATAAGTACATTTAAATAATGAGCAGAGTTTGTGGTTTTGGAGGTGTGAAGCAGATTTGTGTCTTTTTGCTATCAGTCACCATGGTCAGCAATTAGCAAACCGAGCGCAGCAACCAGGTGCGTAAAATGGTTTTTGGGGGAGATTTTTGGCGCAAGAAATAAATCAAACGTGCGTTTCTTGCAGAACATTAAAGCAGAATAAAATAAAAGCATGGACAGGTGACCCAAAAAGTATTTCTCATGCAGAATTATTGCAACAGTTCGGAGTTTCTGTGGATCTATCGTCAACGTATGCGTAACTTTAAGAAGAAAAGTATTTCAAATGATGCTGCATCCTCCACAATCGTTTCAAAAGACAGTTACAACTCAGCTGTAGGCAGAACAGCTTAAAGGGCAAAAATTAAAGTAACGACCTTCCAGGTCCCCAATGGAGAATTAGGGGATTTACAGCGCATGGAGGCTGATAGATGGGCGTAATCTAAATACTCAGCCTCCTCAGCCTCCATCCCAGCTCTGTCTTCGTCCTTCTCCTGCGGCTCTTGCGTGTGATGGATGAATTAAAAAGCCTTTCCATCCGGCAGGACAGGTTAAAGGCCAGTGGCAGAGCAAACACTCATATTCCNTAAAAATAAACCCACCGAACGCTATTAATCACACCCCAAACACACACAAAAGTACAGTCTTGGTGTATTTTCTCTCTCTCTCTCTCCTTTCTGGGCACAGTAAAGCTATAACCAGGGGCCCGAAAAAACAAAGCAAACAGAAAATTGAAGCTGCAGATTCAAAGGCAGGACAGCAGCGGAGGTGTAACTGGAACCGGCGGGTAACAGGAGAAGGACAGAGCTGATTATTGCCTTGGTGATGGTTTCTCTGTCTGATCCAAGGCCTGTTTGACCTGCAGTCTGTCAACCAGCAACAAATAAATTAAAAAATAAATAAGTAAATAAAAACCCTTTTAGAAGGGATGCAGATGTAAATAAACCAGTCTCAAATGAACATCAGCAGAACGCGCATCACAAAACTCTACTGCTGTGTTTGGAGTTTAACAGGTGGGACTGTCAAAAATTATTTCATGGATCTTTAGATAAAGTTAAATGCAAACATTTGCCACTTCACATATAAAAAAAACTAAAATAAACGACATCCACAGTTCATTCAAATCATCTACAAATAAAGAATTCAGCAGTCAGAAGCAAATTTATTCCCAACCTACAGCATGAAACTAGTTTATTATTAAAAAAAAATACAAAGGTTGAATAGAAATTTATTCAATTGAAACCAGTTTCAGGCTCGTGCCATTTAAATGCTTAAATCCTGGATACCATATGGTTAAATTAAACAACCGTGCCTTTATTAGTTTTTTTTTTAACCTCAGAGGATTTGATGTTAGTTTGAGCTAAAATGTTGTGTCTTCAAGGCAAAGTTATCAGGGAAATATTCATGATTTATCATTTTTTATTATTTAATTTTCAGTGGTAAAACAGGTGCAAAGAAATCATCAGAAAACAACTTCAAGCGGATTTTGTGTTGGTGAAATAAATTAATTTACGCACAGCTGATCATCTGATAAATCCGCGTTTCAGCATGTAGTTCCAGATATATTGTATCTAAAGGGCAGATGTGAAATTTCCTCATGAAACAAGATGAGACTTTTCTCAAACCCACAACTTGTCTCTTTCCCCCCACGTTTGGTTTGGTTTGTTCATGTCGAATAGTTGAAAACAACAAATCAAAGTCCATTAAAAGCAGTTCCTACCTGGGTCCCCACAGGATATTACATTCTTCGACAAATTCAGTTCCATTCCAGTTGCCTGAAAAACACAAGAAAAATGACAATAAGACTTTAAAAAAACAATAAATCATGACCAAACTGTGAAGTTCTAGTGAAAATAACTGAACTAGCTTGCTGTTAAAGTGGTAAACTCAGAACCTTCAGAGAACATTTTCAGAAACTGGACAGAGTAAAACTAACATTTACAGAGCAGCAGCTCCGCATCAACCCATCATTTAATCAGTCTGTTGACTTTTGGGCCGAGCAGGAACATCTCTGAGCCACAGTCTGACGCTATCCACGCACTTTCTCACACAGAACCCCCTCTTATCTTCAGGAATCTCCTTTCTGCTTTTATGTCCTCAGTAAATCTTCTCTCTGTACGCACAGATCTCCTCCTGACTCGGACAGTAACTTGGAAAGAAACCTCTGCTAAGTAAACATAGAAACAGCTCTAAATGTTATATTTCTAACTTGACTTTAACGTCCAAACCGAGCGCGCATAGCTCCGATGGACCTCCGACCATCTTTGATCTTCATCCAACCAAGAAGCGGAGTCAAAGCTCAAATCTTCATCTTCTTCGACTCATATTTCTAAGACCTGATGCGCAAAAGCTCCTTAAGAGAGCTGTCAGTTTCCAGGAGCTGAAATGCGCTTATTTGACCAGACAGAGATGTGTTTCACTCACCAGTTGGTTCCCAGTAGACGAGAGAAGAAAAGGAGTGAAGCCTCACGGTGTCCCATGCAGGTAAATCCAGTTTCGCGGCGCCGGCTGTGCGTAAAACGCTGCGTTCACGGCGGATCGGCGCTTTGCTCGTCTCCGCGGTGTTGCCTTGGTTTTTCTTCTCGTGGCTCTCTGCTGCACGCCTCGCGATGACGTCACGACGCCCCCCTCCACACACACACACACACATACACACCACCACTACCATCAACTACTGTCTCCTACCCTGCTGTCACCTTCTTCATCCTCCTCATCTTCAGGCTTCTTTATTTACACATAAATAAAAAAACATTTTCAATAAAATATTTATTTTTAGAGCATTTTAATTCCGTTTATTATCATTTTTATACGTTTCAGTCATCTTAAACTCAGCAAGAAAATGTGCGTGAGAAACTTTAAATAAAGCTTTAACTGTTCAAATAACAAAAAACAAAATCAACAAATAATATTAATAGTTTCAACTGTAATTTATTGGTTTATTTATCAACGATAAGGTGAACATTAGATAAATGAAAAAGTACAAGAGGAAGCCAAACGGAGTTACAAATCTACAAATCAACCAAAAAAACAAAACACACATTTATTGCATTCAGTAAAAATTGACAACATTATTCACAAGGATGTGCTCAAAAGAGACAAAATGTCTCATGCATCGAAAACTTTACCACATAGAATAAAATACTATAGTTATTAAACAAAAACACGTTAATTTAAAGAAGTAAGTTTATAAAAAAACAGGACAAGAACCACAAATAGAAAAACAAAAAAACCCGAAAACAAAACAAAACAAAAAAATTTAAACAGACACATGGTTACAGAAGGCTATAAATAAATAAATAAATAACTAAGTAAATAAACTTTTATTTTCGTGCAGCTTGTGTTCAACATATCCATTTTTGAAAACATAGACAAAACTTAAATATTGTGAGTCTGCTTAAAATTCATCTATATTCAGCTTAAATATTTATATTTATTTTTTTCCAACTCTGGTTATCAATATACCTTTTAACATTTGAATTTTAGAAGTGTACTTCGTTTGTTTATTTATCAGAAAATAATGTGAACAATAATTAGTTGCCCCTTTTAGTAAAAAACTAACTGGAGTTTCATAATAACTTATTTGTGTTTCTTTATGAAATTTGGTAAATAGAGTTTTACTGACAGAAAATGTAATGTTTGTTTTTTATTTATTAATTTAATTGAAAACAGACAGTGATTAAACTGTTGATTATTAACAGATTGTTTTATTTTAATTCAGATAAAATTTAAAGTTTAACACTCAAGTTAATGGGATTCTTTGTTCTGCTTTAAAATTTTGTTTTCAGATTTTTAAACGCTGTAAATCGGTTTGAGCTGCTTTTCATTTATTTGTTTTCTAAATCTTAAATAAAGTCACGTAACCCAGGAAATAATTAGGTTAATGTTTTCTGGGGGGGAATTGAAGAAGATGGATGAAAACAGAGAAGTCGTTGTGTGAGAGCTGCTGCAGGTAAAAAGTGTGAGGACAAAAAGCATTTTAGGTAAAAGAAAATAAAGGGATGATTTAGGTCCGGTGAACCCGACAGAACCGAACAGATTTATGAGCAGAAGCTTTAAAAAGCAGCAGGAAGCTGAGACAGATTAAAGTATTTAGACCGTGAGCCGGGAACAGATCCACTCAGTGTGGCTTTGAACTAAATTATTCAAGTAAAAATTAAATGTATTAATGAAAAAAATACATTTATTGTTTGAAAAGGATCAAGAAATCTATTTGCCCGTTTCATGTTTGTAAAAGAATTTGATCTTTTAGGCAAAAACGGTCACCCAGGCCAATCAGAACATTTCCAGCTTCACATGCTCAGCTCCTTTGGAGCCAAAACGTGAGAGAAAGTGTGAAATTTCTTCTTTAAACCCTTAAACTTTCCTTTTTCATCAGGCCAGGAGCTGCACAGAGCAGAACCTCTGAGGGAGAGAGGGGGATTAAAGTGGAGCTGCGGGCCTCCATCAGACCTCCTTCCTTCCCAGTCTGCCTCTTCACAAGTCAGCTGTTTTACTCATTTTCCATCACCAGAACTCTTATGTCAAAGAGGACATGTCTTTATTCATCCTACATGAGTAAGTAAGATGATTTAAACACTTCTCTCACTGCCAGGAGGTCACTGAAGAGCAGATTTTGCTTCATATCGACGCCAAAACCCTCCTAGTTGCATATAAACAGAATAACGTTCGTGAAGGACTGCAGCCTGAAGCATGAACTCAAACATGAAAAGGTTATCCTGAACTATATCATATGGGGCAGTTTGAAAGATTTTATTCCAGTAGTTTCCCAGATATATTGATATGCAATTCTAAAATGTGGGTCCTCACTCAACGTAAACAAATCCACAGTGGAAGCTTTGACTGGTCTGCATTAGGCAGGTTGTAATCTGTGCAGGTAAACAAATTTGTGGGGAATCGGACAAGCGCTTTGGTAGTTGGCATCCAGTCACTAATTTTGCTTAAAATGTTCAATTTAAGAACACATTAATCGTGGATATGAGAAAAAATATTGTGCAGATTTTAATGATTTTTTCTTTGCAGTGAGTAGCTTTAAGTGTGTCTCAACACTGACCCCCTGTTAAAACTGTACCCACATTTGTGTAATTGTCTACCTGTGAGGCCTGCATTGCTAAATAATGAGTCCCTGACACTAACACACACACACACACTCACACACACACTGTAATTAGGCAGTAGGCAGGCAGGAGAATGCTGTGATTACTCAATGAGTGACTCCAGGAGTTAAGTAGTACCCTGAAGGTGAGGCCGTGGCCTCTTCTCTCCTGTGCAAATAGGTGGAGGGATTATTTGGGTCCTTTAACTCGTGTGAGTGTGTGTGTGTGTGTGTGTGTGAGGGGGAGAGAGAGGGAAGGGAGAGGACGAGGTGTGTGTCTGTGGCCAGGACCTGTCTGATGGTCACCTCGGCAGTGTAAATAGTTATTCCTAAATAACAGCACGGCTGACACAAGAAAACAAGCTCACTAAGGGTTGAGTTGAGTTTGAAGGAGGGTTGTGAAGTGTGTGTGTGTGTGTGTGTGTGTGTGTGTGTGTGTGTTCAAGGCCACAGATAGCCACCCTTCTAAATTTGTCCCCCCATCTGCCCCCCCTGGCCAAAAAGTCTTATCTTCCTGAGTCACAGGCTTTTGTTTCGTGTGGATATTTAATTTCTCCGAGCTACTTGGGATTAGTAGAACATAACCCCCCCCAAAAAAGCCACCATCGTTTCTGAACAATTTGTAGTTCAGATTAAAAAAAATACAGAATATACATATTTTAATTAAAAAATAAAACTTAAAGCAGGATGCAAGACCCAGGAGGGTTTCTATATATAATACTTTTTTATAATTATAAATTTAACAGAGAAGAGGACAAGTTTCCGTATGCTGAGTTGTGACTCTGCTGATCCCAATTAAAGTGGTGCCACCTTTTGTTACTATTAAATAAAAATATGAAAAATTAGAACCTACTTAAATGCTAGTTTTTTCCCCTATGACTTTTATATGACAACAGCATAATAAAACTCCTGAAATTTTGTTAAAGATTTTGATTTCAGCGCACCATCCCAAAATCTTTCAGGGGCCAACTTTCTGGAGGCGCTCCTGTTGCAAATAGCCACAGATGTCTATGTAAATAATGGTGTAAATGCAAAACTGATGTAAGTGAAAAGGTTTATTAAATAGGTTGCATGAACCACTGGGAAACTTTGTTTTAAGATGAGGCGGTTTATTTTAGTTTCAGCTGTTTTCTTGGTTGTGAACTCTTTTTATCCTAACTGAGGTCATCCAAAAGCTATCTGCAGCAGGTAGGATAATAATGGTTCACTACTTTAAAGTATCCCTTTAAGGCCTGAGCTTCACACCTCTAAAAAGCTGAGAGTTTTTCTCAGTTATGTTTGCAGCAGGGCTGGCTTTTTGAAATCCAAACCTTCTTTTAAAGGACTTCTTTCAGCGTTTTTCTTCACCGCAGTGTTTCCACCCTTCGCCACAGAAAACCAGAGCTGGTGGCATTAGTGTCTAAGGCCTGTTTCCACCCAGTGAGGAGCAGAGAAGTGCTTTTGAACGGACTCTGCAGAATCAATCAGGAGGGGTTTTGTGAGTTTGACTATGGGCAGCTCGACAGGATCTTTTGTTACAGTTTTTCTCTAACTCAGATCAGAGCCGGAGAGTCTGTTTTCATGTCAACAAGACAAACACTCAACCAGCCTACAGATGTTCAGATACACAACAAGCATGTTAGAAAGCCACAAAACATCGTAGGGATATTGACTGCATAAAGTTTCCACTATTATGGATTTATATCCTCTTCAAAACATGTGAGCGGATGAGGATGAAGTCATCTTCTCATCACTGGAGTTATTAGAAGGAATGGAGACCTACCAGTTGCTGCTTGCCTCCTTTGATGGAGTCCCCCCCGTCTCCATGTTCAACGCACATGTCACAGTTTCCAATCTGCAGTGAAATTAGGGATGTTTTGATTACGCAGGTCTCGGAGATTACCAACGTAAACAGGTCTGGAGCAGAGATCATCATTTCAAGAGGAGGCATCATCCCTTCTTTTCCACTCTGTCCAAACTCGGCAGCTCTCACCGGCTTAGTGCTAATGAAAATCGGATGTCCAGTTTCCATTTTTTTTCCCATCTGAGCATAAATATAATGCAGTCTAAAGTGATTTCCCTTTTTGCTCTGGCATTTCAGTGGCTGAACACCAAAACTGCCTTTGGGGACTCTTAGTGGCAGCTTGTAGGATCCTTGAGAACTGGATCTGGTTTGGAGATTTTGATTAGTTCTGAATCACCTGAACTCCAAGATGTTGGAGGACAAATCCCTCTAGAATAAATTAGAGACCCAGAACTCCTTGAAGGAATGCATATTGCCCGTTGCCTTTCAAGCCAGAGCTTCAAACTGAGCTCATCTTAGGCTGAAAAATGCTGGAACTATAGTTGTTTTGGTCAAAGTTTGAAAACGACATCATATGTGATGACTCTCTGCTACAACCATATCAGATTTTAGCTCAATATCTGTAAATTGTACTGTCTTTTAGCTGGTTTTGTGTTGGCTAAGCTTAATTAGCTGCGGCAGCCATCTTGATCAGACAAACAGACATACAAACACAGGCAAGGTGGATGGTGGCAACGATAAAAAGCAAATATTCCAGGATGTTATTTGTTGAATATTGTTAACTTTAAATGGTAATGGTAAAGTTTTAAACAAAGACCTTGTGGAATCTGTTAATGCTCATATGTGTTGCACAGCAGGAAAATTACAGGGGCATTATTGTTAATTGTACAGACAATTAATTTAACAGTTTTGGTAACATTTACGAGCTATTATCTAAAATGAAAAAAGTCTGTGCTTTTACAGTATATTTTCAAGTATATTCACTGACATTTTTGTTAATAAAAAATTATACTTTCTAATTTGGTACATTCACAGTATTTTTTAACTGATATGTTTTATAGCCACAATATATATTTAAGTTTAAAGATCTTTTTGTGCAAGTAAAACCGTTTAAATAGTTCCTCTAAACAACTTTGAGACACAAAATTAAACTTTTGTAGATTAGCCAGTTTTATGTTTGGTAAAGTTGATTAGCTGTGGTGGCCATCTTGAATTGGGTCAATCCAGTATTTACTCTCTGAGAGTTTCAATAAAGTCTATCTTCTGGTTCAGAAGATATTTTGCTAACAGACTGATGCACAAACACACTCACAAATAAGGTCAAAAACAACAAAACTAACCAAAGCAAAACATCAATTTAAAAAAGAAGTTTTATTTCCTGTGGAAAATGTGGAATCAAACTGACAAGGATACGTTGTTGGGGTTTATATGTTTGGTTTCCTGTTCGGTCACCGGATGTCCAAAATGTCCAAACATGAGCCAAATTTTCTGCTCCATCCACATGTTACTGTTTTAAATGCATATATATTAAAATATTTCAAAAAGTGTAAAAGAAAAACAACTTGTGATATAAAAAAACAAACAAACTTTTACATCACATTACATTTATATCACATTTATCACTTATATTACATCACAGAGTGCATTTGTGCAAACAATATGAAGTCTTCAGTCCTGCAGAGTTTTTGTGGCTCCAAATCCATGTTTGAATAAACACAAGGGACAACTTTTTCCAAAAAATCTTTAACAAAAGAGAAGCTAAATGTATGGCAAATTTTTAATGAAAAAAAAAAAAAATTGGAATTCATGAAATGAAGATTCTGGTTTAACATATTTTTTTATTAGCCTAATTTAATTTGTACAAACTTTTAAAATCTACATTTAGTGAGTTTTGTTTTCTTCTTTTCAGTGAAAAATCAGACCAAAAAGTTTTTTTTATTTTTAGAATAAAGGCATTAAAAATGAGAAACACAAGTTTGACACCTTCAGAGAAATTTAAACAAATAAGAGAAAAATCATATTTTCAACCTTTAAATATTGTTGCTCCTCTTTGCAGGATGTTCTTATTAATCCTAATGTTATTTTAGAATTTTCCTTTATTTGTTTTTTTTTTTTTTTAAAAAAAGAGAAATGTGTTGCAGCGAACAGCAGGACGTCATGACTCTGGGCAAAGGTCTTAAACAATAAAACCATCTCCGTGTCGTTCGCCGTAAGATTTTAAGCCTCGGATATTTTCTCCACAATAAGGTTTCCATATCTGTTTATCCCTTTCAATCCACCTGCATCTATAAATGATAAAAACTAATCCAGAGGAAAAGGTCTGTTTTGTATTCGGAACCACCTTCAGCTGTGATGGTGCTGGAAAATCCCGAATGGGTTTAAAGTTCTGATTTCACTCACCGAAGGGAGGTTCTGCTGTACGTGTGAGTCGACTCGGGGAGGGAGTTTTCTGTTTTGTTTTTAATATCAGCTGAGTTACAGAAACACGGTGAAAGAACCCTATTTTAAAACCCACCGCCTGTGTCCAACATCTGGATCCTGGCCTCTGGAGCGACACGCAGCCCTGAAAAAGGCCCGGCCCTCAGATTTATGGTGGAGGCTTCCAGCACTCTGCCGTGTTTTGGATTGGACCAACATCACAGTGACTCGTCTCTCTCCTGCTTTCCTCACTTTCCTTCCAGACTCTGGCTTATCGAGGAGAACCATGCACCCCCCCCCCACCTCCTCCCCTCCTTCCTCTCAGCTTTGGTCTGCTTTTGTCACCAGCCCGGGACAATAAAAGTGTTGAGGTCATGCGGCTGCTTTGGTTTCAGAAGGATTTTGACTGTTTGGTTTGGAGTAAAGTGGCTGAACTCGGCCATTTGGCTTATCACGACTGCATGACTTAACAACCCTTTTTTTAAAAGAATCAACATAACATTTGTGTGTGTGTGTTTTTTTCACAGATTACAGCCTTGAATTTGTTGGCTCCTTGCCGAAAAGGAGAAAAAAAAGAAGAAAGGAACATCTGCATGCAGAGTTTAAGCATTCGGAGAACACAAAGTAATTATTTACAATGCTGTGCAAAAGTCTCGAGTCACCACGTTTCGTGTGAATTCTGGTTGTTTTCCTGTTTTTTATTTGAGGTCTAACTGCTTTTGTATACTTTGTTGCTATTTTAGCCATTCATATCTGAAAACACTCAGGTCTGCTATGACTTTTGGTCTTTGCAACTTTTATATTCATCAAAATACTTCATTTATTCACCAATATTTTGCCCATAGAAATGCACTAAGAGCTCTTTAGTTCCTTAAAAATATATTGTTCTCCTTGAAAACTGCTTCAGCTGACCTCCTTAATTCCAGTCTTGTTAACCAACATTTTACCTTTTAGCTGTTTCACCACATTTAGCCTTTAGCTTTTATTTTTTAGCTCATGTTTTACTTTCTTTAGCTTCTCATGGATAGTGCTCTTCTTTTAAAGCGGTCTTGAATAGTTCTTCAGGTTTTCTATTTTATTTTTTTGACTTTGGCAGCTTTTTTAGTCTTTTTTCTTTTGGCCAGTACCTGACTATTTTCAGCTGAATGGTGCTTTTGTTTGTTAGGCCACTTAACTCCGACCCATGAATCATTCAGTCATAAAAAGCTCCTGAACTCAAGGGATAAAGCAGCGTTGTGTCTGTAACAAACAACCTGGCACATAAAACAAATTAAAATTTGATCTTCAGGCACTTTCTTACCAACAGCTTGTCACAAAGACTCAATTGGATCCTATTCCTTCAGCTGAACAAAGAAAAATGGCACAGCTTGTCACATAAAATTGAATTTTAGCTCAACTAAGATGATTCCTGCAGAGCTATTAGCTGAAAACATGACATACAGTAGATGATCAGCTAAGATGTCAGATCTCTGTTGGACATTTTTTCCTATTTTTAAAGAGATGACTTTCAGATACTGTTAATCTGTTGGAGACATTTGTTTTCTTCTTTTTTCCTACACTTGTCCACTTTCCTATTTATCTTTTTAAACACACATTACACCACCATGCTGTTGTGGTTCAAACACTGGAAAGCCTTAAAAACTTTTGATTAATACAACTTTAAAAAATTATACGAAAGTATGGCTGCTTGGAAGCAAAGTACAAAAAAAATTAAAGGTATTTTAGCTTCAAATGGCAAAGATTTTAAATTATTGGGAACTGTATTTCTAATATAAAGACTTTTAGTTTCAGTTTTGGTCTGTACCTTATTGTGAAAGAAGTTAACTACAAACATTTTGGAACATTTTGCAGCAAACTTAAGTTGTTTACAGTTTTCAGTTACTGGTTTTTTATTTTAAATGTAATCAGATTTTAATTTTTCTTGTCAAAGTTCCAAAAGAACCAATGTTTCTTTGCTGATGAACAAATAGGCTGCATTATACGACAGTAGGGTAGTGATGGGAAAAGCTGCAGGACGTGTCTCTAGCAGACACAGGATTGACGCCTTTATTGCATCACCTTGTTTCACCACAAATACCATTGTGTTTTCTCATCGTGAGATCAAGCTGTTGTTTTTGGTTTGTTTGGTTCAGTCTTGGCAACAAAACAACTCATTGAATAAAGTATTTAAGTTGAAAAGCCAATAAGTTTCTCATCATCACTGCTGGCCTGGTTCCATTCAGTGATGTGGCAGACGGTGTTTACAGGTGCTGGTCATAAAATTAGAATATCATGAAAAAGTAGATTGATTTCAGTAATTCCATTTAAAAAGTGAAACTTGTATATTATATTCATACATTACATACAAACTCATATATTTCAAATGTTTATTTC
>NC_051442.1:4878196-4995493 GCF_001649575.2 Kryptolebias marmoratus
AATCATCAAAATTAAACGAATTAAACATTTGAAATATATGAGTTTGTATGTAATGTATGAATATAATATACAAGTTTCACTTTTTAAATGGAATTACTGAAATCAATCTACTTTTTCATGATATTCTAATTTTATGACCAGCACCTGTATATTCTTCACCAATGTTGGCAGCAACATTTTTGAAATTATGAACTACATTAGTCTTCTGATTGCTACATTATTTCTTCACTTTTGGTCAAAGTGCAGAATTTTCCCTCCTCTTTTTATCTGTGCCTCAAGGCACCCAAAATTTCAGAAAAAAATGGTTTACACAATTCAACATACCTGCATAATAATTCACTGTTTAACAATAAATAAAAAAAAGCTTGACAAGTAATTTCTAGACAAACTATTTAGGCTTTGAGATCATTATGCCTGTTCAAACATGGTCCTTTAAATGTGTCTTTAGTGATTGGATTAGCAATCTGATAGCTTTAATTACAGGTCTGCACGATGTCAATATGCATTGAAAACATTTTCACTCAGACCATCTTCGGAGGTGGTCTGGTCCTCTTTTATCCGCTTATATTTGGTAGTCTGAATTCAGTTCGTCTTTATCCTCGATGTAGGACCTCCTACTGAACTGATGGGACCTCAAATAAGCAGCAGAGTTATTACCTGGACATCTAGGGTCAACAAAAAAATGAAAATAAAATAAAAATATGAGTTCAGTTGCTGCTGATTTAAGATAAACAGAAAAAAAATGAACTGGTTATCAGAAATCTTCTTTAAAAAACCAGGACTCAGTGTGGGGAGTTTCGATTTAGTTTAATGTTTGTGCTGATTATTTTAGAGTTGACTGGACCCGCAGTGGTCACCATAAGTTATAATAGGACACAACAGCCTGAGCAGCACTTTGTTACATTATATTGCATATAGTTGTGTAGAGAATAGCTGTCAGCTGTCAGCATACTGTGGACCTTTTACAGGTTAAAACCTTCAGAGCTCTGTGAAGTCATTGTACAGAAACATCAGCTTACTGTGAGATGTGGCTGCATATATCTGCATACAGCATGAATAACTAACATCTGATCGTAAAAACAGTTTGGGGGAATGCATTATCAGTCAGAGCTGACCACTTGCAATGGAATCACCTAAAATGGGTATAAAGCACAAGTTGGGAACAAGTTAGTGTGAAAATATTCAGCACATGTGCTGCTAATAAGATTTTTTTGTTACAAGACAGCAGTAAGCGTTCACAAGTTTTTAATTATATTAGAAAGTGTTCAGCACTGAATTGTTCATGTTGCTTATTTCGTGTCGCAGATCCGCACCTTGGTTTATTCGGACATGTGAAATGTATTAAAAGACAGCTTGAACTCTGCAAGTCTATATAAACCCAGTGACAGCAGACTGTAAAAACAGCCTCGCTCACACAGAGTGGGGAAAGTCAAGTGGAGAGTTACAAACGGAGAGAGAGTGACCCGCCTAGCTTTTGACCTGCAGCTCTCTTTGTGTTCCCCTGACAAAAAGATTTATTATGCAAACATTACCGTTCCCAAAAATACATATTGAAACAATTTTTGGACAAACACGAGAGACAAAGTGAGCGTCCTGTGCTGTCACGGGAGTTTGGAGCTCAAGGTGGGCCGACAAGACGGCGAGGAGAGCGGGGAGCGCATTAGTAGTCTCGCTTCAGGAGCACTGAAAAGGTGAGCAGGCTGAGGCGGCGAGGTGGGCCGGCACAAGACGAAGGACTGTCAAAGGAGAAACACAAAGAAAGGTGGGATGATTAAAGAAGCTGCCACAGACCTCTACCAGCGTATCTGCTTACTCAAGGGAACCAGGTGAAGCAAAGGCTGGAGCAGTGGAAACTAATACACACTCCCATCTATGTTCATGTGCACAAATATCTACATAAATGCACACTTAAGGTCAAGGGTGATTCATTGACTGGCGTTTCTGAGTTATTCTGGTACCTGTTCTGCAGGTGCTCTGCCAGTAGGGTTAGTAACTGTGAAATGGGATTTGTGAAGCGATGCTGACTAGTAAAGGACGAGCTGGCCGACACATCAACAAAAAGAAAGCACACAAGTATTCATGGTTCTCACGACAGTCTCGAAACCCCTTCGTGACTCAGTGCATACCTGGACGTGCAGGCCTTCTGCGTTACTGCTTTTGTTTTTTTTACGGACTAGCGTGTAAAATAAAAGCTGCAAGAACAGTTTCAAACTCTGCTGAGAGATGCCACGCCCTCCGCCTGTTTCAGCCTCTTTACAAGAAAAAAAAAGGCAGTGCTGCTTGATTCTAAATGTTGAAACAGACAGTGTTTCAGTTTGTCAGAAGTCCTGTCAGGAGGACTCCTTGAGTCTGGAAAAGTTTGATTCCGATGATGAGAAATGTCATCAATTCCGAATTTAACAAACTTCTTTTTTCTAAGTAGTCTTTATGTAAAATGTACAGTTTTTATAAGTTTTGTGGCTCTGGACAAATTATTTGGTGAGAGAATGGACTGATAAGGTTGCAAGTTCCTGGGTTAGGGTTCCAGTCAGGGTTAATCCACAGAAATGAATAAAAATCAATTTGCTGGATGCTCTTTCATCACCATTTATCTGGGCTTGGGAATGACACTTCTGTGCTGCTTTCTGATTGAAATAATAAACATAATAAATAAAGACGCATAAAAATATTCATAAAAATTTGTCTATGATCACTGTTGTCTTTATTGTTATTTTTTTTTGAGGAAAGAATATATAGGCTTTACCTCACAGCTCAAATTTTCCTTATGTTACTTATCCTGTTCTGTTCAGGTTTTCCGCTTTTGCCTTTTGGTTTTACTGTAAATAGTCATTTGTAAAGAGATTCTTCAACAAAAGTAAAATGAATCTGAAAGTATTAAAACTGTGTCTCTCAGATCCATCAGTGACTCACACCTCAGCTCTCAGAGAACCAAGACCAAACCCTGAACTGATATTGCTCCATAAACCCACAGATTCCATTTCTGTTTGAGATGCTCGTATATCAAAACAGCATCCTGCATTTCGGCCGATGCTCCCGACACGTTCTTGGCAAAGTTCAGACCTCTTTGCAAACTAAGCGTCACGTACAGATGAAGAAGGACGACGAGGTTAAATGAGCCCGCCGCCTATTTGCTCTGGAGCCTCAGCTGTGTTTGTCAATCAGCGAAAAGGTCAAACACGTTTTTCATTTCTGACAAAAACCTCTGCGCTTCTTTTTCCAATTCGTCTTGGAAGTTTTTTGGACTTCAGGAAAAAAGTACAACATGCATATAGGATCACATTTACATCAGCACATGATCCAACCTAAGCTAAAAAAAAAAGAAAAGAAACATGATGTATGTGTTTTTCAGAAAGGACATGAAGGTGAAACTCCTCTCGTCTGTTTCTCAGAGAGAAAGGTATTCAGGAGGGAGAGGACAACATCGCCCCGCTGGACAATTTACTGCCCTGCCCTGGGAATTCCACGTGAACCGACTATGGGAATGGAGAGACAGGGGGAAAGCTGGAACAGTAAACTCACCCTGGCAGTTTTATCTTGATTGTCAGATAAAACCGTATCTGCTGCTCTCAAGCCTCGCATGAGAGTCTTTAGCAAGAAGCACTTTAGCTCCTTCTCACGTTCTGCTTTCTGATAAAAAAGAAACTCACAAGGACGCTGTCATTAACGAGGCCAAGAAAAGTGCAGCGAGGCTGTAGATTCTTCTGAAGACTTGGTTTCAAAGCAGCCGCGCACTCGTGGAGAAATAAAAACCTTTATTTCAACCTCATCAATCAAAAGCTCTGCTATGTAAAATGGATTTTAGCTCTTCTCCTCTCTTTGTAAAGTCTTTTTAACATGTAGCAACTTATGCATTCGAGACTGAAGCAGCTTTTTCAGATCACAGACTATTACACACTCTGAACAATTAAAGGCTTAGCATTTCTTGAAAGAATACGGATCGCCCATCGCTGTTCCTGCCAAGGATTTAAACTAAAATTATTTTTTTTATGACGATAATGGACAAAGTTACAGTTTCGCCGTTTTGTAAGATCTTGCGAGATGTGTTAGCACTCAGACAATGTTTTGAGGATGACTCTCAGCTACCATGAAACTATATTTTAGCTCAATATTTTGCAGCCATCCTAAATTGAACAGATTTCAAAAGTTAAGCAGTTTTAGCTGTCCATCCAATGATTAACTCCTGAGAGTTTCATTAAAATTCATCCACTAGTTCATGATATATTCTGATAACAGACACACACACACACGGGCAAAAACATTAGTGCCTCTCATCTATAACCTAAAATATTCTCTTGACTAAAAGTTGCTTTAGTTACACATGCTATTCATTAGTTTCTTCTATAAATTTTAGCCTTTGATGCCAAACGGACAGAAACTTATCTTTTTTCTCCATGCTGAGTACACATCAACTCATGTGTGTATTTCCACACACACACACACACAGTAGCCTGACCCAGTGGGCCGGGTTAAAGAGGAGTTAGGGAGGCAGAGGAGGCGGATGAACTGAGACTCTGGTTATCTTCAGTCTGGAAGGAGTGTTTTCCCACAACATGGCTGCTTGTTTAACACGCCGTTCAAATCTTTGCTCTTTATTGCTCCTCCTGTGAAAGTTTTATCTGATGTGGATTTCAATAAAACCCGTAACCCAAGACTCACCTGATGACCCTCAGCTGAAAAATGAATAAACTCCATGTTTACGTTGTTACTTTAATGTTTGGGCTGTTTACTGCTTTATGGCTTTTATCGTTATCTTTGTCTGTTACTGAAGCACTGCAGCACAAAGCAACAAAAAATAAGGAATCTGCCCTTAAAGAGTAAATTACTGAAGGACGCATCATTTAATTTTGATGCAAAACTGACCCAGTTAAAGATTTAACTATTAATTGTACTTTTTCAACAGCCAATTTCAATTCAATATAGAGAGCAAAACTTGACAATAGTTTGATGGAACATTGTTGTGGCAAAACCAAAGCACAACGCCAAATTTTAACTCAATATTTGTAAAAAAAAAAATAGGTGAGTTATAGATTTCAAGCAGAAAGAATTGAAGAGATCTCAATGTATTTCTATGATGAAAACATTTGTAAACAAAGGTAAATATTTTAAACCAAACTACTCAGCACCCAGTACCTGAATGAGCTGAACATTTTCATATATGCACAAAGTATGCAGAAGTAGGTGGACTGCAAAACATTTATGGAAAAAAAAACAAACAGGAAAGCAAATATATATATTTTGATCAAACATGACGACAACTGCTGGACTGCACTAAACATAATTTACAGAAGTTGCAGAAAGTTAGTGCATTTTTACATAAATACTCTGAATCCACTGTAGCGCGAGAAGTTTCTTCTAATTACGCCACCATCATCAGCAAGTTAATTAAGATTGTCGCCTTTCAGCTGTTTGTGATGAGGTCAGAGCGACCTTTACCTCCAGATGGACATAATTTAACATCCTGAGGAGCCGCAGGATTGGGGAAGAGAATCCGCAGACTGGATCTCAGGGCGGTGGGAGGAGGCTTGGTTTGGGTGAGGCTGAGAACGATGAGAGCCTCTCTCAGGTTGGTTTGCCCAAACTTGACGGCTTGTTTACCTGTCAGGTTGTTGCTTTTGTCTGGGCCTCCCAGGAGAGACAAAAGAGCCGGGACCACCAGTGGAGTGTGTGTGTTGGGGAGTGTTTGTCTTTGGGTGTGTTCTTTTAAACTTCGTCACGTGTTTCTGGGTGCACAGCTTCGGGTTTTGAAAATGTTTTTACACATATGTGCGTTTGTGCGCATGTGCACGCCAACCTAAACACCTGTTGCGTTTGTTGCTGGGCGTGTTTGTGTACAGATGCAAAAATGTGTGACTAATTTGGTTTTAGAAGCTGCAGGCAAAATGGGCAGTTTTAGGATTGAGCAGAAATACGTCCAGAAACGGACCTTTGGCGATGTCAACCTGGCTCCAGATGTCATCAAAGAAAAAACAACCCAACTCTAAATAAATTAATGAAATATACAATTTCTTTTAAAATAGAATGTAGAGAAAATATAAGACAAGATATATACTGTTTTCTTACCACTGAGAACTGTCTATTTTTTAACCAAAGTAGGCCTAAAGTTTTACTTCCTATGTTTTAATACATTAAAGATAGATATTTTTTATAAAAATGAAGAAAATTGACTCTAAATGGTGAATTTTTTAACTATAAGTTGGTGTCCAAATCAACTCACGGATGTTTTTTTTTTTTTTAAATAAGCAGTTTGTTTATTATGTTGAGGGAATGTTGTTGTATTTCCACCAGTGATGTCATCTAAAAGTAGGATCTCAAATGTCGTAGACTAGTTGACAAACGATCTCAGGAGTTCTCAGTTTCTTTGTGTGAGTCCCAGAACTGTGCAAATTTGTCTCTTAAGTTTTGAAGATGTTCAAAAATTTGGATGAGACATTTGGGCAAAAACAGTCAGAGTCCTGTTGGGCATTTTAAACCCTTCTTAATTTTCTTGAAGTCGTCTCTAACCTGTCTTAAGAGCCTTCAAGCTGTGTTTTAAAACATTCATGGAAGCTTTTCTCTGACAGGAAACATCGGAGGAAAATGTCCTGAATGTCAAGGTCTAAAAATCCCACCGATGATCAACAGTAAATATTGAAAAAGCTTTCCAAATCTGCCTAACTTCTTTTAAAAAGTGTTCCCCGCCGTGGTACAAAGCAAGCCGAGGCGAGTATGATGTGGGTGGAGGGAGGCTACGAAACAATATGAACGGCCTAGAATGTAGTTTTGCAAACCTTGCACACAAAAATAGGCTATGATTTTCAAAAACTGCCAGTCCAGACACAGCTGCATGGCTTTCTGGTCACAAATACTCAGAATTAAGTGAGACTATAGAGGAAAATTTGCATTTTTTCTTGTAGTTTTGAATCACCAACTAGTCTCAAACAGTCACAGCCCAGAGAGATACCACCTCATACTCCGACTTCTTTTTTTTTTTTTGCAAAGACATCAATCTAAAATGTGCAACAAATGTTATCGACGCTACTTTAGCTCTGAAAATATGCAGGTGATACAATGTTATATACATATAAAAGATCCAATTCCTTTGATTAAAATGGTCCTTTAGAAGAAATTGTTGTGTATTTTTGTTTATATATTTGTGTGTGTGTGTGTGTGTGATGTAATTTGACATTCAAACAGGCAGATCTATTTTGAAGTTTGAAGATGAACACATGTTCATGCAAACATGTGTTCATCTTAATGAAGGGAATCAGTTCCATAAAACAAAACTGTCTCCAACTTATTTTTCATTTCTGCTCATTTAAGCGACTCAAAAAAACACGAAAGTCGTGCAGCAAATGTGAGTTTCGTGACTAAAACCTATCAGGCGTGTTTGACCAGATGAATTATATTAGTGCTTGTGAGTAAGTTACCTTCTTTGGTGATTAAAAAATAAATAAAGAAATAAAAAAAAAAGCAAATCCACTTTATAGGAGTTTTCAGTCCAAAATAAAACAATGAATTCTGCTAAAATAACTGACATCTGTTTTCAGTTTCCTATTTAATCTGGATTTAATTCTTTTCTACATCTGATTTTTCAATGATTTTGTTTTATTTGAGAGTTATGAAAGCTAATATTTATAATATTTTATAAAAAGTCTCACTGAGAAGGCTTTTATCATAAATTTTAAGATCTTGCTTTTATTGTGTAAAGGTCTTGAAGATGATGAGTTTTGAGGAAACAACAGTAAATTTAAAATTTTCTAGTTTTAAAGCTCATAAAAGTCATTGTTCTGAATTTTGAAGTGTATTAAACTTAAGCAAACTCTCAAATGAAACAAATATGGTCTTATTCATTGCACCATTACTAAACAGTGAGTGTATATTTATAACACTAGTCTAAAATACATCAGTTTTTTTTATCTTTGCTTATTTATTATATTATTATAAAGTATATAACATTAAAAATGTCACTTTTACTTAAAAATAAAATAATTTCAGGACACTGAAAGTTACAATTTAAACTGACAAAACTATTTTTTAGAAACTGAATTAACCTACAGAAAATAACAGAGTTTGAATTATAGCTTATGTGGAAGAACTTGAATAAACATCAGAATATCAGTGTTAATCTATTTTTTATTTCAGCCTAAGTAAACCCAATGCATCAGTTTGTTGACGTGTCAAAAACTCAGAGATAAAAATAACTTTTTTATGCTTATTTTTATTAAATAAATGTTAGAATTTCGAGACAGTTCTGATTTGAAACTACAGGTTGTATGAATAAGAACACTGGATGCTGCTGTAAATAAAAACAAAACTTTTCATTTGAATATGCCAAAAATTTGAAGAATAGCTAAAGTTTGTACAAATAAATTAAAATACATGATGAATAGAATTTTATAGATAAAAAAACTAACTGAGAACATGCCTTATTTTAATTTGTTTATTGGATTAATTCTATAATTTAAACACAGAAAAAAGGACCAATTAGTAAATATCAGCAAAGTTCACATGATGCAGGAACACCAGTCAGTCACTTTAGTATAAATTATATTTATTAGTATTTTTATTTAGCCTATAATGTGTTGTTCCTACTCCTAGTATTAAATTTTCAAAGATACCTTTTGGTCAGAATTAATTTGGAAAGTTACATTTTCTTCAAGCTGCATTTGAAAGACAAAAACTACCTACAAATACACCAAGAGACGAAGATAAGATTGTCTTTCATGCTTAATTAAAAGTGACTTCATTACAAAGCTGAACCGCTGCTCAGATGACATCCTGAAGTCTGAACAGAAAAGTCTTTTGAGGAACATAATTCAGAGTGATTGCAACAGCGTGCTGGATCGGTTTCCATGCAGTTGGTGCTTGTGTTTAATGGTGTGTATCTTCGGGCTTTAGCTGCTGTCTGCTTGTGTCTTTGTTTAACAGAGTGTCTACCTGTGTGGCAGCAGGTAAGCCCAGTAAATCTCTGTTTGTCTCAGTCTGAGGAGGATAATGCTGTGACTCATTCTGAAAATGGGCGTGCTAAAACCCAAAGCACTCCATCTATCATAGAAATCAACAGCCGCCACTGTAATTTACTAAACTAACCCTCAAATGCCAAATTAATAAGTTAAGTATAGATGTGATTAAATGATGTTAAAGATGCTGAAAGTTTAGGTAATGTTCTCATCTATCACTGATGAGTGAAGGTGAGTTTAAGCTGAGAGATTTCTGTATTTTCTTTCATTAGGACTGCGTGGGTGATGCTGCGGGATTTTTTTTTTTTTTTAGCTCATGATGAGGTGCGGCTCATCTCTCCTGAGTCTTGATGGTTTGCTTCGCTGAAACCTGTTGACAGAACCGAGATGAAACCTGCATAGTTTTGATGCTGCATCACGCGTTGTGTGCTTTCTTGTTTTTACAATCATTGGGGAAAATTAAAAAAATCTTCAATCAGTATCCTGTATGTTTCACTTTCGGGTTTTGAGAACCCACATTTCAATTCAGGACGTTAACCTGAGAGACTAAACAAAAAGCAATAAAAATATATCTCAAAATGTAAAGGGTGATGTCTGTAATAACAACAGAACAAACTAAAAAAGTAAAAAAACAAACACAAATCAAATACACTGTAAAAACAGAGCAAATTAAAGACCTAGCATCCATACAAGGAATGCCGTTTGCCTGCTGTCTTTCAAGCCAGAGTCTTAAATTTAGATCATCTTACACTGAGAGTGGACAGAGTTAAACCTGTTTTGGTCAAACCTTGTAAATGACGTCAAGTACAGTCAGTCAGAGTATGTGTTGAGGATGACTCTCAGCAACAACCACGCTAAATTTAGCTCAGTATCTGTAAAACGGACTGAGTTACAGATGTTTTTTGTGTTGGCTGGTGTTGCTGCAGCTGCCGTCTTACTCAAAACGTTCATCAGCTTGAGACGTGCATCTAATATTTACTTTCCGAGAGGTTCATTAAAGTCCATTCAGTGGTTTGCTGGGTATTTGGCTAAAAGACAGCCACGGTTGATGCCAACAAATCAATGCCAAAGTTTAAGGAAAAGTATTGTGCAAAACTCAGAGCACAAAATATGTGTTGGGGATGATGCTCAGTTACTTCTGCACCAGATTTTAGCTCAGTATCAGTAAAACTAACAGAGTTATAGCCATTTTTGTGTTTGCTAAGGCAAGTTAGCTGCAATGGCCATCTTGAATTGAGTTGACTCTAAAAAAAACGAGTTGTAGAGGTACAGTACATCCAGTAGTTCATGAGATATTTTATGCTGCAGACAAACAAACAACCACAGACACAAGCAAAAAGATTATCAAGTTGCTCAAGTTGTCAAGCTCTACTCAGTTAAAACGCAAGTCACTAGAAGTGGGTACTAAGCAGATCTTATATGAAGAAGTAAATCAGTTCACAAAGTAGGAACTGCAAAGACGTCATCACCTCTATGAAATATAATGATGCAAATGTTCTTGAAGATAAGACAAACCAAGACCATTAACACCCTTAAAAACTAACTATGACATCCTAAAATCAATCTTGTAAAAGACAGGAAGCCAAGACTGGTGTTATTTGTTTGAGTTTTCATCTTCCTGTTAAAAGAAGCAGCATTTTGTAACGATAAAGAAAGGACTGATCTGTGCCCCCGTGCAAGGAAGTACAATAACCTATACATGTTGCAACTTTTCAAGACTTTTGATAGAAGCAGGAATTCATCTTTGCCAAGAGTTGCAATTGAAAGAAGACTTTTAACAGCTGAACTGATTATAAATTACACTATTTCTGATAAAAGATTAATTGAATAAAGCTAAAGACCCAAGAATATCAATGTCACCCATCACCTAATTGAGATAGCTTCTGTTTGTTTTCTTTAAGATGAAGAAGGTTTGAGTTCATCCATGCTTTAATGTTATTTAAACAGTCCAACAAAGGCTTCAAAGAAACATTATGGTTTATTTTTATGGGCAAATATATCTGAATGTCATTTGCAAAACAGTAGAACGTGGATAACAAGCAGTGGATCTCATGCTTTCTGAAGCCAATGATGAAAACAGGGCAGAGCCCAGAATGCAACCCGCAGGAACTTCCTTATATGGCCCGAGGAACTCCTGTCTGTCAAATATGATTTAAACCACTGTAGAACATTTCTGGTAATGCCTACACACACACACACACACACACACACACAGGCTGAGATGATAAAAGCAAATCTTTTGACATGATGTCTTTGATCATAATGGTAACTTTGTTTTATATATTTTAATTTAAAATTTCTTCATTAGTTGGCTTGTTTTTTTATGTTTCAAAGGTCCTAAATAATCAAATTTTTCTTTCTTGATGGAAAAGTTTTTGCTGTGACTGTACTTCTGAATCATAAATGTCAAATCCACCATGACGTCATTCCACATCAGCAGCTCTCATGTGAATATTTCTTCCCCGTTTTGTTTTTCCTCTGTGCATTGTCTTCATCTCCTACCCTTCATCTGTCACGCTCCTCCATATTTCTCCCACTCCCCATATCTCTTTCCCCCATCTACATCTCAGACACTCCCCTAAATCCATCCATCCACCCTGTGTCCCCCCCCCCCTTGTTGTGTAAAAAAACAGCTGCTCCTCTTTCTCTCTCCTGGGCTGGTGAGCTGAGTGCTGAGGAGGAAGAAGATAAATCCAGCTGGACATATTTCTTTAGGAGACAAAGAAAGATGCAGAGCTAAAAGGGGGAGACAAGGGTGAGGGAACACATTTCGGGACAGAGGAGACACAGGGTGAGTGGACAAATGGTGAAAAACGAGGACAAAAAGCCATGAAGACCAAGAGACAAATGTCAGGCTGTAGTGGTGAATATTGGAAGCTTTGATCTGGCTTTAAACCATGTAAGTGTGCCTTTGAGTTTGTCGAGCTCAGACCTGAAACCTTTATTCCAAAGAGTCATTTCTGCTCCCTCAATCAATCAATAAAATGTGTCCAAAGCTGCAAAACATGCTAGAACTTGAAATAAAGAGAACACAACTCATTTATGTGTTATAAATACTGCATATAAAATGGTAAAAAGAAAAAAAATTACAGCAGTTTCTTATATTGTTGATGTTTGTTGATATTTTTACATGTTAGGACACAAAAAGACGACATTCGTATAAAGAAAAAATTATATTTATACTCATTTGTCAGATATTTTACTAGGAAAACTGGTAAAACTAACCTTTGCTGACGTTGTTATGAATATGAATAATATTTGTTTCCATGTTATTTTTGCTCAAAGCTACAAAAAGCCACTGCAGAGAGACCAAAGAGAGCCGCATGCTGCAGGACCCTGGTCCAGCTCGTCAGAACCGACGAATGCATATAAAAACTTTCTTGTACTTTACACTGATAAAACTGTAAAGACTTTAAACTGGCTAAACTATTTAATTAAATAAGCTTTGTGTTAAAAAAATGAAGCTATTGTGAAACAACCAAATAAATTATGACTCCTCAGAGATATTTTCTTAACAAATGAAAAGTGGCTTTTTAGTCATTTAAATTTGTAATATTTAACAAAGCAAAGGATCTATTCTGTCAACTGAGGAGCATTTTTAGCACATAAAAAAAAATGTTATGCATTCAGCTGTTTTGTTATTGTAACGGCTAGCAAGAATAATTGTAATGTTTGGTAGCTGCCTGATTCAGACGATCAGGTGCTAATAAGCTGAAATCAATACAGTGGCTGTCTCTGTTCAAAAGCATGATGGAGTTTCAAGCCCCTGATTAGGAACAATTTGCTCCTTGAACAGCTGGAGTGAGAGCTTTGTTTTGTTTTGTTTTAATCTACTCATTCAAATTAGCTGTGTTTAATGAATCTAAAACATGCAGGATTGTGACCCTCAGAGACTAGAATTGGACACAGATAGGGTGAGGAGGAAAATTAGGAGGTTTCTCAGAGTAGAATCATTGAATCATTGCTCCTCAGCATCAAAATAATCCAGCTGAGGTGGTTCAGACATCTGGTGAGGATGTCTCTGACATGTTCAGTTAGTCTCTCAGTTAGCTTAGAAAACCCTTCATCCATTCATCTTCTTTACCTGATTTTTACCTGGAGCCTATGTCCAGAGGTCATCGTGCGAGAGGTGGAGTACATCCTGTACAGGTCGAAAGTCCATCACAGTCATGTATGTATGTATGTATGTATGTATGTATGTATGTATGTATGTATGTATGTATGTATGTATGTATGTATGTATGTATGTATGTATGTATGTATGTATGTATGTATGTATGTATGTATGTATGTATGTATGTATGTATGTATGTATGTATGTATGTATGTATGTTATCCTTAAAAAGCCTGTTAATGCTGTTATACACTACTTGCACTTACACAAAGACTCACTTCATTTAAATGGCTACACGGCCTCTTTCATACCTCAAATTTATTCAGAAACTTATTTTAAAAGAAGTAATTTTTCTGAACTTGTGCCGGGGGGGGGGGTTCAAAACCTGTAAGTGTAAATGATTATAAAATATTTGGCATGCCAACCATGTTTACAGCACCTGAAAATAAGCATTAGAATAAAGTCCTTATTGATGATGAAAGAGCATCCTTGCTGAAGACTTTTGCACAGTTGTGTTCTCCTCTCAGCCCTCAGCGTTTCCTGCCTGCTCCGTGGGTCCAGCCTCTCTGGTTTAATCAGGTAAAGTAAGTGCTCCAGCTCGGCTGTTTGCAGCCGTTCTGAGGTAAGATAAATGTGAGATTGTACGTCTGTTAGTTGAACTGAGGTCTTGAAGAGATTGGAGTGGCTTTGAGGTCAGAGGTCATATAAACACAGCTGGCACTCTCCTCCCGCTTGGCTTAGAAATGCTGTTATCCACAGTCTTTCTTTATCTCTCCATTTTGTTGTCTACATTCATGCCATTTAGTCTCAAATCTTTGTTCTCAAATAATTTTTTTATTTGACTCCAGTCGATTTTTCAAACTTTCTTGTCTAATACTCTTTCTTTTCTGTTATTGTCTCATCTTAAACTTGCTGATCCTACTATGATTTTTTCCTCCTTCACTTTGATACATTTGCTTATCATTTGCACTGATTTTCCTGTCTCTCCCTGCTGTCTCCTTCTCTTCTTCCCAGCTGTTCTATTTCGGGTTCTCTCTCTCTCTGTCTCTTCATCATGTCAGTTCAGGGTGGAATGCTCTTGATTTCCAGATCCTTCACATTATTGTCAGTAAATCAGTTCCTTTCTTCTTTCTGTCTCTTCTGTGTTACTGGCCTGCTCTTTCATCTGCTGCTTTGTCAGAGGTTTATCTACACAGTGTGGCACCGAGCCTGATGGCTAAAGATCTCCTCCAAAACCCTACGAACAGTAACGTGGTTCTGCAACACTCTGAGGAAGGTTTCCCACAAGATTTTGTCAATTAGCTGCCGGAACTTGATTTTAATTAAAGATCTGGTTCATCTTAGAAGGGTTGGATGGGGTTGAGGTGAACGCTTCGAACAAAAAGAGCAATGTGAGAACAACAGTTCTCTGCAATTCCTGAATGAGACAGTTGAGGAGGAAGATCCAAACAAATGAGAAACTAGAATCACTAGAGCTGCCGAACATCATCTCATTTCTAATTAACAGCTGGCGACGAACAAACATCTGGAGAGAAGTAGTGTATGAGCCAGAAAGATGGTCTGCTCTTTTTTGTGTTGCAGGTGCTTAAGTCGGCTAGAGCTGATAAGCAGAGAGGGAGGAGTTTATCTTTTAAATGGTTAAACTGCTGGATTCAGTTTATTGACATTCAACATATTTAACAAAGGCACAAAATTTAACAATTAGGTCAAACATATGTAAATAACATACAATAGATAACTGAAAAAAATGTAAACAAATGCTTTTTTTTGCAGACAAAAGCAAAAACACAAAGATCAGGTGTGATCTGTTAGAGTCACCCTTGGCTACTACCACACCAAATTTCAGCTCAATATCCGTAAAAATGACAGCCACTTTGGCGTTTGCTGAGGTTGATAAGGTGCAGCAGCCATATTGACTCCAAACATTGATCACTTGTAGATATACATCCAATATTTACTTCCTGAGAGTTGCATTAACCGTTTGAATGGGCGTGCTAAATAATGACAGGCAGACAGAAGTAGGAGCAAATCAGAATAATGCCTTTTCTTTTTACTTTAAAGAGTTTGTTGAAGACTCACCTCTTCCATAAACATCTCCTCTAATACGCTTAAATCACTCTTGATGTTTTCAGTTTTATTCATATTCAAGCTTTTTAATTTATTTCATAAAATGTGGGCAAAATTGTAATTACCAGTGTGTATACGGTGTGTTTTTCTACCTGTTAGCAAAATATCTCATGAACCCCTGAATAGATTTTAATTCAATTCTTATAAAGTATTCATTGAATGTACAGCTACAACTGGTTAACTTCTGGACTCAATGAGTTAATCAACATAATTTAACACATAAATGGCTGTAACTCAGTTAGTTTTTCAGATGTCGAGCTAAAATTAGGTGTGGTAGTAGCTGAGGGTCATTTCATGTGAGCTCTTTGATTAAAGTTTTGACAGGCAATGCAATGGATGATATGAACTTCTTCGTGTTAATGCAAATGTTATTGTACTGAAACCAGCTTTGAAAAAAGTATCACCTCATTGACTAAATAGCATAAAAGTTCCCCTGATCTTCCAGCTATACAGTGGTTGGTGGTGCACAATAGTCGTTTTATTTCTGAGGATTAAATGATTGATTTTAACTTTCATCTGAGAACAGAAAACAAAGGCTTTCTGTGAAAGCCAACTTGCGTTGGACTGCATAAATCCTGAAGCAGTTAAATAAAGCTTAACAAAAGATCACACTTTCTGTCAGTAGACATGACCTCAGAATGTTATTTATTCCTGTTGTGGTCTGGATGATTGATGGACATGTGGGTGGAGTAACTGCGCTCAGACATTGCTACAGTAGGTGTGCACTTTTTTTTCTCTCTTTCCTCTGGGCGTTTTCAGCATTTGGTGTAATGAATTGCTGCTCTTTTGTCAGCTTTTCAAACACCACTGTTTTTAGAGCACACAGGATGTGTCAGTCTTTTTTTATGTTTTTGGAGGTGTGGCTCACCAGGTTTCAGTGTTACTGCGCACCTGTCCTGCCTCTGCTTTGGGCTGGTCTGATTGTATTGTCCTCTGCAGATGTCAGCACAAATGTACCATTTGATAAATTCATGCTCACCACTCCCAAACGCATGAATTTATACCTCCTGTTCTGTCTCCATCTACTTGCCTAATGGGAAGATCGGCACGCTACGGGGAAGTCTGGTCAGTGAGAATCATCACTGTCTCTTTCTTGTGTCACAGATGGATGGCAGCCCCAACAGACAGGCTGGATAATTCACTGGAAAAACAAGTTTATAGTTTATTTTTTGCCCCTCTTGGTTCGGGTGTTTTAATTCAAATGTGGAGGCATGAGGGAGACCGTTTGCTTGTTGAATAAGTTTTGCTACAGTGACTGAAATGCAAAGCAAATAATTTGCATGAAGCAGTTTCTTGTTCATTTCTCTCTGGATAACTGGGATGCAGTGTGGAGCTGAATACACACATGCAGACCGGAGGCACCAAGAAACAAGATTTTTAACTAAAAATCTGGGTTTATTGTAACAGATGGACTCCATTAATGGTTCTGCTGTTAGAAATAAAAAGTCAAAACCCATAAACTAATAAAAACTGATCCACAGTAGTTTAGAAAACATTGTAAATCTTTTTAAAAACTCCTAAATTAAACTATTCCAAGCATTTGCACACAATAATATAAGAAATTTTATTTCTAATTTTTATTATGCAACAAACAGAACAGTTGTGCTAATAAGTGTTAGCCTTGTGAGCAAGCTTTAATCCATTTTTACCTTACTTTGTTTCCAGTGTTACAGTTTACAAACCCTAAACTTTTGTGTGAACCATGAAAACAAAACTTCAGAGATCTTACATGGCTTTGTTGAATTAATAGATCTCATGTTGATTTTGTGATTTGTCACATTATGAGATGATCTTAACTGGAGGAGAGTAGGAAGTGTCTGAACTTACTTATCTTATTCTGACATTTCTAAATGCTTCTTTTTATCCATAGAAGTTATGTTTGTGTGTTTTGCTCCTTTATTCAAATCATTTATGGAAAATGCAAACAGCAGCATATCAGAGCAAATTTTCATAATCCTGGACCTAAATTGGTTTGGTTTTAAGTAAAGCCTGAAGGTAGCAGAGGCCAGAGTGGAGCCAAACAGATCAAGAAGATATATGGAGACATCAAAGGTGTTCTTTTCACCTCACAAAATCCTGACAGAATCAGAAAGAACAACTTAAAAGGGGGGAAGAGGCCGCGGGAATCTCTTTACCCCTTCTAATGCCTGTATGTTTTAACCTAATATAAGAAACGTATTTCATTATTTACACATTTATTGTCTCAGGTAAACGCAGACTAGCTGGCTGTGAACAGAAAAAAAATGGACTCTGGATCTGAATCTATCCTATGATGACAAAGTGGAAAAAGTTTGTTTGAAATGTTCGCAAATTTATTGAAAATTAAAAACTAAAGTATAACATGTACATAAGTGTTTACACCGTTTGTCATGACACTCAGAAATAAGCTGATCTGCGTCCTGTTTCTGCTGATCATCCTTCAGACGTTTCTGCAACTTGACTGGAGTCCACCTGTGGTAAATTCAGTAGATTTGGAAAGTCTTTGGACACAAACTGAGCACAAACCAAGCCATGAAGTCTAAGGAAATGTCTATAGATTTCCGAGACAGGATTGTATCGAGGCACAGATCTGGGGAAGGGTCCATATAAAGTTCTGCAGCATTGGAGGTCCCAAATGAGCCCAGTGTCCTACATCATCCCTAAATGGAAGAAGTTTGGAACCACCAGGACTCTTCCTAGATCTGGTCACCCTGGCCTTGGGTTTGACTCCAAACCATCATCAGGTTGGGATGTACAGCTAATGATTACTCTGAGAGTTTCATTAAAATCTTTTCAAAAACCCTAACACCGCTTTGCCTTTGGCTAATAAAAATGCTTAAAACACATGTTTATTTTATACATAGATGCTTTCTATCAAAATGTGAAACAAACTTTCCTATTTGTTCATAAATTTGGGAATATTCTGAACAGTTGTGAAGTAAATCCACGGAGGATGCAGGTGTGACAACGATGTTGTTCTTTTCACAGCTTTTTAAGGTAAAGTCCCATCTGAATTATTCAAATGTAGCAGCCGGTGCACAGACATCCCATTTGAGCCCTTTGTGAGCTGAGAACAGAGGGAAGACTGAATAATGCTTTGAGAAATGGGGAGAGAGTGAAGAGTGACTGTAAAAAAAAATAAAGATGAAGATGTGAATGAATAAAAAATGACTGCAAGAGAGCAAGGATTTAATATGGATTTAAAGTAAGTCCTGAACTTGTCACTCTGCTATCTGGACCTAATGCAAACGCCTGAGTGGCCCTCGTTTGGCCTGTGAGGAGCCACCCTGGTCATCATGTATAGGCGAGGTGAAAACAAATCCAGGAGAGGACGGGATGATCGGGTTAAAGCGGGGATTGGGTGGATTTGGAGCTCAGAAAATGTAACTTCGTCTCTCTGCTGCTGGAGTTGCTGCATCTTTTTGAGTTTTTACCATAAAATGGTGCTGCCAATTAAAGGTGCCACTGTGTGTTGCGGAAGAAAGACCTCACCTCAGCGTGCCTGTCAAATCCTTGAAACCCCTCTGGAGACATAAGTGGTCCTTTAGTGTCTTCTCTGCTCAGCTTGGGGTCCTGGCTGCATTTTCTTTTCTTTTTTTTCATAGATCACCCTGCCTTCATGCACAAAGTGTAGACAAAAGTCTGAGCTTCCACCTGTAAATGTGCCTCTCTGTGCCTGCCTGCTGTAATCCTGTGAGCCTACAATCAGCCAGAACAAAGGGCACTGATGATGGGTTATTACAGCAGTTTGGTAAATATGGCCCACCTTTAGAAGTGGCTGAGATGATAAATTAACACCGTTTCCCTGAATGCAACTGTACCAACACTGAGCTGCTTTTTAGTTTGTAATTAGATGATGGATTTTGAGATCAATCCTTCAACTAGATCACAGCGTGGTTTGGATTCTTTGTCTGGATTTCAGCAGCTTAAAGAATAATTAGTGTTTATTCTAAACTGTTTTGATCCATTTTTATCTCACGGAACCATTAGGACAAAAATGATCTGCAATTTTTGCATACTTGGAAAATAAAAGCAATGATGCCAATATTCAGATGTAATTGCTGCTCATCACACCCCACAGCTTTTTAAAATATTTGTTGCAACAGGATAATTATTACAGTCGCTGATACTAATGATGTCTCCGGATCATTTCTTTTCAAGGGAAGATTTAAGAAAACAAAGGGGTTGTTTATTTTTCCCAACAGAAGAAAAGCAGTTTATGAGCAGATAGTTTTCAGTTATCAGTAAAAGTTTGTGATTCCCAACCTGCATCTTTGTCCATGTTTATGGCTTGCACCATTCACGGTACATTTAAAACAAAACAAACAAAAAATGTTATTTTTAAAATAAAGAGACTGAACATTTAGTAGAGATGAAACAACAATAGTGTTTTTGCCCATGTCTCTGTGTGTGTTTGCTTGTGTGCAGCATTAGCAAAGCATCTCATGAGCCACTCGATGGATTTTAATGAAATTCCTAAAACATAATCACTGGATGTAATGTACACCTTCAATTGAGGAAGTTTTGGAGTCATTCAAGATCACCTAAGTGATCTTATCAAACACCGAAAGGCCAATAACTCGGTCTATTTTACAAAAATTGAGCTAAAATTTGGTGTAGTAGCAGCTGAGAATAATCAAATAATCAGAGCTTTTCAAATGATTATTGTTGGCATCAAAACTGTCTGCTTGTTAGCAAAATATCTCAGAAACAACTGGACAGATTTTAAAGGTAGGTAGGTAGGTACATTTATTTACATAGCACTTTTCAGCACAAGGCAACCCAAAGTGCTCAAGAAACTCATATTAACCATGGGATGTTCTTCTACAGCTCACAGATAACTAATATTAAAAAGGGCTCTAACTCCGTCAAAGTTACAGATATTTGATCATTTTGCTGCAAATGTAAAGAATGTGAGCTGCCAGCGAAGCAATTTGGAATTGTTTTGGTTTAGCAGTGTTATCAGTTAGATGTCAAATGATGCATAAACTGCTAAAATGATATTTGAACAGTTTGCTTGAAACAAAAATCTTGAGTGTGGATCAAAATAAGAGCCTTGAAAAACCTCAGTTAAGTGTAAAAAAAATAAACAAAAACAAAAAACCTTGCATGTATTGGCCCTTACATACAGAAATAATTTTTTTTGTAATATTCTGAAAAACGAAAATTGTTCGTAACTCGTCACAATAGCTCGACACGTCACATTTCGTTTTTCATAAGCAGACAATAGCTCTTTATGTTCGGTGTTACACTGAGAGCAGAATTATTAAGCAGCCAGTAAGGCTAAATAATCTCCGTCTTACAGAAAGTAAGTTGTTTTAAGTCTGGATTTATTGAAGATCAACAATCAGACGAGACAAAATACGGTTCTGTGGATCATTCTGAATCCTGCTGAAGCCTGAAAAGACAAATAGACATTAAAAAAAAATCTGTCTGGTTTTCTAAATCTAATCAATTGGACACCTTTTTGCTGACCATGTGAACAAACAGCAGATAAATTTATATTTTTTTCATCTTCTGTAAAATATTTTTAAGATTCTAAGACCCCCCTATATATCCCAGATTAAATAAATCTTTTTATTTTCTTTAACTTTCTTTTATTTGATTTTATTGTTCTTCTACTATGGACCATTATTGTGTCTGGAATAAAGATCGATTGATTTTTTTTTATTTGTGAACAACACTGCTAACTGAATTTCAGACACAGTAAGGATTTTTTTGTGTTGTACTTGTTGTTAAATTAGCATCAAACATATCTTGTTGATTCATGCTTTGTGTTATCTAAGCTCATATGTTGTCTAGTAGAGGCTTTAATAACCTCTCAAAAGTGTTTAGCAGGAGTTCAGCGCCTTCTAAAGGCTTTTAAAGCCAAAAACAATGGAGGCGTCACTCAGCAGCATTACAGGCTGGAGGTAAATGTTTTGCCTGTTTGTCAGAACGTCGAACTGACAGGTTTTGGAACGCACACACACACAACCACCCACGCATGCACACGCATTTACAAACATACCCACAACCTGGCACAATTGGAGTGTCAAAGTGTCAGAGGAGCATTGAATGGTTGCAGTAATAACAGTTAAGGCAGGGCAGCAGCGCGATGGAAGACTGACACTGTTAACCTTCCTCCATCAACACACACGAGCTGCTTTACAGGCAGAGCAACAATTCTCTCACGGCGCTAGTCAAAACAAAGTGTGCAGTTCACACACTCTTTTATGCGGCCGGCACAATACCTGTTTGTTGTTTCCACGCGGAGCACAAAATGCTGTTCTCAGGAAATTAAAAGACTCCTCGAATCCATGCGAAAAGAACTTATTGATTCAAGCTTTTATATGAGCTCTTAACGTGACAAAAATTTAATTTTACTGGAAAATTTTAGCTCTTAGATGTAGTTGAATGTTGGAAAAATCACCTTATTAGTATACAGTAATCTGCACATTCAAATTAAAGTAAAGCTGCAATTTCTAATCTAATTGTAATCCTGCCAGAATGATGCAACCAATGCATTTTAACTTTTCTCACATGTTTAGAATGTTGTATTAGCGTTGCAGCACAAAATCCAGGTAAATTATCTTTTTTAATCCCTGAAGATTTTCTAGAAAACCTAATATAAATGCTTGAAAGCTCAGACTTACCTGTTCAGTTCTTGTTATATTTGTGTTTTTTTTTTCACCCTTGAGTAGAAGACCAAACAAACTACCGTCGTCTCTTTAAAAAAAATAAAGCCTTTTTGCAGAAGTCTGCCTGAGAGACATGATTTCCACTCTGAAATATTCATGGGGATATTTTACACCCATCCAGTGAAGGAAAATTCATCTTGTGAATGTTTTATGAATCTGTACTCCTTTCAGTGAGCGGCGTGTGTTAAACTTCACTGGATGTGAAAGAAATAACTGCAGCCCGGGCATGTCTGGAGATGGAAGTTGGGAAAGATTTGCACAAAGATCTTACAACAGTAACTTGGGTGGAACTGTGTACGATGATGCAGAATTTAATTGATGCTGAAAGGCCTTTAAAACCAAATGTGTTGACATGTGCCTGTAATTTGCATGGTTTTAAAATGTTTACTGTTCTCTCATTAATAAATGTCTGAGTTATGTGGATTTTCAGTCTGTGATGAACTCAAACAATTCAGTGTTTTGTAAAAAAAAATTATATTACACAAAATAAAATCAGTTAAAAGATCATTCAGGGCCTAAAACCAAAATAAAAACATCCTGTTCTTGTAAGATTTTGACTCATCGCAATTAATTTTTCATAGTTTTATTTATTTATTTTTAATTCTCTACCAAAACAGTTTGAATAACTGACCAGTAATTTCTGGAAAGTTAGGTTGGCATGTTCACAGCTTGCCTTTTAGACAACGATCATCTTAAGTTGAGAAAGAGGTACGGCTATTTTAGTCAAACTTAAAAAATAACATTATGCGCACAGATCTAGCATGATCAGTTAGCACTTAGAGTATGTGTTGTGGATCCGTTTCAGCAGCTACCACACCAAATTTTAGCTCAATATTTGTAAAAGTGACTGAGATGTAGACATTTCTGTGTTTGCTAAGATGGCTTTGCCGTGGTGACCATCTTCAATCAAATTGACTCCAAAGGCCATCAGTTGTAGATGTGCATCCAGTGATTACGTTTGGAAAATTTCATTAAGATCTGTTCAGTGCTTTATGAGATAATTTGGTTAATAGTAAAGTCGCATTTGGGGGTGGGCGATAACATAAAAATAACAAGAATCAAATTACAAAGAAGTGAAAATCTGGGACTATTTAAACACCAAGGGACTAAATGACAAAAACTCAAAGTCATATAACAGAAAAGCTAAAGTATGGAATCAAAATCTTCATGCAGGAATTCGAAGAATATGACAACACATCAGGAGGCAGCAGACCAAACAAAAACACCTGCATTTCGTGACGTAAAACCTTTGATTCTGCAAACACAGTCTGGTGGTTTTAAACAGAGCAAAAACAAATATATTCATCTTCAGCTTGTTGTCAAAAAAATGCTTTAACATGCAAAGTTTATGCCCTATTTCGGGAGTGGTTGCTGATGTTATTTATATATCTTTTAGGATGCTAAAACAGAGTTTTCAGCTGATCCTTTCCACAGATATACAACTATTATGTTTTATACCTTTAATTCTGTATGTTTCACTAAACTGATGTGCAGTCTGTAAGAAAATATGTGCACACTTCATGCAAGTCAGTTAAAAGGAAAAAACAAACTATCTCCATCAAGATTTATTCTTTATCTTAAACAAAATAATAGATTTAAATTCTGACCTTAGACAAATCCTTTGAGCTTCCTGTTGACTCCTAATCAGGACTTAACATGATCCCAAATAAAGAAGACCGAAATTCATGAGGTGTTCTTGATGCAAATATATCAGAATGTTTTAGTTAGAGTAAGAAAGTAGGGTAAATCAGTTTTTCAAACACCAGTGTCATTAGTGCTTTACATCAACCACAGGTCATTTAGTACTTAAACGTCATTACCTGGGAGAAAATACTTCCTGCAAAGCAGCAGGCTGATTTGGATCTACACGGTGTTGTGCTTATAAGTGGAGGAGGTGAAGGACGGCGTAATTATCACAGAAGATTTTCCCTCCAGTCCTCCTCACTGTCTCTTTCGTTGTCTGCGTTTCCTTTCTCAGAGTGACAGAAAGCCCTGCAGGGAGTCCTGTCAGCCACCGCCGACATCGTGACGCACACGTGAGAGGAACGCTCCGATGAATCCTGCACACGTGAGCCGATGCAGCAGAAATCACACACACACACACAATGCAAGATTGACCTTTTTGCTTTTTGTATCCGTAGTGTATTTAGAGGAAACAAAGAGTAGAGGTGGGGGTGTAACAAATGACGTCCATTAGTCTGATATACAGCCCAGTACGTACTGGGTACAGCCTCGTATTTACCAGGTACAAACCTGGTATTGACAAGGTACAGACTGTTTGCTGTTTTTGAGTTGATGCGTCTTTACAGCTGAAGCTGTCATCTTTTGCGTGCTTATCTTTGTTTTACTTGAGATACATGACCTTGAAATTTGCTTCTTTTCTCTAAGCCTGCTCAGAGTGATGTTTGTTTGTTTATCATAGTTCCCGATTCTTTTAAGGATTCAATGCAACATAAATGATGAAATCACAAGTTCTTTTACAAGTTGAGGTTTCAGTATTTGCTTCCACCCACATATTTAATAAAACTCCAAGAGTTCAACATTCTGTTACATTCTCTGCATTCAAAGATGTTCACTCTTTTCTGCACGACTGCCTCGTTAATTACCCAAAACTTGTTCTGCACGTATCAATCGGACAGAGCATCATTAAGTTGTTCTAATGAACTCTGTGACTTTCATCAGAGCGTAATCCTTGCAGGTTTAACCTGTTTGTGCCGGTGTCATGCCTGTCAGCTACTGTACCATCCTTTGTTTTACAGAACATCAAACTGCTCCCAACACATCAGCGATACCCGTCGGCCTTTTTCGTGGAGCCTAAAACACTTCACAGCTTTTGTTTGTTACTCACATGCAGGAAACATGCAGGTTGTGCTGCAACAACCAATAAAATAACACCATAAATCACCTAAAGTCAAGTCCAACATGTCAGAATTATTTTGAAGCCACATTTACATTATGTTTTGTTTGAAAACTTTATTGAAACAAAATTAAAATCCTAGAATTCCTTGAAGGAATGCATATCTTAGATGTTGTAGATGTTTTGGTCAAAGCTTTAAAACAAAGTTAAGAACGATCTCATATATTATTGCAACTGTTTTCAATCCATATATTATCAATTTTAGCTCAATATCGATCAAACTGAGTCATTTTTGTCTTTGTGGACATTTTGAATTGGGTTGACCCCCGAAGTTAATCAGTTGTAGCTGCACATCCAATGATTATAGATTCTACAGCAGCGTAAGTAAATCCGCGCTGCTTTTAGAGAAATTGTTATTAGGCTCTAATAGCCTACTGGTCATATCGTCTGAGTAAGTGATACTTTCACCTGAAGACGTTTGACTTGAACATTTCTGGCTGCAGACAATCCTCCCACATTCTTACTGGTCCGTGCCAGGTTTGGGAGCTTTGCTGGGATCTGCATGACTGAAGTCTGTCGCTCACGTCCTCTTTGTGAGTCATGCGTCTGTCAGCACGCCTGAAAGTGTCTAATATGTAACACACATCAGCTCGTATCGCTGCACGTGACCAACGGTGGAGGTTTTCAGGTTTTGTTGCGACTTGTTACTGTGCTCACCTTTCATACCAGTGCAGTGGAATAACACTAATTCGTTAGGTCTCTACCAATGTTTAAACATTCTTTCAACTCCAAACTGACCAACATATTTCAGATCTCCTTTATGACAACTAGACTGATTAAATAAATGAGGTTTTGGCCAGCGTAACCTGTCTGTAACCGAAACATTTCATGAACTACTGGAGAAATGTTAATGAAACTTGCAGGAAGTAATTATTGGGTATTTATCTACAGCTGATTAACTTTTGGAGTCAACTCGATTCAAGATTGCTGCCACAGCCAACTGACCATAAAAAAAACACAAAGAAGACTACAACATGCTAAATTTAACAGATATTGACATAAAATTTATTGTGGAATTAGCTGAGACTGAGACTAACAGATCGCACAAGATCTTAGTGTAAATTTCTGCTGTGAGATTTTTAGACTCAACTCTGTCAGCAACGATGTCTCGTGAACCACAAGAAATATTTTAACTAAACTTTCAGGAAATAGTCGTGGGACGTACATCGATAGCTGATTGCCTTTTGAAACCAACCCCATTCAAGATGGCAGTCACAGCCAACAGACCTTAGAATATACAAAAATGGCTTTAAATCAGTCAGTTTTACAGATACTGAGCTAAGATTTTATATGGTTGTAAGTCAGAGTCATTCACAACACATACTAATATGTTATGTTATGGAAAGTGGCTTGGAAGGTGGTGGGCGATATACATTACTCCAAGGACTGCTATGTCTTCATTTAACTTTTGTTTGCTCTAAATCGTTCTGAGCTGGTTAAGAAAATAGAGCACTGATCACTTTAAAAACAAAAAACTACAGAAACCTTTACCAAGGGTTTATATTTAAGCTACACCAGATTAAGCTGCTCCATATCAAAGTATGACTGTCAAAATAAAAGTCCTTAACCTACACAAACAGAGGTTGTCAGTCAGCTGTTTTATGATTCTCCTAATGAGACTGACTTGTGTCAACTGATGTCATGTAGCACTGACACCTCTGAATTTACAGATACTTGAATCTTTGTCACAGCTGCTTTTTGACACAAACCTTTTTGTTTTTGATCTGCTTATTTTCATATTTTCCTTGTTTCCTGTTTATTTCCTGTTAAACTCAAGGACACTGATTATTACAGGACACCCAGCTGTCAGTCTCAGAAACGTCTCTTTACACGTGGAGCTTCCAGTATGGCCGCTTTTCAGCAGGAAATCAAAACAAAAACACAAATATTAAACAAACCCTTCAGCTTGTCATTTCTTACAAGATCAGTCTTTGAGATATACATGTTGTTCCTCAGCCACATCATTTGAAAGACACGATACCAACAAGTCAGTTATTTTGATGAGTGATGTGTGCTTTTGAAGTTCGGACCCGCCACGTTGTGTTTAGAGTTAAACGTCTTTGGAATTTGATTTATCACGCCCGTAGACGAATGTTAGAATGACTCATTGCTCTCGTTTAGATTTAATTAGTCATAATTTGCTGACAGCGTTGTCATTTTTATCTTGTTCTCAGTGAAAGCTTGTCAGTCTGTCACCTTCTGTGGTGCAGACTGAAATCAGTCAAACAGTTAAAAGATTTCTAAAAAAAATCAGTCTTATGATGATGCTTAGTTATTCTCCACAAAAAATAAAATAGATTAATTACTTTTTATTTGTCCTTTCTGTGGAGAAATTTGCGTTAATGCAGCAGCAGTAAGGACCAACTACATATATTTGTAATAAAAAAAATAAGCACACTATAAAAATAGTACAAAAGTACATAAATAAGAAATTGTAAATACAAAATACTTAAATACTTCTGTAAATAGAGATTGTATAAAATGCAGAAAGGTAGATCAATATAAATAAAAAATACAAAAACAAATTATTGTCTTTTGCCTGAGAAATGAATAGAAACAAAAAGTAAATTAAAGTCCTGGCATTCACCTGTTGCCTTTCAAGAGCTTTAAACTAAAATCATTTAACGCTGTTTTGGTCAAACGTGATGACTCTCAGCTACTACCACATCAGATTTTAGCTCCATATCTGTAAAACTGACTGAGTTGGAGCCATTTTTGTGTTTAAGGTCAGTTGGCTGCAGCATCCATCTTGATTATGGTTGATTTCAGAACTAAAAAAAAGGTTCTTGTACATCAGTTCATCATCTTTTATTTTGTCCAAACTTGGTGTTCAAACCAAATTTTAGAAAAATCCAGAATCTGGTTGCGTTTATGATGTTGATGTCCGTTAATGTAATTAAAGTAGGATTTGTTTTAATTAAAAACTTTTAATAGTCATTTTAAAGAAACACTTGAGACAAATACAAAAACTTTATCTTGTATTTTTTAAATTTCTGCTCTGGAGATCTTTAACAGAAGTCAGGCTGCATTTAATGAGTGTTTTCTCCTCTTCTGGTGTCGGACTTGTCCAACAATTTGCTTTCAGACGTACGTCTTCGTATTTTTTACCTTTCCATATGTTCCAGGCTGCTTTAATTGACTTGTCTAGCTGATGGGCTGTCACGTCTTCCCTCCTAACTTCTCAGGTTCACCCACTGGAGGATAATGGCCAGGGGGTAAGGTGCTTTTAGGCACCTCCGAGCCCTTTGCCTTTCTGCTACCTTGGTCTGATTAAAACAATTGAGGGGGAACAAGGAGGATACTTGACCCAAATTGTTCATTGTAACAAACTGCTTCTGTTAGGTGTTTTTTTTTATACGCCTGGTCTGCCTATCTGCCCGTGTCTGGAGGGGATTTGAGATGCATATGCATGAGCGGTGCAGGTCGGGGAGTCAGGTGGAGTCCTGGAGGCCAATTTATGTCTGCTGGGAGAGGTGAGGAGGACAAAGGAGAACCTAATAGAGCCTGCTGCTAACAAGCCCTATCTCTGGGCTTTAAGTCTGATGTCACATCTCCAGCTCCTTTTACAGTTTGCATAATGTCCCAACACTCATTTGGTTCTGCTGCAACGCTGCTTCCTCGCTGTTTTTTGACACCAATCTGGCTGAGCAGCAGCGAGTTAAAGACTCCTTCTCTTTCTGCCTCATTTGCGGAGGTACAGAGTGGGACAGGTTCCGCCTGTTTGTTTGCATGTTTGTGTGTGAGCTGGCTCTTGTCAGACAGGTGCTTTATTAAGCTGCTGCCAATCATTGTTGGCCTGTCTTTCGCTCCCAAGGGGGCTGAGTTTTCCACCCCCTTCATGTGTGGAAGTTACCAAAAAGCAGCAAGTAGGTTCAGGGAAGGAGATTACATCTGTAAGTTTGCTTTTCTTTTCAGTTTTTCTCATGCGTCCTGCACAGCAGACAGAGTTTGTTAAAGGTGGAGTCTATGGGAGGCCCCTTAAGTCAAAAACTATTCTTCCTATTCCCTGTCCCATACAATCTCAAACCCTCTTATTAGAAAGCTTATTATGAATAGCCCAATCCTTGACTTACCTCACTCTTCAGTCTGTATTTTACTTGTTATTTCTTGAATGAAAAATCTTATTCGGAAGTTTAACATGTTGCTCCTTATAGTACTTTTTCCCATGCATCAGTAATGTCAAGCACAATCAAACCCAAATGTAATTTTATGTTTATATATGCTTTTTAACACTTGATTTTTCAGACGTTCTCGTGTTTCTCCCTCATTTAACAATTCTGTGCAGTGACTCGGGCAACAAAAACTTTCTTATCTTTAAAATAAATACAATAAAATCAAAACCATAAAATATAAAATTGAATTACAATTGACATGTGTTTAATGGCATAAAAATGAATTGAAACAAACATCTGACAAAACCTAAAATTTACAGAAAAGTAGCTTTTAAGTCTGAAAAACAAAATGGTACTCTGCAAATTAAATGCTACACTTGTTTCAATTAATAATAAATGCAGTATATAAACTCCTAAAGCTAAAATAAGTATTTGTTTGACACTGTTAACATCAGGCTAATAACAACAATAAGTTATTATTATTAACAACAACAATTTATTTATTCTTGGCAACAGACTCTGGTTCTTTTAGAGACTGTTTAAAAAAATTCTGGCTACTGGCTAAAACTTATTTGACCCCCCCCCCAAACAACAACACTTAAAACTTTTCTGCCTGAATCTGGAGGTAAAATAACTCTCTTATATTAGGATTGTGAGGCACTAGTTGTATTTGTCACAGCTCCCAACCAGAACTCCCCTTCAAGGCCAGACTTCAGTTCAGATCTCTTTAAGGGTCTCAAGAACTGGAGTAGAAAGGTGGACACAACACCAACTTCCTTTATCGTCTCTATTCCAGAAGTATTTACATCAAACGTGGATACAGCCACGTGCGGAGCATTTCTTGTGCATGTGTGGCTTCCTGTACATAATAAACAGAAAACAAATATAAGTAAACTTTACCGGTGTGTTCCATATGCTGCACATTATGCTACATCATCCGTTATATAAACAGGTAACAATATGCAAGTAACATAATATCACATATGTGATTATTATTACTAACAAGGAGAATAATATGTAGCTGAGTTAACTACAGCAAGTACCTATGTGAAAACACTAACAGTGGCCCACAGCACACATGAATGTAGCAATTAGCTTAAGATTAGCTGCCAATAAAGGTAACATCACACTGTGAATAAAGCATTAAACTATATATGTAGATGTGAACAAAGTTACAGGTTTTTCTTTCTTTTTTAGTTTCAGGATTCAGCGGTTAAATCACCTCTTCATGTTCTGCAGAAGCCTGTTAATCACCCATTGATTCAAATCAGGTGTGTTGAAGCAGAGAAACAAGTAAACATGCAGGATGGTGGCCCTCCAGGACCAGGATTGGAGACCACTGGTTTATTAGAAACAAAGCTACAGATCTTGTACAACTAAAGGAGCAGAAACAGATTTTTTTAAATATTTTTTTAGATTCATGCTTTGGAGGCTTTAGGTTCATGTGTGTGTAAAAAGGCTGTTTACTGTATCTGTAAATATTTCAAAGTGATAGATTTATAACCCTGAAAGCCAGATCATCGTGGTTATAAATTCTCAACATGCACTGATGACTGCCACCAAATATCACAGCGAATTCAAAAGCAGAATGTCTCCTGGCCTCTCAGAAGCTCTTGAATGTGAATGGCTGCTTAAATTGAATTGTGTTACCACTTGATCATTCAGGGGATGCTCTGAGAGTAGCGGCGGGTTAAAGTGAGAGTTTGTCTCCTTGTCAATCAAAGCAGCAGAAGACGAACATCTCTGTCAACATTCGGCTTCACCCCCCCACCCCCTCCACCTGCGCTACGCCGCTCTCGTTTTGACATCTGTGTTAAATGAGGCCTCGGTCAAATCCTGCCTCTGCAGGCTTAGAGCAGCTACCTGGGGAAATCACAGCTGCCTGGCTGTGTGATTGTGTGTATGCATGTGTCATACATATCCATGATGCCACTGCTCTTCCTCCAGCGTGTGAGGCGGATGTGTGTGTGTTTGCCAGTGTGGTTTGTTTTACCGACTCCGGGGGTTAATTGACAGGTTCGCGCTCCCTCGTTCGTGCTGGTCTCAGGGGGGGCACTTAGGCTGCATGCAGTTGGAGCTGCACACCTCCACTCATGGAGAATGCATAAAGGGATCTCTGGTGTATCTGTGGATTAAGTGCGACGAAAAGGGCGAGGGGGCAAACAATGCCAGCGCAAGTGAAGTTATTTCTAGTGTGTGTTGTGTGATTAAACTGCAGTAACTCCTGAAAGTACAAGCAGACATAAAAATACATTCAATTGTCATTTTTTATTAAACTAGGGAGTCTCTTTGAGAAGGAGAGCTGTCCAAAGTAACAGTTATCAAATAATAAAGCAAACACAGTGAGCAATAAAACCGACTGACAGCTATTTAAGTACAATAACCTCTCAAGACAAACAATGACATTCCTCCATCACTTCATACTTCATGATACAGTTGGAATCGCTGATAGATACAGATGTTTGTAATTTAGGAAATGCAGAAAAATCTACCATTGTAGTAACTATGCAGAGTATTTCTTTTTACGCAACGCCATCGAAAACTCCTTGATTAAACTGGTATTGGTGATAAAGCAAAAGTAAACACCAGCTTGAGAGATAATGAGTGAAAACGGCTGAAGAGAAACAAATCAGTCACTGGAAAAAGACAAGGATGTGAAATATGGAAACAAACACAAAAACAAATGAGGGAAAGAATGAAAATGAGATCTGTTCATTCATTTTCTTATTGTTATTCATGGTCGGGTTGAGCCAACAGGTCCAGGACTCACTCCAGATCTCAAGCCGTCCCCGAGCCAAAGACAACTTATAATCCCTTCAGGAAGGTCTGGGTCTGATGCATCCATGAAGGATCCAAATCAAACGTCTGAACCACCTCAACTGACTCCTTTTGATGCAAAGGAGCAGCATCTCCACTTCAAGCACCAACCTGTATGAGCGAGCTCCTCATCTCCTCCATCAGCCTCACAAAGAAAGCCCACTTCAGCCCCTTCTCGTCCTTTTGGTCTTGATCCACCCCTCATATCAGGGTTGGAACATATTAAATCAACATCTTCTCCGCTCAGATCCTTCTCCACGGCTGACAGAAGCCTTCATTACTCCAGATGACTCCCCGATGAGTCTGTCCATCTCCTGTTCCATCCTCCTGTCATTTTTTAACAAGTTTTCCAGACACTTATACTCATCCACCGGAGGCAACCAGAGGGAACATTAAACCTTTTTATAACCTTTTAGTGAAGCCTAAAATACAGGCTACACAACTGTAAATACAGCAAAATCCATAAAAGACAGGAAGAGATCATTTACACATAGACTCTGCTGTTTATAATAACTGATTTGCACAACACTTTTACAACTATTGTAAATTTAATTCGATGGGATTGAACCAAAGTGAACACAAGTGACCTCTCCAGGATGGGGGGGACCCCACTTCCTGTTTGACTGCTGGGATGGACACCAACATCTCTGTGTCCCTAAACAGGACATAATGAGTGAATGAATTTAAATTTATTGATTCATAATGAATTGTACTAAGCTGGACTGTATGTGTTTTAGAGGTCGGACATTTGCATGACACAGAATCAGGTAAAAAATAAAAAAATTAACTAATTCTTGTTGTTTTCTGATCAGACCTCACACAGGTTTTGTTTTACCTCCCTGAAACATGACTCCAAGCATAACCAGGGAGACGGACCATGAATTTAAATCCTTATCAAAGCATCATCTGTGCTCATTTAACCCACTGACACAGCATCATCATCATCATCATCAAAAGATGACACCTCGTGCTTCACTGGATTCCTCACCTGCTGTGAAACAGAACAGTTTGTGTAAAAATTCAGCATGTTGATTGTGATGTTAACCAACCATAAGAGATCATACAGGAGGTGTTTATTTTGTGCTGTCTGAGCCCGGCGGTCACGCCTGACTTTGCCCAAACTCTTCAAGCAGAACGCTGTCTCATTAGACGGCTGTGATAAATTGATTAGGATCTGATCTCATGTGTGTGGATAAACAGATGAGACTAAAGGATGAGTGAGTCAGAGTCTGAAAGGAAGATTCTGCGGTAGTTGAAGGTTTTGATATGACTGGGCTTTTATCATAGCAATTCAAAGATATTTCAGTTTGTTTTATAGAGGCGTGACAGGGCAGATAATCTCCATACAGCCTTGCAGCCCTGCAACTCTCGGTCACTGTCTAAACCCCAAGAGAGGCAGGTTTGGAAAGCATGATTTTGTTACATGTGTATGAGATCAGGTTAATAAAATGCATTCTGGACAGAAATATCCCTCAACAGGCTTGGAGAGAAATGATTCCTAGACTGTTAGACATATTTACAGCTGAAGTTTCTGCTACTGATAAAGACTTGCAGGTATGGTTTGAGCGGTAGATAAAAGGTCTCCCTACAGTCTGTGCTCTGCTGTTTGGTTTAACTCGGTCCATTTAGGGGGTAAACACAGACATAATCTCTCCATGGTTTGCATATCATTAATCTGACTGCACACTGAGCCGCTGTGCTGACAAATATCTTGTGGCAAATGATGTCGAAGCCAAAGGTGTGGCCGCCGCCTGGCGTGGTCACCTCAGATGCAGATGCTGATTCCAAAGATCTGTTAGCTGAAAACCTGACATGCAGTGGATGATCAACAGAAAGAGGCTGCATCTCTCGGACCACCTGTCAGCTGTTCTGAAAGACAGGACTTTCAGATACTGTTCATTCAGAGACCGTACATCTGATGTGTTTTTAAGCCTTCATGGTCAAGTAAAAGGACTGGAATGAATATGAAAACAGAAGCAGAGAAAGGCAAAAGAAAAAAACATTTAAAATGATTAGAAAGTTTAGCTTTTCAGAAGCAAAATATTAAAAAATAAAACAAGAATTCTTTGTGGGAACGCAAAAAAAGAAAAGAAAGAAAGATTTTGTGTGATTATTTAGCTCTTTGAGTATGTGTTGGGAATGACTCTTAACTACGACCACAATACATTTTAGCTCAACATCTGTAAAATTAACTGAGTTATAGCCATTTTCACGTTTGCTAAGGCTTATTAGCTGTGGCGGCAATCTTGATTCAGGTTTATTCCAAAGGTTAATGAGTTGTAGACGTACAGGCCTCTGTTTTTCTGAAGTACAATTAAAGAAGAGGCGAACAGTGTATTCAACTAAGGCATACTTCATTTATTTTTTCACAATGTTATTTAAGAAACTACATTTTTTATCAGCTGTTATCTGCAAAAAGTTTAACAACAGGACTTCTACAGCAGAGGAACCAAACATAATAATACTCAGAGTAATTAATATCTGTTACCAAACACAGAAAGCCAACAAATATCCAGATGATCGTTGATGATCTGAGTGTGTCAGCTTGTTTATCCATCCTCTTACAGACACACTGAAAGGAAAAGTGGAGGAAGATATAGATATTTAAAATGTATAACCTTTATGTCTGAGTTGAGATACGAGGCTCTGCTGTGTGTTTGAGCTCAGGTCGTAATGATCTGTGGCAGCTTCATTGACCGCCGACCACAAACATCTTTATTTGATTTCATTGTTTGTTGTAGAGCTCCGTACACATTCGTTTCATGCCTGTAAAATACTGTCACTGATATGGAGAAGGAATAAGAACTGACTGAAATTAAAATAATGAAAAGAACAATTTTACCTAAATGATAATAATAACAAAATGCAGTTGTCTGTTTGATCAGAGGGGATTTATGTGAAATACAAACCACCTGAAAGTACCAAAACTGACCCAAAACCAGGGAAATGCAAGATTTTATGTTGTAACATAAGACAAAAGCTAATAATTAAGTAAAAACAAAAATATTTTGCGCACAAAATGATTTGTATTTTTGATTATTGTTCTTTGTTGACATAATGAAGAGCCTTTGTATGTCATCACTGAGATGCAACAAATTACATTACAATCAAAACAGGACAACACAACCACACAAAAAAAACAAAAGAAAAGACAAATATTTCACTAAATCAAGGCAAAAACCACAACATGCAACAATTACATGTTTGTAAAATGCATGAATGTCAGCTTTTTCTGTTTTATTTTTAAGTTGATAGACTGATTTGAGGGTATTGACAGCAAATTAACTGCACTAGCTCTTTAATTGTACATAACTCAAAGGGATAGTTAAGTCTTTTAAAGTGGAGTTCTATGTTGAGTTGTATGTTATATATAATTAATGTCTTACCTGCTGTAGATAGCTCTTTGAATGATCTCAGTTTGGAGAAAGAGAGATTAATTCTGAACAGATTGATGAAATAACAAATTGTCCAGATGGACCTCTGTCAACTTTGCAGAACACGATTATTTCGGCCTAATAAGATTTTTCCAGGTTGCATCAGAAAAGCTACAGCTAGCTGCTTACAAATACCCACATAATTCTGTGTAAGTAACCAAATAATCCAAAATAACATCATTGTAAAGATAAAAAAAAAATCTTTTGCATGAACCATGATGAAAATTTTAAAACTGAAGTTAATTTAAGACAGCAGCAGTTCACTTTGGTTTTGAACCCACTCAGAAAACCTTTTAGATCATTAATTCAGTCAGAATTAAATTCTCTTTTGAACAGCCACAATTTGGAAAAATGACTATTTTCTATGGAAAAGATTGTTCATAATTTCTCCATACAGCAGATCTGAACTAATGTCCAAAGGTCATTTTAACGAGATAAATAAAATGATTCGACTTCGATCCTTTTAGGTTAAAACAGAAGCAGAATAGTAAGCCAGCATCTGTATATTTTATTAATAATGAGCATATTAGGGATCTTCACTGTCTTTTGCTTTATTTTAATGACATATTAGTCCTTTGATTCTGAATGACAAATAATGTAATGTAATATTTTCCGTTCTCCTGCCTGCCTTTGTGCTCCTCTTACTGTAACAAAGGTGTTCCCCATCAAAAGAAACCGAGAATCGGTTATGACTAAGACACATCCTGGTAAGCCTGACTTTCATGGATCATCAGCAGCCTCTTTAGTTGATCCAACATCAGTCACGAAGTTCATGGGTGGATTGCTGTCAGTCGCCACCACGTATCTCCAGCTGCTCCCATTAGCACAACACAGGACCTGACGTATTACTCTGCAGCCCTGCAACGAAGAAGACTTCCTAACATCATTTCAGCAAACATTTATTAAACTACTTGTTGTGGATTGTGTTGCCTTCTGGCAGCATACCAACAGTCAAAAAGTTTCGGATTGCACGCAGAATAAAAACAACCCACATCAGTCAAGGTAATCAGACCATCATAAATTTGTCCGTGACATTTTAGGAGCAGCAACACGAAATGTTTGTCTAGTAATGCTGTCAAACTGGGATGAGTTCCCATAAAAACAAAGCATTTGACATTTTGCCAAACATAAAACAACAAACATTTAATTAGGTTGATTTTTTTTTTCATAGCTCATTTATTCAAACCCTAAAATTATATAAATATAATGATAGTGTTTGGGAAGTTACTGTTAAATGAGTGTGTTTTCATGCTTGGCTGCGCCATTGTCAGGCACTTATTGTTGTTGTGCAAACCTTTCATTCATTAATCTTACTATTCTCAATCAAGTGTTTGTTCAGACAAAATACAGGATGAAGGTGTGTGTAGTATGGGCGTTATTTCCTGTCTTATTGTGTGTTGTCATACAGCGACATGGTGGGAACGTCGCAAACACTCTTGTCTTTTCACAGCCTGTGTTTCTCTCTGTGCGCCGCGCTGTGGTTTCTCACACTGACTAGTATCTGCTTGCCTTGCGGCTACATCTGAGGTTTGGACAGTGTGAGTTGTGAAATGCATGCTGTGTGTGCGTGTGTGTGTGAGTGGTATGTGGTCTCAAAGCGTCAATCAATTTAAATCCAAAGATTAAAGGAAGGGGATGCCCTTCCCTGTCTTTTAATTATAGTGTTTCTGGAGATAGGAGTCAGGAAATGAGGATGGAAATGTAGCTCTTAGTAGATGATGTTGGACTTAAAGGTAGCCCATCCGCTTTCCTTATTTAGAACTGACTCTGATACTTAATTAAATAAAAGGCCTAGCTTTTCTGCATGTGAATGCACATCGCCCGCCAAGTTTATTTGTCTGTTAGCTCCAAAAGCTAATGCTAACATTTTAAGCAAAGATCTTGAGAAATTAGTATCACAGTATGTGCTGTGAGTAGGGCTCAGCTACAATCACACCAGGTTTTAGCACAATAATCTGTAAAAATTGACTAAGATGTAGCTTTTTGTGTTTTCTAAAGTCGGTTAGATGTGGCAGCTATGAATATGTCCTGAAAGTTTTAATAAAATCTGTCCAGTGGTATATGAGATATTTTGCTAACAGACAGGCAGTGTTGACTCCAGTAGTAAACCTTTTAAACACAGATTTTGCATAACGAGTTAGAGCTCAGAGTCTAAGTTTGGGATCAGTCTCAGTTACTATTACAACAAATTTAATCCTAATATCAGAGTTGTAGCCATATTTCTATGATTGATTTGATGTTGCAGCCATTTTGAATCAAATTGACTCCGAACGTTAAGAGAAGAGGTCCCAAAAATGATGTTTTAAAATGTTCTGGAAGCAGAGGAAAAATAACTAAAAGAGATTTAAAGGCGAAAAGGTTTGGTCGCCATGGTAACCCCAGCATATCATATATTGTTTAAGTCAGACAGGAGAGACTGGAGGCGGACAGGTTAATCCTCTCCTGGCAACCAATTACAACCTTCCAGCCTCCCATTCTTCCCTTCCCTCGTTTAATCTCATTGAGTCACCCTCACACTCCTCTCTGCCCGACATTAATTCCAACCACCACGTCCTCTTTTGTTTTCCCTGACTGTACCGTCCAGGTTTTATGAGGATTGGGTCCATACCTGTAAACACCACAAGTTGGTTGTTTTTGGACGGTGTGATGCAAGAGTCTGAATCATAAAATAATCAGTCTTTCTTTCTTTTTTTTAACAGAGCTTGCAGTTACATGACACAAACTAATGTTTGCAGTTTTATAAAATGACACAATATTATTATTTCATAATATTATTATTATTATGTTAACAAAATATCTGTCAGGGTTTTATTAAAACTCAAAAAGTAGTCATGGATGTGCATATGCAAATCATTAACACCAGTTTAAGATGACCCTCACAGCTGATTGACCTTAGCAAACATAAAAATGGCTATAACTCAGTCAGTTTTACAGATATTGAGCTAAGATGTGATGTAGTGGTAGTTGAGACTGATCCTCAACACGTATTCTGAGCACTTATAGATCATGCAAGATCTTTTATTATGCAGAACATCACAAAACAGCTAAAGAGCTATCATTTCTCAACATATGATGATCTTAGTCTAAAACTGGTGGGAAAGGTGGTGGTCGATATGCATTTTTTCAAGGAAAAATAGGACTTTATTTAATTATTTTTCTGTTGCAAAGGAATTTTTTTTATATAAAAGAAACAATGTGGGTTTCTTTCTTGTCACATGTCTCAATGTGCTTGTTTGTGTCATGAATTAGTGCTTTAATTGGAACAAAATCACTGGAAAGGCAGTTTGACTGGTTGATTTTTTCATGAGGAGCTCTGTGCAACAAGTGTGTGTGAGACGTGTGACAAAAAGTGGATCTTCAGAAGGACAATTCAGTCTAACATGACAGGTTTGCTCGTGTGTTTTGTCCTGCCATTATTGTTATTTGTTTTGCGAATATAAATTACTGCCTTCGCATCTGAAGCAGTCATTTGTGGATTTACAAAGTGCAACTTCTGAGCACACACACACACACAGGAAATGTGCATTTAAAAATTAACTGAGGAGATTGAATAATGTAGTTCTTTAGATCTTCAGATTGCTAATTTTAGCTTTTAGCTAAATGTTTGCTAGTTTTAGGTTTTAGCTGTTGTTTTGCTATTTTTAGTTTTAGTTACTGTTTTGCTGATTGTAGTTTTTAGCTCCTGTTTAGTGATACCAGCGTCTGTTCTGCTTGTTTCAACTTCAACTATCCAGTTAACAATTTATTCTTCAACAAATTTCAGTAAAATCACTCAGCGTTCACACTGTGTTTTCACAGAAGATGCTATTTCTCTAGCTTGATCAGTTTTAAATTAGCTTAAATATTTATTTTGCTTTGGGTCAGTCAAATCTTTTAGGTTAATATAAATGAACGTCTCTAAATAAAACCATGATTCAGCCAGCAATACATTTTCTTAAATAGTATTTCTTGTGTAAAATCCTCCATTAGTCGACACGTTTGTTTTTTATACAGTGAGTTTGTGCAGTCGTACATTCGTCGCGCTCTCAGAATGACAGACAGACTTCAGGAGAGCTGGATGATGAACCGAAACAAAGTGGAGCAGCAGAGGTGATGTACAGGAGCAGACAGGATGGTTCGCCTCGCTCTTTGATCTGCGGAGGAGCAGAATCCTCTGTAATCCTTTAATGGGCGGCTGCTGACTCACCGGGACCGTCGTCACACTGGAAACCATCTGTCACACTCAGAGCAGCTTGTGAAATCCACTCTGAGCCAAACCGCGTTTATCATTAGGAAACAAGAAATTAAAAACTGGAGTAGAGAAAAGATAAATTACATTACAGATTCCAGGTAACAGCTTCGTGTTTTAGATATTGCTTCAGATATTTTATTCCCTGTTCATCTTTTATGTTGTTGTTCTACATTTAGATTTCTTATTTGCAACTATTTTTTCTTTACTTAATAATAAATAAATAAATAAATAATAATGAATTTATTTTGCAAAGTGCTACAAAGTGCAACTAAAATCAGTGATAAAATCATCATCATAAAATCATGTGGAGGCAGAATAGCTTGCTTAAAAAGAAAAGTCTTTAAGCCTTTTGCGAAGTCTGCCAATGGTTGTACTTATAAAGTTTAACCCAAAAAATCCAGACCCTAATGTTATAAAACTGCCACTTTATGCATCTGCTTTACCAAAAAACAGCAATGTCATCAGTTGTTCCACTAAATGTTTGTTCATTTTCCTCACACCAAACTGTGAACTCATTACTCCGTAACAATATCTTCCTCCAAACTTTTCACCAATATAACAAATAAAGCGTGACTTGAATGATGACGGGATTTTTTTGGTAATTTTTTAATCAGATTTCAGGCTTTTTGCTCATCATTTCACACCAATTTGTCGCCTCTCTGTGAAAAGATTATCGCAAATTAGCAACAGTAATCAGATAAACATCTCATCGGTCTCTGCTGTCTCTGCGTCTGTTTCTCATTTGGTTCGACAGCAGGTTCAAACTTTTTTTTTTAATCTTTTTTTATGTTGCTCTCACTGTTTTGGTGTCAAAACCAAAAAAAACAACATCCTGTTTTTCAGATAGCAGCATTTTTTTAAGGATTTCTTTGTAGATAAGAAGCATAAAATACCTGACTCCGTTTACCTTTTTTATAAAACTGTGATATTTGTGTTATAGGTTCTGGAGTCTTTTCTTTTACAGTTTTGGTTCATATTTGGCTCCCCTACAAAGGCAGCAGGAGACACTATGTGTAGTTAGTTGCAATCTGTAACTTCACCAGTAGGTGTCACTAAATCACACTCACTGTTCCCTTAAAATGCAGTAAAGTCAGCATCTCACTGGGCTGCGACTAGTTGCTGAACGGTATTCCCAAAGGAGTCTCCAAAATGTCTCAAAAGGTTTTCCTCACCGTCCTCATTCCACCTCAGGAGCTCCAGAACTTTATTTTGACACCTGAGCATCAGATCTCCTCTGGCAGAAAACATGTCCGGGTATAAAAACCCCACCCATGTAAAAACTGGTCCAAATCTGTCTGTCTTTGTTTCAAAAGTGCACTTAGGTAGATTAAATCAAAGAAAGCGAGCAGGGGAGGGTTTGATGTGGGTGGAGGTGGACTACAAAATAATGTGCACAGCCTGGAATACCGTTTTGCAAGCTGTGCGAACAAAAGAAAAATTGGTCATGTGGCTCACTGGGAGAAAATAGTTTGTTGAGACCTGCTTTCTTTATGACATTTGATCGATTCTGTACATTATTATGTGATACTCGGTGACCCAGACCAAGAAATGGGATGTAGCAGTTTGGGAATGGATCTGAGCCACAAACAACTGTAACTGGAAGAGCTTTTAGTAAAATTTTATTTGTTTTTTTAGAGTGGTATATTTGTGCCTTTCAGGTCTTTCGTGTTGTTCTTTTCATCCTAACCATGACCACAGAGGGGTTTTCCATGTTTGTATTAAATAAAAGATTTGAGGAAGTGAAGAGAAATAAGAGAAGTTATTGAAATGTTGGAAATGGTTCCAAATGAAACAGGTTAGACCAAAAAAAAAAAGAAGCAACCTTTAGAAGAAGAGGTCTTCTTTAAGACTGTTTGGCTTCAGGGCTCCAATTAGTCCTTTAGAGGGAAATCCTCACTCTGGAGACACTCTCCCTTCCTCCCATCCCTGAGCAGGGATTAAAGATGGCTGGGCAGGAAAACCATGACCTGCAAAGCCTTTTGCTCCTTTTTTCCCCCCTTTCTTCTGTGTAAAAGTGGACTTTGTGGGGGAGGGATGAACATAGGTGTGTCTGCAATGCTCAGTCTGCTGATGGGAGGTCCCTACCTGTCTGTCTGCTCAGCTTACAGAGGTGTGTGTGACAATTACCTTTCCAAAAGGAGGTTTTAGTGCACAATCAGTTGGAAAATGGAGGACTAGTGGACTAAGGACCATTTCCTGAAATGTCTGAGACTTACTCAATCAATTTAAAGCCTGATTTTGTTTTTTCAGACTAAAAAATAGGAAATTTGAACAATTCTACAAAAGCACTTTTCCTGTTATAGCTCCTTTCCAGGTAGAAAAAATAATTCTAGGCATTTTATTTAGCTTTTTTTTTTTTTTGCATCTGCAAGTAAAAAAAAAGCTAATTCCTTGTAGGAATGCATATCTTCTATTTCAAGCCAGAGTTTTAAACTAAGATCATATTTTGTTTAAAACTCTGCCATGAAATAGAAGATAAGCACTCCTACAAGGAATGCTGGGCTTTTAATTTATAACCAGGATTCTTCCTCATTAAACAAGCAGAACATCACAGGTTTTTGCACGCTAATTGTATTTATTGAACAGGTTGATCTTTATAAAAACTCTTGTAATTCAGATTCAAATGCATGACTATTTATCTTCTAGTCACTTTTATCAGCATCTTAAACTGCAAATAGTTCTTAGCTGCATGGAACAATTTATCAATGTACTACCTAACATTTATTTTTGTCTGTTTTGAGCTTTTCCATTGTCTTTTTCAATCTTTTTTTCAATCAGATCTTTCCCTGATCTCAGTTTTTTTGTATTGGCAAACATTTATAGAGCAAGCAAAAAAAGGACACACACACAAACAGAGAAAATGGTTGTTAGACTTTGGCAGAGGAAAGAAAAAATAGTAGCCAAAAGAGAGGCAGCAGCCATCCCTGAGGTATAAATCGCACTGGAATGCCGAGGCAGCCAATCAGAGCCAAACAGAGAAGGAGGGGCCAGCGTTCAGCGATGATGATGCTAATGCAGCCAATTAGAGCCGGGCGGGCCACACTCCAATTTCTCCCCCCACCCCTCCACAATGTCAATGGCAACATTTATCCCCCAATAAAACAGACATGATCTCAGGGGCCTGGGCCCTGCCAGAGCTTTCCGTTCCTACAAATTTCAGTTGATTGTACAGTGCTGTGCCTGTAAGCACTCCGAGGGATGATTACCGAGCTTATGTTACATGTTTTAAAGACATTTCACTTCATTTTTTGTTCTCTCCCTCCCTCTGCAAGCTGGGAGCGCTTGATTGAAATATTAAGGCTGCAGCACAGAGGTTCCACAGATGGCGTCGGATAAAGTGGTTGCAGCAGGTCTGTATGGATTTGTGCACATAAATACACAAGCAAGGAGGCTCCTTGGGCTGAAAACAGAAGGAAGAACTAAACAATCAGCAAAAATGAGCTGAAATCAGACATCAGAATCTCTTGAAAATCTATTTAGATCAGCACAATGAGAAGTAAAAGCATCATGAAAAGCACCAGAACTACTCTACTTTGATTAAAGCTTTAGATGCTAAATAATAAAAATATAATTGAATGCATAGAGATCAACATAGGAGAGTTTGTTTTAAAGGTAGTCATTGCAATGGCATGAAGACCAGTCAAATAAAAATGTATAAAGTAAGAAACTATCTGCAGAATCTTTTTCCTCAATGTGTCCTTTAATTAAAAATTTGAAAGCTCAAATTCTGACCAACGACCACATGAGTTTGTTTGTGGAAACAGCCAAAGTGACTGAAAATAGGCCAACAGTGGTGGCGTCCATGGAGGAGATGTCCAACAATTTGGATGTTTGCTGAGGAACGTCTGCAGATATTAAGCTAAGGTTGAAACAGGAAACTCACTGGTCTAACAAAACCCGTGTGTTTGAACGCCAAACTTTGTCTTTATGGTGCTCCACCACCCTGCCTCATCACTGATATTTATTTTTGACAGCTGTCTTACTCGATCTTTCTCTTTTCTTTCATGTTTAACAGCAGATTAGATCTATTTCCACCTAAACGCGTTCTTTGAGATTCTACTCTTGTCTTATTCTGACACATTTGTTTATCTGCCAGCCTAATGTACTGTAGGTCAATACACGTGACTCAAGCTTTCCGTTGATTCATCAGGGTGCTTTTGTTTACATTGAGTGCAAACCCACATTTCAAAATTGCATATCAATATATCTGGAAAACGAAAGGACTGAAACTTTTCAAGCTGCACCATTGTTTGATTTTATAAATTGAAAGGAGTATCTTTTAAAGGATATATTTATATAATTATCACTAGAAACAGAATTCAAAGGTAAAAAGTGTAAAATAATATGCTGCAAATAAGTAAAACACAACAGAAAGTGGCAGAAAATCCGCTGTGGAGTTTTATTTTAGAGTGGAGAAATTATAGTTCAAATGTATTTTAGGAATGTTTGTTCAAACATTATATCTGATTTCCCAACATGCCTTTAGAGCTTGAAACCTATGTGAGTATGCCGTTTTTCAAATGCCATCAAAGTTTTTGGGAATACCAAAGTAAATCTAAAATAGGACAGCTGCATGTTCAGAATTATGTAGCGCTCCTCCAGAAACTGACTTTTTTTCAGTATAATATTTTCCCCCTTGTTGTTTAACACAATAACAGCAACATTAGAGATATTTCAAACTCTTTCATTCAAGCTAATCTGTATATAGTTTATTTGTAACAGGAAAAAAGCATCTTTATTGTATTTATTGTACAGAACAATAAATATGCTTGAACAGATCACAAAGAACTTTCTGGTTCTCGAATAGCAACAGATTAAATAGAGCATGAAAATTTTACTCATCTGGCCTCACAAGTTGCACTGCAGGAGGCTGATAACGCTCCTCTCTGTCTTGTTTCAGCGTTGTTAGAGGATCAGTCGGACAGTACAGTCCTTGGCTCATGAATCTCTTACCGGATGTGACCTCTGCAGCAGGGAGGCTGCAGCTAATCTTGTTTTCTGCATCTAAAACATCTTTATGTTGAGATCTGCATCACATCGGTCCCTGCAAGGTGTCAGTGTTACATCTGCTCTACTTTCTGTGAAGCATCACACTCTAAGAAATGAAATGTCAGACTTATTTAACTTGGTTATGTCAACTGGTTGCAGTAAATCACCAAATAGGTCAAGGATTCAAAAAATCTGCAAGTCTCCTAAAAGCATATGAGGCAAAATGGCTCAGTTTGTTAAAAAGCAGAGGCCCACTGGAATACAAGAATACATAAAGCACCTTGGGACAGGACTTATTCAGTGAAAGAAAATGTAGTTTTTTGGTATTTGATTACTTTAAACACTCTTAATGTTGCTTTAATAGAACTAAAACTGTTTCTTTTGACTGTTTAATATATTTCAAGTCAAAATTCATTTGGCTCTTAAAGTTTGTTCATGTTTTAAACAGGATCTCGGGTGAGTTTCGCTCACCAACACCCAGGAATAAACTCTGCTGCTGTTTGACTAATTTAGAGAATATTTACCCTTTTAGGTCGAAGCGAGACAAACCCCTGAGCAAAGCTGGAGCAAACGACACGAACTCAAACAAACTTTAGTTTTCAAAAAAAGAGCCCAAACAAAATGTTTAATTTGTGTGTGTTGATTTTGTCCATAGTGTTAGCAAAATATCTCATCAACCAGTGGACAGAAATGTAATTATTAGAAGATGGCTGCCACAGATAAGCATTAACAAACATAAAAATGGCTCCACCCGTTTCATAGATAACTAAAATTTGGTTGAGCATCATCCCAACACATATTTGTTTTGCTCAAAAACCTATTAATCGTTGGCGTCAACCCTGTCTGTCTGTCAGCAAAATATCTCAGAAACCACAGGATGAAATTTACTGAAACTTTCAGAAAGTAATCGGTGGATGCACATCTACAGCTGATTAACTTCAGGAGCCCGTCACGTTCAAGATGACCACCACAGCTGCACATAAAAGGCTCTAACTCAGTCAGGTTTACAGATGTTGCGCTCAAACTCGGTGTGGTAGTAGCTGAGAGTTATTCCCAACACGTTTTTCATGAGATTGCACATAATTACCGGCTTTGACCAAACTCTGTCACTCCTCAGCATAAGATGATCTTTGTCTAAAGAAAAGAAGGTGGCAGGTGATGTGGATTCCTTCAAAGGATGCTAGGCATTTGTCTTTTTAAATATTTGTGTTTTTTTAGGATGAAGCTCCGGGACTCTGTCACAGTTTACTCTTCATTCTGTTCCAGTGAGACGAGGCGTTCATCATTATCCAGCAGCGATCTCCTCCTCCTCCTCCCCCTTGTCCTCGGCCGTGCCCCTCAGCAGCTCTCTTATCTCCCCGAACAATGCTCCATCACAGGATTAGATTTTAATTGGCTGCATTAGCCGGTTTCTTTCCCCACGGCTCTCTGCTGCAGCAGCCGAACGCTTCGCAGCCTGAGTCCAACCACTGATCCTCGGCGGGCTGGAATAAAAAAAACTGCTCAGTGCAAACCGAGGCAAGCCTCTGCATGGACCTGAGCGCTAACGATGCAGGGTGGGAGAAAAAAGCTTATCAGCCACCAAAAACCATCTGAATGTCATCTTTCTGTGGGAAGTGAAGTATTTAGAGGTAAACTCGTTCATTTAGAAAGTGCTCAGTTATGAGTTTAAATCCCAGAGCTCATAAAAATGTGATATTTTATCATCATGTCATGGAGTCTGATCTTCATCCTCTTCACCTGAAACAAAGAGTTTCAGTATTTTCTCTGCTTAAACAAATAAAAAGCCTCTGCTAATCTTTAAGGCATTTTTTATTAATCTCATTAATGTCGATGGATAATTGCTGCTTTATTAGATGTAAGGAGTATTAAAGGATCCGGGGTGAGGTTTTAATGCTGTCAAAGATCAGCTGGGCTCAGTCGAGGCCTTGTGTGAGGGCCTGCAGCGCTGACCCCACACATCTGCTGCACAAACCTGACTGTAAGAAGCCAGGGAGGGTGTGTGTGTGTGTGTGTGTGTGTGTGAGGAGCTTCTGGCTCTGCCGCTGCAGCAAACAGCCTGCAGTAAAGGCTTCTCAATAAAGCTCTCAGTGTTTGGAGGCAACAGGCTGCTCTCTTACAGAACGTGTGGGGGTCGATTTAAACTCCAGATGACTGAAATTACACTCTTACTTTTATTTGTTTGTCGCAGATTTTTGTGACGACGGCGCTGCAGATTGGTCTGAAACTTGGCTTTTGAAAAAAATGTCCCATAAAGTAAAGTTTCCTGACAATTTCCCAGCACTCCTTACATGATTGTTATGGTGTTTTAATATTTTTGGAAAGCTTTTGTTTGTTATTTTTCCAACATGCTGGAATGTTATTGATCAACGAAAGCTGGGTCAAATATTGCCAAAAAACTCATTCTTTATTTATTTACTTTTTTAGTTTTACATCTTAATGTGGGGCCAATTAAACATAATTTAATAAATCTTTATAAGTAGGTTATTCACGAGTTTTTAAACACATTATAAAACATTAACAATTTATAAATCATTTCTAAAACACTGTTCATACAGTGAAGACATATTTGTATTTTTAATAATTTTATCATGAATTAGATTTTAAATTTTTTTTGTTAAGCTACCTGCATGTTGAACGTTTGAACGTTTGCTGATAAAAAGTTTGTTTTGGCAAATAAAATTCAGTTAAATTTAGTTGAACAACTGGTAATAAATTACATTTACCTGAATAAATAAAGGTTCAGTGTTTGATCTTGCTTCAGTGTTTTATTAATTTGTTTTATAAATGGTTGTTAATGCTTTATAAAGTGTTTACAAGCTCATAAATAACTTATTTAAAAAGCATTAATAGATGCTTTATAAGAGGCTCTTATTTGAGAAGTGGTACCATTTATTGGTTTAGGATCCCTTTATAAAGAATTTAATAGGGTTTAAAAATTGGATATTCCTGAATTTGTCAACATGTTATAAAGCTTTAACAACCATTTATAAAACTTTGGCATCACTTATGCATTTGTTCAAAATAAATGCAATTTAAATATTAAATTGTACTTGGCTTATAAGGACTAGAGAAATTTAAATACAGTGAAAATATTTACATAAGCTCAAGTTTAGTGCACCTTTTACAATTGTGAATTATCTGATTATTTGCTGCTATTTGTAGGAAAATATGTGGCCTTTTTTAACTTTTATCTGTATTTAAAGTAATCTTAGTTTTATGTCATAATAAATAAATCTAAATAAATCTGAGATGAGTCTGAAGGAAGACATCTGATGGACTTTTTCTTGTTCCCATCATTCAGATAGTGAACCTCCAGCAGCTCAGGTGGGTCTTTGTTTCAGCAAAATGTCAAGAATTTAAATATTAGTCCAGTAGCAGGAGGTCTGGGGGGATGATTCATGTCCATGAGGCTCTTCAGCTGGAGTCTGAGGTCTGAAGTCCTGAAACTGATCCGGCTCCATCAGATCAGGTGACTTTCTGGCTCCTCTGGCTGCTGGGAGACGATCAGAGCTGATGTTGGGCTCCTGTTTGGGTTTGATTTCAGAAGAAAAGTCCTCGTTTTGTGCCTGTTTGTGTCCTGGGATTCTGAGGGGCTGTTGTCTGCACATGTTACACTTAATACACATTAAAGAGAGACAAATAATTCCTTTAATTGTTTTAGTTTTTACCCCATCTTGTTGTTGACGGTTCTGTGGTCTTCATGAGGAGGAGGAGGAGGAGGAGGAGGAGGAGAAGGCGTTGATCTCTTAAAGAGACTCAAGTGCGACGATGAAGAGTTTGAAGTCCTCAAAAAAAAAAAAAAAACAGTTTCGCTTTTCAGTAAATAGACCGATCCATGAGTCGTGCTCACAAATATTTTAAAAATTAGTTCATTTTAAATGATTTTAGCTCTTACGTTTTAAGTTTTAAACATTTTTACGCATCGTTTCTTTTTTATTATTTGATAGTTTTATTATTATTATTTCCATATTTCTAGTGTCGGTACATTATTACCTTATGTTCGAAATAATTATAATAAATGATTATAATAATAAATAATGAAACGCTCTCATTGACACATTTCGTTTAAAAAGAACTGAAAGAACAAAACTGATTTAGTTATTTTCTTCACTTTTTATCCAATGTGTTAAATATTATCTTTCATTTGTTTATTATCCTGTGATTCAATTTACTCCTTATTGTTTTACTATTTAAACTGAGAAAGTTTTCCGTCTTTAGTTTGAGTTTTAACAGGACTTTAATGGATCTGAGAGACTCGGGTTTACACTTTTAATTCATCTCCGTCATTTGATTTTATTTGAAAAAGAGAAAATCCCACGCCGTGATTTTAAAATGAATGCATTTTTTAAAGCTTTCAGCAGTTTTATAAACAGCCGTCATCATTTTCTTATTTTGTTTTATTTTGTTCAAATTAGGAGATTATAATAATTTTCCCCGTTCATTTACACTTTACACCAGCTGATTCATAAGAAGATCAAGTTAAAATTTTATTTTTTGTTATTGAATCCGCAACTTTTTCTGCTGCTGGATTTTCACTCACATCCTAGAATATCTAAGAATATCCTCCTCTTCTTACAAAGTTCCTTTTTTCCTCCTAAAACGGTGATAAATTCTGCTTTATTTCTTTCATACCTGAAAGATCAGCTCGATTGTTTGTTTATTTTATTCTGAAGCATCTCCGACTTCAAAAATGTGGCTATAAACTCAAAATAAAACCACCAGTTCCCCTTGAAACAACGGAGAAGCCTCTAAAACCCGTTTTCATGTCAGTAATAACGCTGCGCAGTGTGCGCATGCGCACCAAAGACGCTGAGGCGAGAAAGCCGCCTCTAACTGCGCATGCTCGGAATGATCGCCGCTCTGCAGCGCTTTTAGAAAATCTGCCATCGTGTTCATAAGATGTGATTTATTATCACTGTGGTGAGTTTGAACAATAAAACCACAACATTTTAATCAAGTTTCTGCTCGTGCAGGAGGAAAGTTTGACCACACTGCTGCAGTTTGGGATTTTACTGAGCAAGAAGAACTGATCTGACTGATGCAGAAAGTTTCTGCCTCCGTCTGAGGGAACCTGACCTCCACTGGGTTTAGTTGTTTTTTTTTTTTTTTTCTGTTAAGTTTTCACTTTTTTATGTTGAGTGTTTTTGAGAAGATACTATAATGTTCCTTAAAATCCAGCAGCATCTAAAAGCTAAAAGTTAATTACAGGCTACAACTCACACCAGTTGTTTGGCAGCTTAAACTGTCACTCTTCTGATTCTGCACCATGTCCTAAATTATAGAAGATAAAGCTTGCTTTGTCAGTATCATTTATTTTTCTGCTTCGATTTTGAGACAAACCATTTTTATAGCACTTAGGAAGGATTTTATCCAGCATTTGTTAAGTCTTTTTGCTTTTTCTCACAGGAAAAAACAGCAGCAAACAATAAAATATTTTATTAATATAACAAAAATTCAAATTGGAACACCTTATCTGTACCTATCCTTGTGCATTTTGCATTGTATTGTAGGGTAATAATCACATGTTATTTTATGTTAAAAAGGGAGATGTGTGTTTTATAAAGTATTAGTTGCATTTTGAACACATTTGATCAAAACTTTATCTAATAATCCATAAAAAATATAGAGAAAACTATTTTTCTACTAATGTAAGGTGGATTATTGTATTATTTATCATTTGCATAATTTTGTTTGAAAATAAGAGAAAAGATTTTGTAAGGAGATGGAAGTCAGCAGGAGGTAAAGCAGCTGAAGTCTCTGAGAAGATAAGTTTAATAAATTTATTTATGAGCGTATTTAAAAACAGCAGGACTTACAGATGAAAGGTCCAGGAGTATAAGTGAAACAATGACAGAATACAAGCGTTAAAGCACAATAAAAACACAATTAGGTTTAAAACACAAAATAATTTTAATTTTAAATCCAGATGTAAATCGTGTTGCCTCAAACTGCAACATCTGCACATCTGAAAACTGAAAGAGTGAGGAGAAGAAGATAATGTTTTCTGCAGCCTCGTCTCAGATTTCTGCTTTTAGACCTGATAAACATGCAGCCTTTTTTACTTTTTAATAAATACATAAATAAAAGGATTTGTTTGAATTAAAAAAAGGTGCAAAATTTGTACAGATCCATCTGTTCAGTTGTTCACCATGGTGGTGGATTAATCATAGTCTTGGCTTCTTGGTTGCACCGAGTGTCAAAGGAAACACAAGATGAGCAAATAAAAATCATCACATTTTGGATGCAAATATAAGGTTTCTAAAAAAAAGTTTAAAGAGAGGTTTGGCATGACTCTTTCAACAGAATGAAACATCCTAAAATTCACGATGGACCGTTAAAAATCTGCAGGACTTAAAGATAACTCTCACCATCCTCAGACCTAATCGTGATCTAAAATCAGTGATCAGCAGAGCAGCAGCTGCAGAGAAAACCAAAAACAACTGAACTGAAAAACTGGGAGAAAAATCCTTTTAACACAAGAACTGGAAACCAAAACTTAGAAAGCTCCCACAACTGTTTTTTTTATCCCTTTATTTTCTATTTAAATATCACAAAAGACAAAAAAGCATCCAATCAATCCTGGCGTTTTTATGGAAAAGTGTTATTTTTATGATTTATTTAGTTTTTGCTGTTGGTTTACACCATTTTTAGAACTCAATTAACTTCTTCTCTATTGTTTACTCATTTGTTATTTGTCCACAGCAGAAATTTGACCTGGTTACCAAACTGTTGCATGACAGTTCAATCTATGAACATGTAATATATATTTTTTTTCAAAGTTCACATGCAAAGTAGGTCACTTGCAAAATCATAAATCATATAATTGTTGTTTTTTCTATAAATGTGATATATCTCTGTGAACAAGCCTAAAAAGTTCATAGATTATAGATAAAGTTTCATGTCTTTAAAATTAAACAAAAAAACATGTCATTATGTGGCCAAAAATCCCCAGTTGGATCTTTAAGGTAGATTTTTATTCTCCCATCCAGTTAAAGTCCAGATTCTGCAGGAATTCATGCAGATTTTTCTTAGTTTCTGCCTCTCGTCGTGCCTCCAGCTCCAGCAGACACCGAGGCACTTTCTGAGCTCTGCAGCTCGACTCTGCCGTTCCGTGATAATGATAAGGCCTCAAATCCCTCTGTAGATTTGACCTTTGTCCTCCTCTCTATTTTTAAACTGTCTTGTGCGTATATATATGAGAGTCACGGTCCGGCCGTTGCTGGGAGGATTAGCTGTGTGTTTGGGCAGAGGTGACTTCAGGAACCCCTCTGTGTTTAGTTTGGCAGCCCCACAAGCACCACACAGCTGCTGGCAAAAGCCTGCTTGATCTACCAGATACCAAAAAATCATTATGTGCTGTTTGTTATGGAGAGGAGGGGGAGAGAAAGTGAGAAGAAAAGAAAAGAAAAAAGATTTACATTTGTTTGAAGAGGACTTTGAGGGTTTGAAGTTTGGTCACAAGTTACAGATGTCCTTTCAAACCTTTAAATAACTCAGCAGCCTTTTGAGCGACTTTGTCTCTCGCACACCATCGTTTTTATTTCAAAGAACGATCAGAGGCATGCAGCATGCAAACTAATATGAAAATACCTTCCACGGATTTCTATAAATTTGAGTAAGTGCTACGTAAGTATGAAAATATTGATAAAAAAAGACAAAAAACTAGACAAGTTTGTCTGAGAGAAATATTTTCACATGGAGAATACACAAATTATGGCACGAGATTAGAAATAAGATAGATAGATAGATAGATAGATAGATAGATAGATAGATAGATAGATAGATAGATAGATAGATAGATAGATAGATAGATAGATAGATAGATAGATAGACATCTTAGTTTCCTCAGTTTCCACTTTAGTTTATCTTTACTTGTTTAAGATAAGTTTTACTCTGTACTTTTGTGTCTTATTTAGTGTCTCATATTTTAGATATTGTCGTGTGTGTTTTCACGATGACTCTGTATTTTTGTGTTTTTATGCTGTAAAGCACTTTGAATCGCCTCGTTGCTGAAAAGTGCTACATAAATAAATTTGGCTTGACTTGACCTGCGACATACCTGACGATTACCAGGTAAGTATCGAATAAGTAACTGGTACTCACTCAGTACTTTCAGCATACATGCCCTGTAAGTACAGGGAAACAAATCACTTCATCCAGGGTACTTTAGAGTTTTCAGTCATGATGGCAATAAATACAATAGGCCTATAAAGTAAACACTTTTAAAATAAACTAATCAACTTCATTATGTTCATTATGTCCTTAAATGCTTGTTAAAATTTTAATTATGCTAAATTAATCAGTTAGAAGATTATGTGTGTATCCTGGCTGTCTTGATGTATTTCTGTAATACTTGTTTTAAACAATATGTATATATTTTTTTAAAATCCATCAATTTCAGTTTAACTTTAAGAGTAAAACTTTTCAACAAAATTTGATTAAAAGCTAGAATATTAATAATTTATAACAACATGCAGACATGACTTTATTTTCTGTTAAGCTTTTATTTAATTCATTGAATCCTGTTTTTAAGAGGACAGAAGATGAAAATTGTAAAATGTGGACTGACTTGCTTTCAAATAAATGCAGCGGAGAATTGGAGTTTTAAAAAGTTTCAAAACCGCGCACACACTAAAAACTGCTGGGTGTTTGTGATAACTCAACTGCTGCGTTAAAGCTGTATCATAGGTTGTGTTGGTTTAATCAAACATGTCCATTTGAAGACAGAAGTTGACCAAATTAAACCTGAATTAAATCTGGAGTTCTGCTTTAGGGATGCATTAAGTAAAGGTGAGATGGTAAAAGCAACTAGTAAGAAACGTTTAACCTGGTTGGTTCTGGTAATAGTTTGTGTTGGAGTGAGTTTTGTTCTCAATTAATAACCCAATTTTGGGTCAAAAACCAAACCCAGTACTCTGGGGTAAACAGCTAACCTGCTGAGTTAAAAACTACCCTAACCTGACTACTCGGCCCTTAATTTGGGTTACAGATTGGGTTGTTTTTAACCCAGCGGTTTTTAGTGTGCATGCATTTTTAACGCTGAAGCCGTCCGTCATTCTCACACAGACGAACTCATCCACCGGCTGACAGTTAAAGGGTTTGGCCCTCTGATTAATTGTGATGAATGGGGCCCCATTCATAACCCTTTGTGCTGTTGGTTCTGCCGGTGCAAAGTCGGCAGCACTGAGCTGTGGGTGTTTTCCCAGCAGGAAAAAAAGGAAAACTACTGCCCCCTGTTGGCTTTAACTAACCAGCAAAAACTTAATTGTCTACACAGTGATACATTTCTCAGTCTGAGAATGACAAAAAACTTTTAAATTGATTTAATATTTGATCAATTCGGGACATTTTAACAGACACACAGGCCCGGATCAGAAATAAGATATTCTGTGTCTATTCTTCTGGTAGAATGGAAAACATATGAAAAATGTTGCTGCAAGCAGCGATCAGGGGATTTAGGCCCATATGGGAATGTTAATAATTTAAGGCTGTCAGGGGTCAAGAGCTACATGGGAATGTTGGGAATGCTGAGAGCAGAGTTTCTGGCAATCACGGACATAATGACATGGAGACACATCCAGAAAAAGAGAGGCTCCTTTTTTATCATTTATCCAGTTTGATTTGCCTGTTGTTGTTGGGATGGATTCACTGCTACCTTCCTGTTTTAGGAGTAAACGCTGTTTGTGATGAATGTTTGAGGAGGAGGAGGACATGTTTGTCCAGAAGTGTGTAAATCTACTGGGTTAGACACACCCAACGTGCTGCACCTGGAAACTCCAGTTTCTCGATTTACTCTCTGTGATCACCATTAGTAGGTTTAAAAATGATGCAAAAAAGCAGAAAGTTGAAGTTCTTAATGTAGCTGTTTGCAGAAAGTGATGTAATTGTTTCAATTATTTGAGTCGTGTGACCTTTTCTAAATAAATGCTGATCTTTTGGAGGATTTTTTATGTCACATCGAAGCTCTGTTTTCTTTTTACTGTAAGATATTATGGTAAAGTGTTATGAGCTGTGTAAACTGCTGTAGACATCCTTAGATTTGGGTTAATATGTTTGGTTGGATATGTGTCAGAGATCGGATTTAGACAAACGGCGTGAACACAAAAATAGGCTGTCATTTTCTAAAACTGGCCGGTCACTTATGGCCCTTTTCCATTGGCTCGACTCTGCCCTGCTTTGGTCAACACGTCGCTGGTTCAGAGTCTTTCTATTGGATGGTCCGGGCCACTTTTGGCCCATTTCTTAGAACCTAGAAGATTTGACATCAGCAGACTGCAGCCCATTGATTGGACAGAGAGCGACGTCAATCACAAAAGTCTCCTTCTCAAGAAACCTCAACTGTCATTTTTTGTTATTTACTGTGTAGAAAATATATATAATATATCCATTAAAATGGTACTATGAGGAAGTGCAGATGTTTCAGTGCTTGTTGGCGGATGACAGAATTCAGATGGAGAAAAACCAAATGAACTCTATTTATGGGCTTCGACCGGCGGAGGGAAAGTGGATTTGACTCGGCCATGGCATTTCTTTGGAAACTGTGGATGGTAAGTATTTTTGTGACTTTATTTACCTGTTGGTGGTAAGTTTCGGGCAGCTGCACGATGACGAGGTGGCACTCAGTTATGGAAAACCACTGTTAGTGGCAATCACTCAGCGACTGCAGTGGAAAATTTGCATATTTTCTTGCAATACTGAGTCGAGGCTGAGTCACCAGCTTGTCTCCAACAGTCACAACCCGGTGAGATAAAACCTTTCGGATGGCTCTGCTCGATGAAGAAGTCAAGCTCTTGGTTTTCTTGTGTTTCCTGAAGCTGCTGGGGCCTTCTGTGGAGGATTCTGCGGGTTAAAGGACTTGTTGGTTCAATCACAGCTGCTCGCTAATGAGCACAGATAAAACAAGATCCCATTTCAGTTCTCGTCTCTCTCTATTCCTTTGTCTTCTCATGCTTTCAGGTCTACAGTGCTCTGTTTCCCTGTCTTACACACACACACACACACAGCACCACGAGGCTCGACAAGATCTGAGGCTAAATATTTGATTTACAGCAGCGAGGTCAAAGAGAATGCATTAGGACCTTTTGCAGGAGAGGCACAGGGAACAGCCAAGAGTTATAAAGTGGTCCGATGGAAGCTGACACACACGGCCCTTCATAACAATCAGTGTAAGACTAAGATGCACTGGCCCTGACCTCCTCCTCTCCACTCTGCACTCCCAAGGTCCCACTTTGTCAAACAGCTCCAGAAATCTGTCTGAAAACTTCATTCTTTCCTCCTTTTCTTCATGCAGCTGAAAGTATTTCCTCGTCTTTTTTTTTTATTTGTTATGAATGATTGTCTCCTCGTGATAAACTGCAATCAAACGCATCCACTCGTCTTTTTTATGCGCTGGGAAACAGAGGCCAAGTGACTCCCCTTTTAACGTGTTATCTTAAGGTTTTTACGCCTGTCGTAACAACTCTTTATCTTTGTTGAGCTGATTACACAGTGAAAGGATCTGCTGGTGTATTTAACACATTTACACTGTAAAACATCGCAACAGTCTTTTGTGTACATATTAGACGTCCTTCAAGGCCGTCATATATAATGTCACACGTTTTATTAGTTGAATGTTTATATGAGATAAATGTGTAAACAGAAATGTCTAGAAAGTCAGTGTCTCATGTGGGGGACTTTTATTGTGTTGGTTTTCTTTAAAATAAACCATTTAATTGGTTTCTCGACATTTTTTTAAAGAAATGAACATGCAGCTGACCTCATATTTAAAAAATGGGGTTTAGAAATAGATTCAAACTTCAACTAAAAGGCTTTTTTAAATTTTATTTTATCCATTGTTTTGCTATGGTGCATGACCATTTGACTTTTAGCAAAATATCCCCTGAACCTGTGGGTGGATTTTAATGAAACTCTCATAAAGTAATCACTGGATGTACGTCTATAACTGATTAATGTTTGGAGTCAGCTTGATTCAAGATGGCTACTACAGCCAATCAACCTTAGCAAAAATAAAACTGGCTATACCTCAGTTTTTTACAGATAATTTACTAAAATATGTTAATAACTGAGAGTCATCCCCAACACATGCTGAAGTTTTAAACCAAGATTTTCTGCAATCTTTCAGCACCTAAAGTTTATGATACAAACGACTCTCAGCTACTTTCGACCCAATTTTTATCTTAGAATCTGTAAAATTGACTGAGTTAGCCATTTTTGTGTTTGCTCAGGTTGATTGGCTGTGGTGGCCATTTTAAATTGGGTTGTCTCACAAAGTTAAGCAGCTGTAGATGTGAATCTAATGTTAACTTTCTGAGAGTTTCATAAAAACTGTTTGTTGGTTCTTGGGATATTTTGCTAACAGACATCCAAACAAACACACAAACACAGACAAAAACAGGAACTGTGCTGAATTTTTGCAAAAAATTTGAATTGCTTCTCCTGTGAAGGAGCTTTACCAAGTCCAGATTTTTGTGATGCATTTTGTAAAATTCACACACTGGATGGAAAATTACTTATTTCCATTTTAACTGTTTTTATTCCACAAATTTGGAGTCAATTGGGAGGAAATACATAATATCTAAAAAGATAAATAAAAAGCTGCTCCTAAAATAAAACTATTCTGTGCTCTACGGTGTGGCATGTTCTCCCAGGTCCCTTTTTTCTGCAGACCTTTCAATGTTTACATCACTTTTTATAACACCAGGTTGACAGACAGAGATCAACTAGAGCCTGAGTACTACCCCACACCCCATACACACACACACACACACACACACACACACCTACACATTTGTATCTGGACAGCATCATGCAACACTTCAAAGTGCAGGATCCCCCTTTTTACAAGCCATATTAGGCCCACATCAAAGTCCTTCAGCCCAGAGTTTTCTGGTCAAATGAAGCTCCGCCTTCCTTTTTGGTGACGGAGCAACACAACAGCTCGTCACGTCTGAAGACCTGCACACACACACACACACATTTACAGAATAGATTTATATCCAGGTTCGGGGCTCCGGAATTATTCCAGCTGCAGATAATGTCAGCAATCAGAACCTGGGCTGTTGTTGTGTGTGCAGAAAAAGGGGGACACATTTTCATTCTTGCAATAAAATATTTTTCTTTTTCAATCAGTGTCTTTAAAGCAAAGACTCTAAATCAGCTGCAAAGGTTCAGAGAAAATGTAACATATCAAATTAAAGAACTAAAGCAAACCATTTATAGCTAGAAAATATTTGTTTTCTAATTCTTAAGCAAACATGCGCTGGTGTCCTGAGGGTGCATGAGTGCATCTTCATCGCCTGCCGCTCTAAGGCAAAGACAGAGTGTGTTTGTGTGTCTGTCTGTTACAGAAATATCTCATGAACCACTGGACAGATTTGATTGAAACTGTGAGAAATTAAAGAGTGGAAAGAGTCTGCAGCTGATTAACTTTTGGAGTCAACCTGATTCAAGATAGTCGCCACAGCTAATCAGCATTAGACAACACAGAAATGGCTTTAACTCTGTCAGCTTTACAGGTGTTGAGCTTAACTTTTATGTGGTAGTAGCTGAGAGTCATTCATAGCACATACTCTGAGTGTGACATTTCAAAATATCAGGTGAGATTGTTCAAAACGTCTAACACTCTGACATGAACTCAGGCAAAATGCATTCTTTCAAGGAAAGTTCAACTTTTAATTAATAAATTTTTAACCTGGGGAAAAAAAAAACTCTGCTCTTTTTAAATCTCATATTTTTTGTGTTACTGTACCCAAACAGGCCAGGATTATTTTCTCTCCTCCTCCTGTGGATGATGAAAAGCAATTTGAAGCGTCAGGCGGCGTTGCTGCTGTTTCACGCCTGGAATCCCGTGCATTCACGTTCCTGCTGAAAAAAAAAAAAAGCGGCGTGTGTCTCGGAGCACCGGAGAGCCCGGCACATCGAGGCCACATCCAGCTGTAGTCATGGTAGCAACCAAATAAATAATGAGGCTCAACACACACAATCATGTAGACAAAGAGCAACTATCTGTCTTTTTGACAACAGCCAAGTCCTTTAATAAATAAAGCAGCCCCCACTGCTTCTCTCACAGACTGCGAGCTTTGTTCAAAAACATTTTTGTCCTCTGCGCCTTTGGTTTTCTGTCAGGTAGGTACACAAAATAAGTGTCATGGCTTGAAGTCTTGGAAATACATAAACCGCAAGACAACTGTGAAAGAGTTTATTTGTTTTTTTTACTGTATATAGTTTTTTTTAAAGAAATTGCTGCAGGAAAGTTCCTTGCAACACATTAAACTGCTTGAGTTAAAGTTCATTTATCTTCCTTTGCTTTAAAAAATGGACATGTATGTAAAACAAACAGCTAAACTTTGAACTTCCCAAACTAAAACATGACCAGATCTAGGCGGCGCATCACTTGACATAAAAGGACAGTAAACTTTACCCACAGTAGAAAACGTCAAACTGCATACTTCTCTTTGCTTTTCACTCGCCACTCCTTCGCCCTGCCAAACAGACATGTAGGTCGCCTATTCATCCACATTTGTTTACTCTTTGTTTTAGAGTCAGCATGTTTTTCCAATGAACGACATTTCGAAGGGAAACTCCCTCCCTAGAAGTTGACTTTGTGCAACCGTACCACCCGTCTTGATGCAAAAAGTCCCATAATTCATCAGACGCTGTCCGTCACAGGGCTGCTGTCATCTGAGGGGGGGTTACACGACAACTCCACCCCTCCTCCACCTCGGGATATTTGCAGCAGTTGCTCCTTTTTTGGGGGCCATAAAGTTGAAAGCAAACGGGTTGGCGTCCACGGCGAACGCACCTGCACTTATCTGAGAGCTGTACTTGTTTTGCAGATTTGCATTTCAGTGACAAAACATAAACTCAAGCTGCAAATGAGAGCGACCTCTCAGAGAAACGGAAACACTGTTTAGGGCTACGTTTACATTTCAGAAACATTATGACAAAACTACAATTTGCAGAAAAAAACATTAAAACAAACCTCATGAAACTAATACCTTTTTTATATTTCCATAACATCTAGTCTCCTCATTCTTTAAGTTGAAAATGTTGAAGTGTTACTGCTGATGTTTGACATTTTGCTATACATGACAAAGCAGACATTTAACGTGTTTTTATGCTTCACTGTGGCTCAGCTCTTTAGTGCTGTTACCTCACAGCCTGGTTCTTCCTGTGTGGAGTTTACGTGTTCTCCATGTGCACGCGTGGCTTTGCTCTGGTTCGTTCTCACCATCCGGAAACATGCAGGTTTGGTTAACTAGTGATTCTATCGTTGGCCTGAAAGTGTAAGGATGCTGCCGGGCCTGAGGACAAATGCTTTTATGTGAAATCATGTTAATGACAGTGAAGTAACCGTGATTCTAGTCTTGATGGTTGTTTGACTCTATGTGGGTCTGTGATGGATGGATGGATGGATGGATGGATGGATGGATGGATGGATGGATGGATGGATGGATGGATGTGAACTGGTATAATCTTAATAAACTGAACTGAAGGAGGGATGCTGATGGGCTGCAGAGTCCGTTTTCAGACCCGTTCTTTCACTTTTCCCTATTTTAGTTCCTTATTTTTCTACTTGTTCTCTCAGTAAAAAAAAAATGGATAGAATTACTATAAACTGTAAGGTTTACATGTTCCAACATCTATAGTTTAGGTGAGAAAGAAAGAACGTAACGATGTCCTGTCGTGTATTATGGAAAACAACCTGTTTTTGGACACGTCTTTATCATGATTTGAAAGTCTGGGTTGTAACATTTTTTGTGTTTTTGGAGATGTTAAGAAACTTCCCTGCTTTGTTTTTTTTTTTTGTTCAGACTGAGCTCTTTTTTTTTTTTTTTTTTTTAAACTGATAAAACAGAGCACACAACAAAAACAGAAAAGGCATAAAAGCAACAAATACTCAACATTATATTATCTCAACAACAAGCATTAAACCCAGCTATTCTAGTAACAGAGTAACGTTTTATCAAACTCATCAATATGTCATAAAACACCATTTTATCCATTAAATTTAGGGCTCTCTGCACATAAATTAAAAATCTTTGACACATTACTTGCAGGCTCCATATTTCAGCACTTACGTGGTCACTTCAATGTGTTTTTTTCTCTCTTGTATGCAGAATTACTCACTCCAGCGTGTTTTTACTGCAGAGCAAACTGTGTAGAAACTCCCATTCATCAAACAGGTATGTGTGTGTGTTTTCATTGCTCACCAAAAAAAAAAAAAAAAGTTATTTTAGCAGATTTTGGGCTTTCCTCCAAGCTCTCATACCGTTCCTGAGACCTTCTTTCTCCATCATGGAGTCCTGGAGAGGCACAATCTCTGCAGGATTAACCCAAAGTTCTCTAATGGGGCTTGAGGAGGAGAAACTCCGCACACAGCAACAAAATATAAAGATCACCACTTAAGCTTTAGGTTCTTAGGTCAGAGCCTCAGCTAAGCCTGGCTGCTGGTGTTCAGCATTGTGTATTCTGGTGGCTAAATAATGACTTCTAACAATAGAAAACAGCATCAGAAGTTGGAAAAACCTGCCAGGAGTTTTTAAACATCCGAGTTTTTCTTTTGCACCTGGTTCGTCAGCTGTTTGAGGGACTGTTGACGTGAAGCCCGGACCCAGAGCTTCTTTAATCATTTGCAAAGTTGCAAAAGCCATAAAGTTTTAGGTACTCATCAGCCGATTTCCTAAAACTGCTCATAAACTATGAGGAAACGCTCTTGTTTGAACAGGGGTCTGTATCTCCTCCGTGGGACAAAGAGGTAAAAGGAGGGCAGATCCTCCCAGATTCATTCACCCAAACTATCTCCAAGTCATTGGGCATTAACAAGGATCTAATAGACTAATTGCCATTAGTAATGGATGTTATCAGAGGGGCTTAGGCAGTCTATCGCGTGGTGTGAACCTGCTGTACTTGTGTGTGTGTGTTCCTCGCCCTTAGGAGAGGTTCTTGGGTAATCCTGTGTTGACCAGAGGGTTTCGTGGTCCATTACAGGTCACGGCTTGAGACGGAGGGTAAACAAATTCCTAACTAACGAGGGACGAGAAGGGAGGAGGCCGGCCTTCAGCCCCCTCCTCACCACCGTCACCCAGACAAAACAAATTACTGTTGCACCAGTGTTGAATTGTGGGTCGTCTTGTTGCAGTTTTTTTTTTTTATTGTATCTTTTAGTTTTGTGCTGACTTCCCATCAAGATTAAGCAATATGTGGAATGATGTTCAGCAGCAGAAATAGTCTTTGCAAACATTAGTTAGTGACACAACGCAGGAACATTTCACTGCTGCGACTGTAAACGACAGAAGCATCACGTCAGGTTTTTTGTTTATGTCTACAGACGTGAAAAGTTACATCTTCTAAAACAGAAAATTATGAGGTCAGATACAACAGAAATCAACAGAAAATTGGATGTAAGGACTTTAAATTCTTAGAAAAGAAAATCATAAGTCCTATAGCAGAGAGACACACTGAGTGAAAGAAGACACAAATATCTAAGTTTTGGTGCATGAGCTGTTCAGGAAGTGTAAAGTTTGACAAAATAAGAAGAGATTGCAAACATTTTTGGGAAATTTTAAAGTGTTATCTCATGCTGCAACTAGTTGACGACTCAAAATTGCTGGAAAATTGTGGGAAAATGCATAAAATCTCGTTGCAGTCTCAGTGAATTCTGAGCGTTTTCCACCAAGTGTCAAGCGATCAACGATCAGGCCTTCTTTTCATTTGCTTGTCTCAGAAAACTGCCTTCTTGGCCGTGAACATTGTTGTGTTCTCCATTTCCACCCACATCATACCCACCTTCGCAGCCGCCCCCATGCCTTCATGCTTTAATCTGCCGGGTTACGCAGTCTTTTTGCTAATTTTGCCTGTGCCGCACGATGTACTTACGCAGCTGCACGTTTTGATGTCATTTTTTTATTTGGACTTCTCCAAACCTGCAGGAGGAGAAGCAAATTGAGAATTGTGACAAAAAACTGAAGAATAAAAGCCAAATAAATAAAAAGCTTCAATACTTATGCAATAACACATTTAGCAATGATAATACTGTATAAATGTTGACCTAAGAAAGCTTTTTTTTCCCACATTCTTCTCACAGATGCCATGTAATTGGGGGACTTTCTCACACAGAGTCGGACTCATGCACAGACCTGCAGGTGCTTTTGTACCGATTCAAACCGCATTTACTCAGGATCAGGTGGTGCATTTAACTATTTGTGGAGCAAATGTCCCTCAAGGAGCTCTAAACTGGGATAAAGTTGAAATGCAGCTTCTGCCTGTAACGTTTATGCCACTAAAGAGTTAAACTCTGATCTCTTGTTTCCTTTAAACTAAGTATTATTGAACCTGTTTAAACCTTCAATTAAGTTAAAGACACACATTTACGCTAAACTGTAATTTTAGGTGTTTCCACAAATACTGAAATGACCCTGTAATGAAATCATCACCTAAAATAAAGAAACAGAGAATATGGAGAGAGGAGGGGGGTTGTAAGAGATACAGATAAGAACATTTTTATTATTTATTAGTGAAAGTTGACTTTTTACTTTAAATTTCAGTCAAGGGCTACAATGAAAGAGTGTTTTAAATCTAATTTCATTGTTTAATCTAATAAATTACATTACTTTAGCATATTTTGTGTTTTTTTAAGTCGTTCATATATCAAAACATTTGGCTCCACTGGGAATATTGTGCTATAATTTTTATTATTGGTAACTTTTAGACTTTTTGAATTATTTAACTTCATTTACAAAAGTCTTTCCTATACAAAAACATTAAAATCTTTTCATTTCCTTTAAAATATTGTTCTTTTTTATCTTCTTTAGCATACTCCATCTATTTTTGTTTTTTTGTTTTTATGCTTCTTTTCATCTTTTAGCTACTGTTTTGTGAATTTTAACGTTTTAGCCACGGTTTTGACATTTATTGCTTTTATTTAGTTTTGTTGATTTTAGCTTTAAGCCTTATTTTAGCTTATTTTAACTCTTAGATACTTTGTATAAATGTTAGCTTTTTTTATTCTTCAAAACTTTCAGTAAAGTCATTCAGCACTCAGCATCTACTCTGAGTTTTTAAACTCAATGTTAGTCATATCAGAGAAAAAATAAAGTTTCTCTCCACCTTTTTCTCACATCAAGAAATGAATGAAAATACCTTACATAAAAAAAGGTTGTCCCAAACACTAAACATGAGACACAAATATCACAAATCAGAAGAAATCAGCAGGCAAACTTTCCAGAAATGTTTTCCAAACACTTTGAAGCCCGTTTCTGCACACGAGTTGACACTTCCTTTCGTCCCGAGCTCTGATTCTGGTTTACACAAGCAGCTGCTGACAGTGGGTCGATTCCTCCACGTTAACGTGCACATCAGATAAGGACAACATCCCACCCTCGCTAAGACTCAGGAAAACACAAACTCACAGATCCATCCTCCCAGACGGTGACAGCAGTGGGAAACTGCAGCGTTACACAACATCCGACAGCGAAACTTCACGACGTTTCATCGTGGCTTTTAGGACGCTTATGTCACAGTGATGATTCAGGCTTTTTAAGGTGTGAATCGAAAGGTGAGGTTCTGTGCAACAATCAGCATCCTACCTGCTGCAGATAGCTCTTTCAATAATTCTGATAGTATTAAAAGCTAAGGACTAGTCCGAGACTAAAGAGGATTGTTTTTTCAAAACAACTAAATTTTCAAGTAATTTATACAAACATTACTTTATCAACCAGTACACCAGTATCACTGCCACTTTACACAATTATTGCATAAATTTGAATTCAGATTCATACAATTGTTTTTGTTTTTTTATCTTTTCGTACGTTTTTCGCAGCCTTACTACCTCTGCATACTTTGTGCTGTTTTAGTCTTTCCTACATCAAGAAGTTCAGCTCATTCAGGAGATAGTTTCTCTGACTTTCGGGTTAAAATGGGTCAAAATGTTTAACTTTATTTGCAAATATTTTCCCCATAAAAATTAAGTTAATGATCTCTTCAGTTCCTTCAACAAACTGACTTTATTTTTTATCTTATTCTTCAACTTTAGTTGTTTCCTGCAGTTAACTATCTTTTTGTTGCTTTTAGTTTTTAGCTACCATTCCTCTACTTTTAGCTTTTAGCTAGCCTTTTACAACATTTACCTTCTATTTAGTTTTATGATAATTGTAGCTAATTGTTTGCTACTTTTAGCTTGCTGCATATAGCTTTCAGCTAACCTCTAGCTTTTTTGTGTTTTTAGCTAGTGTTCTGCTTCTTTTAGATTTAACAACTCAGTTTCAACATTTACCACTCAGCATTCATGTTAGTTTCTCATAAAATGCAGTTTCTCCAGTTTACACAGAAAACTAGATAAATCCTTCTGTCTGATGCATTAAATACATCTTATCAGCATTTTAACATTATCTCAAACACTTTCTCACGCTTATATTTCTTCATCCCGTCTGTCACTCCTCAACAATGACACATAACTCCAGCGTCTGACCGTGGAGCCACCGGACGCCCCGGAGCTGCGTAACGCCCCCCCACCCTACACCCTGACGCCACTCCTGTCACGCAGAGATGTCACCCATGTCAGTTTGTTTTCAACACCTCAGGGAGGACCCGGGTGGGAACGCAGCCCTCCAGCTGACAGGTGACAGTTCAGCTGACGTGAAGCACTCCGTTCCTGTAAAAGCTATAAGAGATCAGCAGAATATTGAGACAAAGTGAAGATTAGTTAACGGACTGTTTGTACGATAGCTGTAAGCGGGGGTGTGGGGAAGGGACAGCTAACCCTTCTCATAATAAACTGCAGAACCGAATGTTCAGTCAGGTGGGTTCAGGGTGACCCTCAGCTCCTGCTACATAAACTTTACCTGTTTTTTTTTTGTTGTTTTTTTGTGTGTTGGCTAAGGTTGATTAGCTCCGGAGGCCATCTTGAATTGAGTTGACTCCAAATGTCAGTTGGTTGTAGATTCATTCAAATGTTAATAATAAATCAGAGGTCCTTCAGACAGGCAGTGTTGACTGTTAAAGTTTTAGGCAAAGATGTTGAGTAAATGTTGGGAATGACTCTCAGCTACTACCTCGTCAAAATTTGGCTCAATATCCACAAAACTGTCTGAGTTAAAGATATTTTTGCATCGGTTAATGTTGATTGGCTGTGGGGGCCATCTTGTCCTGGGAGGAAGATGTTCGCTTTAATTAAAATCTGTCCAACGGTTCATGAGATATTTTGACTTCGGCAGTAAATGACTCTCTCCAAACAAGAGAGTCATTTTTTTCCTGAGTCATCAATGATTAAAACCCTCCTTCCTTGGCATGTAGGTCATTAAATAGATCAGTAACTCGCAGACGTAACCTCTCTGCCCAGCAGGCGTATGAGCGCTCACTAATGAGATGTCGGCCTTCTGTCTGATAAGCTCACAGATTTGGAATCAGGCCACCTCAGTTTCCTGTCGCAACGCAACCCAACGAGGTAACCATTCACCAAGAGTCAACAACACACCAGGGCCCTTCGACAAACACAACACGTGCAAATACGCTTATAAAACTCTGCTCTGAGACGTCGGAGAGGACAAGTCGATCAGGAATGAGTAACAGATGAGGTGAGAAGAGAGGAAATTCTAAGATTTTAACTTAAACTAGATCAATATTAAACTATGGTACCAAAGGATGGCTCTATTGTGCTCATTTTAATCTAGCTGTGATGTAGGATTTTCTATTACCTTAAAAAACTTTGAAGTTTAAAACAGAAAATTTGATCACATGAAGGCATAAATTAAAGGCCTAGCATTCCTTAAAGGAACCCTTCATGCTAGAGTTTGAAATTATGATTATCTTATGCTGAGAAAGGACTGTTTCAATGCAATACTGTGACACGTCAGGCTCAAAGGATGTGTTATGAAAGACTCTCCGCTACAACAACATCCATTTTTAACTCACTTATATGGCAGCAGCTGTGAGATTGTTTCCTTCTTTCAGCTGCTGTCTTAAAAGTCGCCACAGCGAATCAGATGCCTCCACACGGCCCTATCCCCCAGCATCCTCCTCTTTCACACCAAGCATCCTCTTCTGTAGTCTCCTGTTTTCCCTTCACCCTTTAGGCTTCATATTCAACATTCTTCGTCCAATATACCCATTATCTATCCTCTGCAGATGCCCAAGCCATCTCAGACTTCCCTCTCTAACGTTATATATTAGATATATCTTCTCTGGACTGTCTGCATCGCTGTTTCAAGATTTCTGTTTTGCTGTTGCTTATTTTTTCCAAGCAGACAATGAAATGCACCAATTTGCATGAAACCTTCCAAACATGTTGACCGCATAAAGAAATTATGTTTAAAAAAAAACATATTCATTACAGTCATTTAATTTGAAAGGGGTATATAGGGTTATAAAAATATATCTCTTCTTTCTGCATCCATAATGTTCATTGAAATGAACTGAACTGACGCGACTTGAGATTGAGTGTGCGAGGGGCGGTTTGGAGGAAGTGAGAATGAGACTGATGGATGAAGATGAAGGGTCAAGTAAAGAAGGCAGAGTGGGAGTAAAGGTGTGTTGGTTTATCTCAACCAGCTCTGAGTGGTTGCCCCTCCCAGAGTCAAACATTCAGCTCTGACCCTGATGCTTTCATCTCCCCTCAAAGAAACGGACCCGCTGCTGCAGGAGGATAAAGACACGACGAGGGGAATGAGAGGATGTAGCAGTCTAAACACAAATTAATCTATGCTCTCTGAGTGTGGAAAGTCAGAACTTAATGTAGCATTTAGCAGCCATGTCTCCTTTAATCTGAGTGGGGTCCTCATTTCTCAAATTAACGTTTTATTGCCAAGCTGTGCAATAACTCAGACACAGAAAGCACACCCTCTGTCCCAAAGTATACTGTTGCCAGGACCCTTATGATTATGATTATTATTGTGACAGAACTTACAAAACAATCAAAAATGTGATTTAATGACAAAACAAGTTCAGTTTGTGGTCTCAAGCATATAATCCTATAATATTTTACATTATTTTTGGTATATTCTCCATCAAAATGTTATTATGGATTTCTGTCTTCTGATTTTCATGCCAGGGTTTTAAGGAAAAATTATTTTATCTTGAAAAATGACAGAGTTTTAGCCTTTTTGGTCAAATATTGAAAAGTAACATTTTGCATGATTGCATCCGATGATCTGTTTTGCACTCAGATTGTGTTGGAGAAAACTCTCAACTATTACCACATCAGACTGTATCTAGGTATCTGACTTTTTTTTTTTTCAAAAGAAGAATAAAACCCCATCCATGCATTTAGAAGAAGTTTAGGTTCAGGCTGTCATTGCTCAGAGACTACAGGACAACTTTTTAAATTTATCGTCTTTTTACCACAAAACTCCTGTCTGAGTCTGAAAAACCTTTTAAATCTATCTTTCCTGAATAAGAGCCTAAATTCTTCAACCATGAATATCATAAATGTGGTATTTGATGACCACCTGCTTGGTAACAGTGCAGCTGAGCGCACCATTATGAAAAAGTGAAGCCTCACTGTGGGCTGAAGCTTCTTTAAAATACTTTCAGTGTAAAACTACCTGTTAACTTTAACAGGTATGGAGCCTTTATTATATGACGGTAATATCTCTTTCTTTGGAGAGTTTTGAGTGTGTTTGCAGCAGAAATAAAAGTTCACATCTTTAGTTGCTTGCAAATCATTATTATTGAAACACTTTTTTTGTGCCTCGGTGTTTAAACATTGACACAATAAAAACTTGATGACCTGATGGAGGAACAGGGATGCTCCTGGTGCTGGTCACACAGGTGAAGCCTTTTCTTCAGTGTGTTTGAGCTGATGACGTTTCAAGGACCTTTTGTGGAAAAAACTCTTCCCACAGTGGTCACAGAGGAACTGTTTTTCTCCTGTGTGGGTTCGCTGATGGGATTTAAGAGCTGCTAAGAGCCTGAAACTCCTCCAACAAACGCCACAGATGAACGGCTTTTCTCCTGTGTGGATTCGCTGATGGCATTTCAGAGTCCCCATGTGACCAAATCTCTTCCCACACTGGTCACAAAGGAATGGTTTTTCTCCTGTGTGGATTCTCTGATGGGTTTTCAGAGTCCACATGTGAATAAAACTCTTCCCACACTGAAGTGCAGTTTTTCCCTTTTGGTCGGCTGATCTAGCTGTTTGCCTCTGAATCCAACTTCTGCTTCATCATCAGGTTTTTCCTGCTTTACGTAGTGCTTTACTTTAAAGCAAAAAAGATTGGGGAGAGAGAGGACCGTAAACTAACAGAATGTGGCATTTAATTTACAGGATAAAATCTCTTCCCTGTAGGGAACTTTTAGCTATTACCTAGCATTTTTGCTACTTTTGGTTTTTACCTCATGTTTTGCTTGTATTAGCTTTATCATCTCAGAGTCAGCTTCTTTAGTAAAGTTCAGCGAGATCCAAAATCACTCAGCCTTCACACTGCATTTTATCAGAAAATGTAATTTCTGCAGTTTTATTTGTGAAAATCCTTAAAATCCAGATTTATAATAGATGTCAGGCTCAAGTAGATATAAGTAGAGTCTAAAGATTGGGAATGTTTCAACAGAAAAGTCTGATGTAACCATTAAATGCTGCATTTTGTAGGAAGAATATTTTGTCAGTTTTGAATACAGACAAAGTTCCTTTAGCTACTTGTCTCTTAGCAACCAGTTTCATGTTATTCCTACCAACAGAAAAACGTTAATCTCAGATTTGAATAAAATGGCTCCAAGTTAAAGGGACGTACCTCTTCCGGCATCATTACTTGACTTTCTTGTCTTCTCTATCTATACGGGAAAGAGTTAAAGGAGCGACAATAAAAGATGCATTACCAAAATACACAAATAACAGAAAGTTAATTCATTTACACAAAAAGAAACTAAATAAACGTTTAGGCACTTTTCTTTTTCCACTTTAGTTTGTACTTTTCTGAATAACCTGAACTTGTAAATGATTTACTGTATGATTGGAAAAGAAATATGTGATAAATGTGACAATTTCAATCAATTTTGTGCCTTTTGAGTTTTGGAGAACTCTCTAAACTAAGAATTCACAGGAAAACGTAGTAAAATAAGCTGGACTTTTCCTACCGTTTATGTGAAAGCGTTGCTGAAATGTGCTCTGCTGTTAAAGAAGGTCCCAGAGTCTCACAGGTTTAAAAAATGCAGAGAAAATTCTCATGGTAACCAAAGAGGAAACCAGCTTATAAGCATCAAAACTGATTTTTAAAAATAAATAAAGACTATAATAAGCGATCAAACTGCATTTAAAGGTCAACAACATTAAAAAAAAACAATATGAACTCAATAAATCTGATTTTTCTTTCATTTTTAAGGTTTGATATTATGAGCATGTGCAATTCTTTCCAATGCTATTTTCTCCTTTGACTAAATTCACCAACATCTTGTGATTTACGAGGATAAATTTCACCTTTTTGAGCAATCAGCCACTGAATGTCACATAAAATTGTGGAAATGTTGGCAGTCTGTTGGAAAACCGTGAGCCAAAAACTGTGGACATTCTTGTCACTTTGCATGAAGATGAACAGGAATCTGCATTACAACCATTTGTTTCTCCAGGAATGTGTATGGAGTCACGTGTGAAGGCATCAAAACTCCTTTAAAGAGGAATGAGACTGACTTTCATTACCCTCGTCTCTTCTCTGGGAGAGAAATCGTTCCAGACTTCTTACAGTTGTCGTACAATCTGTCATACAGTACTGGACTCAGACGTTTAGGTTACAGAGTAATGATCATCCTCTGTAACAGATTCATCTTTACACAGAAATCCAACCAACAGAGTCGGAGAAAGAAAAGCCCGAAGACAAATGTTTTGTTTCATGGCTGTGAGCGATTCCACCGTCATTCCATCCGTTCCCTCCCCCTCCTCCATCATCCCTCAGTGTCACGTTGTAGATGGAGTCGGAGCGCCGACGTTATGATGATCTGAGGTCTTTGAGGATCGTGAGCCTAGAAAATGCATCATGAGGTCTCCACATGGCAGGCATACTTTCTGGTCAGCTGTGGCCGAATCGCCATGTGTTTCCACTCATCAGCGTTTTCAGACTCCACTTAATTGGCTCATTTTCCCCCCTAACAATACAATATACTGTGTTTTTTGATGTGGAAGTAAATATGTCACACTGATACTGGAGTATCTGCGCAATATTTTATTTGTTAATCCGAAAGTAGCTCTGTTTACACAATCCCTTATGTAAGATTTGAAGTCACTGAAGCCGTCAGACTTTAAATAAATGAATAACATTTTAACAAACCAAACTGATTTTTGATTTTCCCAGCTTCAAACGACCTGAAGTGGGGGAAAAAACAAACAGTGAAGCGATCGTTCCTGGAATTTTAAATTGACAAAAACAAGTCATATCAATAGGCACAGATGAAACGGATTTATCTGCTGATTGAGGGAAGAGTAAAAACAACGTGCTAATCGTTTCATCTGCTGACTCGTCTTGACGCAGCCCTTACGAGCTTCTTGTTGTTTGCATGTTTGCATCCTGATAATGAGTGTTTGTGTTGTTGGGCTGCTAACAGGGGCGACAGCAGCTCTCTGGTTTCAGATTGATTCAGCTGCATGTTTCTGGGGATTAGAGCCAGTAGCCAGCCAGTCTAGACTGGTCTCCAGTTACAGTGGACACACACAATGAGCGGGACACAGACGGAGGGGACACTATAGACAATATGCTTTATGGGTGGAGGGCGACATATGCAGGATACTTATACGACCTCTCTGCCTGGTTTACTGTATTCACGGTTAGCTATGAATACAGTAAATTCACTTAAACTGCTCAAGATTTAAGCATTTTCTAAAAGAGTAAATGTAGTGTGTTACTGTGTAATGTGTTATTTTATTGGTAAATGTTTATGCTGACTAAAGAAGACTCAAAGTTAGCTTTTTTTCTGGATTCTTTCAGGTGTTTAAAAATAAAATGTCACCATTTTAGCTGTGGCATCTGCTAAACTGGTGACATTCATTTGGTGCAATTTTTCCAGCTTTATTTATGCTTATAATGTATTTACATATTTACATTAAGGTTTAAAATTCTGTTTCTCTTTCAGCAACTTTGCATTACTTCCTGAATAATGAAACGAAGCCGTTTCCTGCTGGGACCACCAAGTTTGCCCAGAAGTAATCACACTAATGGGATTTCTTTGTGAGCACTCCTGATCCACACCACTCCGCGAAATTAAAATCCTGCAATTAACTCTGAGGAAGTCTTTTCTTTGGCACAATAATATTAGAGGAGACAAAAAAAGTCTAAACAATAATAATAGTAATAAAAAGGAAATAAACCCACACAAAGATTTTCTGTGCTTTTCTTGTCATGTCTGTCATCCCGGCAGAGAAAAGTGCAGATCCTCTCTGTAAGCTCCTAATTGTGTCTCATTGTTCTGCTGGACTTTGAACTCTGAGGAGTAATAGATGACACCCAGGGCTGTGGTGTGAGCTCTGCACACACTCTACAGTGTGTGTGTGTGTGTGTGTGATGGTCCTGAAGGTACCAAAGGAAAAGGCTTAAAGTGTCAAGACCCTGACACCCAAAACACACAGACAAAGGTGTACATGTGTGGCCTGAGCGAGCATAAAAACATGATGCAGACATGCAGGCTAAAGGCTCTGGTGTTGAAAATACACACACACAAGAACCCACAAGTCCTCAGAAACACTCTTCTATTGGCCTTCACTGCAGCTGAAGAGCACCAGTTTGTCTCCACCTTTTCTTTCATCCTGTCAGGGTTTTATGTGACATATTCTGCCTCTTAGAGGTGTTTTCTTACCAAACTGAGCTGCATGTCTGTTTGAGGGGCCTGATGTGTCTGTCTCATACCCGCAGCAAATAAAATTCAAGTTATGAGAAAGAGCTCATGGGAACTTTAACAGAAAATAGATGTCAACATGACTTTTACTTTAACTCAAACTCTTTGAAAAATTGGATGAAGTTGAGACATTTGTTGAGGATCTTTTAGGAAATTAGGAGCCGCTGAGAGTCAAAGTTAAAGCCTCAACATTATGAGGATTTTTACTCAACATTTGCTGCATATTTAAGGTAGTAGCTTCATCTATACATTTAAAAAATGTCACAGAATATTGCTTAGAGAGCTTCAAAGCACGCAGAGTTGCTTCTTAAACACTTGTCTACAACTCCAAACAGTTAATTAATTTTGTTTGACGTGCAGCCACATTATTTACATATGAGTCCAACAGTGAAGAGATGTCACTGTGGGATCATAGAAAACACTCAGGATGTCTAATAATCAGCCAAATGGACGTCAAAAACTTGGTGTCATCAGGACAAAGCCAATCTGAGACATTTCCTGTTACATATCTTTACATATTGATGGTTGTTTGTATAATTAGCTCTTGATCAAGTCTGCTGTGTTCAATTGAGGTTTAAAATAATGAATAAATGTGAGCTGAGAAAATCACAACAATGCTTTGATACATATAACAAACACTAATCTCTTTCCTATCTTGCTATAGCAGGGGTGGGCAAACCTGGTCCTGAAGGGCCACCATCCTGCATGTTTACTTGTTTCTCTGCTCCAACACACCTGATCTGAATCAACGGGTGATTAACAGGCTTCTGCAGAACATGAAACAGTCATTTAACCACTGAATCAGGTGTGTTGGAGCAGAGAAACAAGTAAAACATGCAGGATAGTGGCCCTCGAGGACCAGGATTACCCTCCCCTGTGCTATAGCATCTAGCTTTCTAAGAGATTAGATAACTAGATTGCAAGCTATTTTGTTGGTTGGCCAGCTAGGTGTTGAGCTGGTTATTTGTCTAAGAGCTTTATTTTTTTTTTGGTTTGAGATTAACAGGTCTATAAAGATGAAGCTGGTTGTAACTGCAGCTTGGAGTTGCAAAACAGTCGTTGTAAGTCCATCAAAGGCTGGCACAAATCTCATCTGCTAGTTTTATCGCTTTATCTTCCACACAAACCCCAAACCCCATGTTGAGGGGAAATCATTATTGTAGATTTGACAATGTCTCTCGTGTTTTCACCTGAGGAATAATTAATGTTTTCCCATTACAACCACTCGACAAAGAAAAAATATCCCGCTCTTCCCGTACAAGAAATAATTCATACAGAGCTGCAAGACTGAACAAGAGATAAATATGTTGTCGGGATATCCAAAGCAGTGCCGTTGGCCAACTGAGAAGATGTAATGCAACACAATAAATCTTGTTTAAAACATTGCACGTCTTTATCTGTCAGTCATGATTTCATTGACTGAGAAAACTGTTTGACTCTGATCAGATCAGTCAATAAATTTACAGTAAATATGTCCAACCATCCGAGACAAGTTGATGGTTTTTGTGTCTATTCAAAATACTGTTTGCATTGAAACAATAAAAAGCAACGAGGAAAGAAATCACATGTAGATAAGGTATTGTATTTTTGTTGGCCTGCTGTGTTAAAGGTGCTCATTGCAAACTAATGAAATTAAACATTTACTCCAGTAGTTTTCCAGATATATTCATATAAATTCCTAAGTTTACTGTTTCAACCTGATCAATCAATCTTTTTATCTGTATGCTCAACAAATCTGAGCATAAATACACATCAGTACATCCAAATTGTCAAACTTCTTGACCCCAAACGGCTTTTCCATGGGCGTTGATCACATTCAGGAGGTAAACAAACGCACGTGGTCGCTGTCAGCTGTTCTCAAATTCTGTGTACCAGTTTTTATTCTAAGGTATTTTTGCCGTGAGTGCCATGAGTTAATGCACCTGACAGATTTATATGTAAGCCACAGAATCATCAGTGATCTTTTTGTGCTTTTTATCAAACCGAATCAGTGAGAAACGATGACAGAAGTTTTGGACGCGTTCGAATAGTTTATTGTCAGCGTTTAACACACCCTTTTTGATTACCAGGAATGAGACGTGTGTAGAACGTGTGCGTGCTTCCACTTGTTTATGTTTGAATCCAGAGACGAGTATAACCCTGTGCAGAAAGACGCAGAGATAAACCTGAGTCACATCGTCAAAGCTCAGCCTGAGGTGAACCCTCAGCTTACCCCACCTTTTTTACCCCCCTCTTCTCGGGTGGGGGCACCCTGGCGTCACCTGTCTGTCTCTGAAGGTGTCAGAGCGCCGAGGTGGGGCACGCCTCGCTTCTCCAAAGACGGTTGGGATCCCAGTTAGCTGGAGGCCAATCATCTCCTGATCCGCGAAGGTATCACCTCGTTTAAACGCTTTCCTGGCCACTTTTTTTGCGTCCCCGATGTACCTTTTCCCATTTCTTTTTCCCTCCTGGCCTTCTTCTTCAGCTCTTTTTTTCCTGTTCATTCTGGACCTCCCGTCATGCCAAACCTGCACGCTTTGATGCCCTTCATTTAGCTCGTCAACAGCGGTGACACATGCACCCATTCATCCTGCCCTCTCCACTTTGTTGGGAGACTGTTCCAAATCAAGCAGCAACAAGCACAACCCATTACTTCCCATTGAAAATTTTCTGCCCAATAGAGCCTACAGACATTCGGCTCGCTGAATATTTGGCCTTCACAAAAGGATTCCTTCTCAGAGATCCCTCATACAAAGCCGGGGGAGAACATAATTTGCGCTGCGTGTTTTCAGGGAGATCTCATCCTGTCAGAGGTGAAGGGTCTTTCATCTCCGGGGGTGTCCTGAGTGGCTCTCTTGTCTTGCTCAGAGCGTGCAGGGGCACAAGGCTGAGTGGCAGGCAGCGGTCGGCAGCAGCGGCTCGGACAAATCCCTCTCTATCTGACCCCGAATCCTCCGGGGGAGATTCGGCGAGCCGCAGTGAATCACCTTGAGCTTAATGATTTGCAGGAATACAGAGCGAAGGGAGCTGGAACCTCCAGGGCCGGAGTTTATCTGCCGGAGCTGACCCTTTGATCCAGCCCACAGATTAACCCCGCAGACAAAGAGAAGGAGCCCTGGATGTGTGTGGAAGAAGTGGACGGATCTTGAGAGCATGTATCTCTCGTGTGCGAATATTTGTGAGGAGATGTTTGAGCGTTAAATGACCTCGGCACGACCTCGAGACTCTGGCGAGACCAATAAAAGCGTTTACAACTGACCAGTGCATTACCTGACCCTGTAGTCCTGTTCCCAGGAGAGAATCACAGCCATGTTTGTCTTTTGTCCATCATATAAAATTTCACTTATCTGTTTTAGTTTGCAGGTTTTGGAACAGCAATGACATTTAGATCCACTGATTATTCCATACAAATGTGCTGCATCCCTCATTAAGAACTGAGCGTTGTTACTGATATTCATTACACAAAAATAAATACCTATTAAGTCTAGGCTTATCTTGAATTTGATTCTAGAAGCAAAGATAGTGACTTTCAGATTATCAGGCATTAAAAACAGACACAATTCTGCAGAAAAACTTACTAGAAATGTTTTAAATCTACAAATAAATTGAATTTTAATCAGTCCTTCAAGTACTTTTTACTTCTGCTGCATTGTTCAAGTTTTATTTTATTTTCATTACACAGAAAGAAAACAGACATAATAACACATCTTAATTTATCGATTTAATTATATTATATTAAGCTGGATTTCAGCCACACTTGTTGCTGTTACTCATGATATCCATAAAATGCTAATTCAATTTTTTATCAACTTCATTTGTCCAGCTAAAGTTTGCAGCTGTGTTGGGTAAAAACTTTTGTTTTTCTTTTCATTTTTTGTCATTTTTTATGCCTTTAAAAAACAAAAACCTAGGAACAAAAAAATAACTTATATTTGATACAAATGAGACTGTTCATAAAAAATCTACATGTTTCAAATGATGCCAACCCCAAGGTAAACTCTCAGAACACCAACAAAGCTGGTAAATCTGTGCCTCATATTAAATATATTATTTTAAATTTTCAGGGTGTAATTTGGTCCTATTTTCAAGTGTTTATGTGCAAACTTCTGGACTATTTATAACCTCGATTTTAAAACTAACAGCAAGCCAAGAAAATAAATCTCACCTCATTAAATGATATTTATATTAGATTTTATGATATGTAGATATTAAACCGAGAGGTTAAACAAATTTACCTGAGAGCCCAAAGAAGTCAGTTTTATGACCATTCTGTCCAGTTTGTGTCAGCTTTGAATCAGTGCTGCTGAAGTTTACGATTGTTGTTCGATGTAAAAGTAAAGTTTTATTTTAAAAAGACTCAATGCTAATTGTAGAAAAGCAAGTTTAGTAGGAGTGAAAGGATCTGTAAAGTCTTAATGCTCGAGTCCTGCGCCAACACTTTATATTTTTAGTTGACTAATCAGTTATTTTCCTGCTATAAATGTATTTTTTTTCATAAACTTTACCTAAAACCCATTTAAAAGCACTACTTAGTTACTCAAATCAACATTCTTGCCACTGAAACCCACAGGCTCCACGTCTTCGGTGGACAGAAATGGTTTTTCTTCATGAAATAATCCAGTTCGTTGACCGGTTTGTGGATGAAGAAGCTCCGGCGACCACCCACTGGTCGTGTATCAGACAGGAAGAGTTAAATCTCCATGTTTGTCTGCCGCTGACAGACGGAGGGAAGAAGGCCTCCAGCCCCAAGTCGCTCGGCTCACGTTGATATTTCTCTGACGTTTGACAACCTTGTTTGGATCCATAACCGAAGATCTCTGGTTTGGAAGGAGACTCTCCAGCTGGGAGCCACATTACGCAAGCTTTTTTAAAATTATTTTAAGACTCATCCACGACGAAGCGCTGCTTTCTGCTGCAGCCAAAGATTCAGTCCTAATAAAGTCTGATATTATCAGTTTGCAAACTTGATTTATCATCATGTTGACTCTTAATGAGAAAAGAAGAAACCCTCATCAGATGATACAGATGGCTCCATGCATTTTAATTTAATTATAATGTTTAGTTCTTTAACATCTTCCTGGTTTGTTCACCACAGACAGAACCTAAAACTGCTTTAGATCGTTCAAAAACAAGAGGTTAAAGGTTTTATCTTCTACTTTCATCATTTCTTGGTGAAAAACATGAATACTTTGGAAAATATAAATCATAGTTTATGTTTTGAATCTTTTTTTGTTTGTCATTTTTACTTTTTTTTTGTTGGTTTGCATCTTTTTCAACCATTTTTAACCCATCTGTAGTTTTTAGTCTTTTTATTTGTTAGGATAAAGTTTTATCTGCTTTGGGCCATTTCGGGTCATTTTTAGGGCATTTGTGTTATAATCATCACAGTTTTTAATTATCATTAAAACTTATAGTTGTTTGTTATCACTGTGAAAACTCATTTAGTCGATCTGAATCTGTTTTAAGTTCTTAAAAGTCCTGTTGCTTCTGGTTTTTGTTTTTTTGGGGGGGGTTCTTTAAGCAGTTTTGTTGTTGTTTTTCTACAATTTGAGTTGATTTTAACCAATCCGAGTCTTGTTGAGGTTGTTTATCAGCATCACAGTTTCTTGTGACTCATTTTGAAACCGTTTGAGGCCATTTTTGAGAAAGTAAGTCACAATCATCATTAGCCAATTCAAACCAGTTGAAGTCACTTTAAGTTTGAGTGAGTTTTCTGACTTTTTAACATAACATAGCATAACACATTAAAAGATAAAACATTAACTTGATAGAGCTCCTAAGTGTCTTTATTTAGTCACTACTGTATGTAGCTGTAATGCTCCAGGTACCAAGAGTAAAACGTGTCTTTGGTTCATTATCCTTTAAACTCTGGATCCAGTCCTGCCACTCAAAGACAAGCGACACTGATTCTCCTGTAAGGAGTCTAAACACAAAGTACAGGCTTGTCATTCCTCTTCAGCTTTGAGACTGGTAGCTCTACTAAAGCCCCCAACACTACGTTTGGGATCAAGACAGAATATTTTGAATCTCCGTCTCCTAAGCCACCTGGTGACTCAATCCCATCTCTGTCCCTCTGCACCCAGCAGCACTTATGACCCTGCTCTCCTCCGATGACTGACAGCTGCTCTCAGCTTTTATTGCCTCACAAAAACATATTTTAAATCAGATTTACCTTTCATTTATTTATTTTTTTTTACAACGAGGAAGAGATTGATGAAGAGGGGGACGGAGACAGGGTGAGCAGGAAGGGAGGGAAAAGCTTCCCCAGATGAAAATCCTAAATCAGCGTGCCCTGCTGCAGCTGAGGCCGACGAAGGGATTGCATTTAATTTATTCTCCTAAGCCTGGGAATCAGGCCATCAAAAGGGACCAAACGATCAGGTTTCTTGCACTAAATGGCCCAACGGTGTGATCCCAGACTGGGATCTGACTTAACCCTTTCAAGGTAACAGGCGAGCATCAGGGTTAGCAGACCTTTTTTTTTTTTTTTTTTTTTTTGTCAAGACTAATTTATCCTCTGATGCTGAGGATGAAGCCAGAAAAACCCTTCAGTCCTGACGGTGACACGACGAGAGCAGGTGGCTCCTTCCAGCGTTTGATATCTTCTTTTTTAACCCTGTTTAATGCTTGTTGATCACGAAGCGGGGCATTTGAACGTAACCAGTTTTTTTGAGCCTCCATAGAAATTCAGATGGATTAATTAGCACAATTTATTATAACCGGGCCGATGATCAGCATGTGAGATATACATTCTGATTTTTATGTTTAAAAAATGGAGATTGTAAAGTTGGCAGATGAGTAAAACATCCCTCAGGGTTGCTATTATTTTATTATTTCAAATAAACAAATTTTCAGACTCAAATTTCATATAATTGGTTTTAATTTGAGGGATATTTTGACATCTATGTACCCTCGTTACTTCAGCTGTACCTTGAAGAGTTTGGCCATGGTAACTTCAACAAAGGTACTTTTTTATACCCTATTTTTGAACCTTTGAAGGTCATTTTTAGTCAGCCAACTTTCTCAGCTGTGTCCCTCAAAGAGTAATTAGGATTCAATAAATATTTCAGGGGGATTCAGGTCATGAGTATTTATGCGCCGTGTAAAACCTTACTGTAATTAAAACTAGCATTTTTTAAGGAATCCATATTTCCATCTGCTTGTAAGTCAAAGTGTGTTTTGCAGATGAGTCTTATTTTGGCCTCTAAATCTGTCAAATCTTTTCTGTAAAATAAAAACCTTGAGTTGAAAATCATTTATTGTTAACTTCAAAGTGCTTCAAAATGTGACTTTTTTAATCTTTTACTGCGAAAGTGATGAAGTTTCAGCATGAACTGCCCAGTTTGGACTCTTTCTAACATTCATTTTCATCGTTTGTGTCCACCAAGCTCTTTGTGATGTTTTTTTTTCCTTTCTTTTCCCCCCTGAAAGTTTAAATCCAGTAGCACTTGGAAGCAGACTTGTTGTTGTTCAGGCTCCAGTCGGGACTTGCGGCCATAAAGAACATAATATTGTCTTCTTATGAAGACGATGAAAAGCAGAGCTGATCTCTGACCAGCTCCTTACCCCTCATCTCCTCTCCTCCTTGATCTTCCCACATTGTTTGCTTAACTTTATTTTCTGTTTTTCCTCCCGCCCCCTCCCCCAGTAATTTTTTCGTGCAAAGAATAAAATTTCTTCTGCGCGGGCTCTGGGAAAGGCGGCCCTTGGATTGGCCCTTCCCCGTACAGATGCTTTAAATTTACCAGGCTTTTCTGGCTGCTAGAGAAGCATCATGAAGGGATGGTGGAACAGAGATGGGAGGGAGTGAAACCTGCCTGTATTTCCTGTGGATTAAAAATCAGATGGGCGCCTTCAGAGGAGGTCTCAGGTCCTGGCCTCCCTGGCTGGCTGGGAAACTGACCCCCATCTGACTCCGTGGTCCTTACTGTTCCCTGGCAGCGTGACGCCCCGGGGACACGAGCCGGGATCTGGATAACGACTGCGTGGCGGAGCAAACCTGAAACCGTTTCACTTTGATACGCATGTTTTTTTAACCTTTACCTCAGGTTTAGTTCTGCCATCTTAAAATCCGAACCCCAGTTTGTGAGTTCACAAATATTAGTTTGAAAATAAATGAAGGTTTATAGGAAACAATAAGCTAAACCCTTCTTGGATGATATTATTTAACCCATAAGTGGGAAAAAAAAGCGTGTTTTATGAGGACCTACCAGGTGCTCTTCACTCTAAGTTCGCATACATACGGTGGACATATTGCACTAAATCCTAACTGATGATTATCACTCGCTGCCAAAAGCCAAAGGCAGATGATTTTGTTTTTGCTTGTGTCTGTCTGCGTTCGTGTCTCTGCTACCAGTACTGATACTTCAGTCCAGTTTAGGACTCAGGCAGCTGCAGGGGGTCTAAGATGTAGAAGTTTCATTCCTAAAAAACTGTATTTGGTTGTGAGATCTTAAAAGCAACACATTTTGATGTAAAAACACAAAATTTAAAGATAAATCTGCAGCTGGAAGTGCTAAACTTCAGCTGACTGAAGGAGCTGAATGATTAGGGGCAACATCAGTTCTGAAAAAGATGCAACTTTGTGTGAAATGTGAATAAAAACAGACTGCAGTGATTTGCAAATCTCTTAAACCCGTAATAAGATATAAACTATCTTATTATGTCCGACTTTTATGGCAGCAGCACATCCCAAAACGTTGGGACACGCTTATGATTTTTACTGTGAAGCATCTCCTCTTCTTTGAACATCAGTCTGCAAACATTTAGGACCTGAGGAGACCCGAGGAGACTTGAGGAGACCTGAGGAGACCTGAGGAGACCTGAGGAGACTTGAGGAGACTTGAGGAGACCTGAGGAGACCTGAGGAGACCTGAGGAGACCTGAGGAGACTTGAGGAGACTTGAGGAGACCCGAGGAAACTTGAGGAGACTTGAGGAGACCTGAGGAGACCCGAGGAGACCTGAGGAGACCTGAGGAGACGTGAGGAGACCCGAAGAGACTTGAGGAGACCTGAGGAGACTCGAGGAGACCCGAGGAGACCTGAGGAGACCCGAGGAGACCCGAGGAGACCCGCGGAAACTTGAGGAGACTTGAGGAGACTTGAGGAGACCTGAGGAGACCCGAGGAGCCCTGAGGAGACCCGAGGAGACCCGAGGAGACTTGAGGAGACCCGAGGAGACCCGCGGAGACTTGAGGAGACCCGAGGAGACCCGAGGAGACCTGAGGAGACCTGAGGAGACTTGAGGAGACCCGAGGAGACCCGCGGAGACTTGAGGAGACCCGAGGACACCCGAGGAGACCTGAGGAGACCCGAGGAGACCTGAGGAGTCCCAAGGAGACAAGTAAAAACTTAGTCCGGTCATTATCAATAAATATTGTGCATCACTGTGAAAACTCCAAATCATCTGATGTCGTTTTAGAGAAGCTGCAGTAGGAATCCTTTTTCCTTTTTCTTCTTGTTATCCATCTTTTCACATAATGTGAGGCCAAAATTAGGCAACAATAGTTTCAAAATTACTTTTTTTTTTCCAGGTTCTTAAATTTATGCTTGTTTGACCAGTTTTACATCCGGGCGCCTTTCGGAACGTCCTCACAAGAACCGGTTTGATCTTCCTAAGCTCAGTCAGAAACACATTCGGCTTGTTGAGACGTCAGATTCAGAGGATCAAGCAAATCAAATAAATATATAATTCACTTTTTTTTTTTCATCTTTATTTATGCTCACTTTAATGCACTAAAGACAGATTTATTATTCCATTCAAGACACACTCTTGTTCTTGTTTGCAGAACTTTGGAGTCTTTTCTTATTAATTTCCTCACCAACATGCATATTTAATTTTATAAATCATTCTTCAGTGATGTATGTAAATTTATATAAATAAATTAAAAAAAGATTTCATAATTTCTGGAGAATCACTGTGCTGTTTTCAAAGATATTTTATTACCGGAGTGTATACAGACATTTTATAGAATCATCAACTATAGCAATTCTTTATAACGCAATTTACAATTTAGTTTTCTCATAAGAAAGTTAGGCTGTTGAAAAGTCCAAATGCAGCAGAACAATCGTGTTCCTCCGTGTATTATGTCCACCGTTCCCCAATTCAAATCCAACTCAAATCGACCAGCGTCTGTGTTTCAGGAGGCCTGATGCGGAAAGGAAACAAAAATCCAATGTTCGATCACACGGCGCCATCTGGTGGCAGACGAACACAAACTGCAGAACCTCCGTTTCCAGCAATAACAAAGTACAAATTCTTTATGGCAGAACAAAGACAAAGAAACAAAAAAAGAAGCAAAACACAAATCTGGTGCCATTTGTAACCAATGGGGAAAATCAAAATAAGAAATTAAACTCTGCTACAGTCCGATATTTTGCCATAATGTTTCACAAACACTCCCATCTATATGAACACTTATTGGAACACACAAGAGAAACAATAGGTGCTCTGCAAAAACCTCAAATCTCCTGTTATTTACCATAAACTGATTGATTTATGCTGTTAATAACAACACAATGCTGGCATTTCCATTGCACTTCTTTCTTTTCTTTTTTTTGTTTTTAAAAGATATTCAAGATTTTTGCGGCACTCGGAAGAAACTTTTGCCCGTCTAAACAAAGGCAAAAAGAGAAATTTGCAACACACAACACAAAAACTCTTCCTATTACACTGATATTCAAGTCTCCTAAAGACCAAAGCAGACCAACATGAACTTACCTTCACCTTTTCATTATACAGTACAACAGATGTTCCAAACCGATACCAAAAAGTACAACACACAGGTAAATGTGGTGTGATACTGAGCTCAAGAGAAAGAATAGCTGTTTTTAATGTCTTCACTGCCTTTACATGCATTAACCCGTATTATCGGACTTCACTAGAAGCCTTTGTAATTGAGGTGCAGCTATGTCTTATAATATCTTTTTTATTTATATTTTAAATCGTATATAACCTAAAGTTTTTAACTGCTGATTCGGTTTTGTTCGGCACTGTTTGAATTGAAAGACCGCAGAATGAACAGCACACGTCTACGTTTAAACACCAGGTGTGAGAAGGAATTAAGAAACTAAAAACAATAGGAGTTAACATAATGCAAAATCAGGTTCCCGGCCTTTAGAATTCTTCTTTTTTCTTCATTTCTAATAAATTACCAGTAAACAACTTCCTCTCTTCTTGCAGGCAAAAACAAAAACAAAAAAACCCCCAGGAGGCAGGGAAGAGGGACGAAGGAGGGGAACGTCCCGCCCTTTAGCTCGTCTCCAGCTTGGCCATTTCCTGCACGTAGATCCCGATGCTCTCGCTGTCAAACAGCACAAAGTAGACGGTCTTGATGGTGGAAGACATGGTGGCGACGAAGTAGCTGGAAATGGCCTTGAGGATCAGCTGAGCCGCCGTCTGCTTTGGGAAACCGTTCCTGACGCAGAAACACAAAGTGCAGAAAGATGTCTATTAAATCTCCAACAATCAGATACTACCCTTACACAACAATCAGACATATTAATAAACCGAGTGGATCTTATTTTAGTCTACAGGAAGAACATTTATGCCTTTTTGTGTCTGGACCAAGAACCTCACACCGTGTCTTTGATCATGTTTGCAACAATATTTATTTAGGAGAATTATAAATTAACAAAACGAGTTGAGAAATTCTCTCTTCAAACATTTATGAGCTGGATGGAGCTGAATGGACACGCATACAGATCTTAGGTTCGAAGTCAGATTCAGATTTAAGGTCACGTCTGCCTTCAAAGACCAAAGCCAAAAAATAAACGTAAGGTTTAAAACAGCAGTTTATGAATAAATGAGCAGCAACTATCAGGTTTTGTATCCATCTTAGTTTAACTCAAGCCTAAAAACCTTTAAAAACTTTATTAATATTTTTATATTGGCTCAGGATTCTAACTTCACCTTTAATCTTCTCGACATCATGCAGATCATCAGCTGAAGATTTCTGATTTTTTTTTTAAAACGCTGCCACTAAAATACAAAACCGTCACATTTCCAAACAGATGGTTTTTTGTTTTTTGAAATTGTGCGTTTCTTACCTTCCGCTACCGATGGAGGGGAAGGCCACAGACTTGAGTTTCTTCTCATCTGCCAGGGCCAAACAGTTCTTCACAGTCTTCTCCAGCATCTCCTCGCACTTATCAGAACCCCAGCCGGGACTGTTACAGTGGATCACGTACTTCGCAGGCAGACCAAAACCCCCGGTCAAAACAGCTGAGGGAGGAAGAAGAGGAAGAAGAGGAAGAAGAGGAAGGAGGGTTAGTGCGGTGAGAAGAACAGAGCAAATACTGTCTGAAAGGAACAGATGAACAAACTTCAGCTCAAACTATATTCACAAATTAGTAAAAATTGATTAAATATTAATTTTGTTTAAACTAGAGACACGCTGAGAGCGGAATGACTGCTGAAGCAGCTAAAAATGAGTCAATAGAGCTTGAAAAAACAAAACACCAGCTAAAAGCCAAAAAATAGCAGCTAAAAGTAGCATAAGAAGACAAAAAGGAGCAACTATTACTCAAACAGAACAATGTTTTTAAGGTATTTAAAAGATCTGAATGTATTTCTATGGGGAAAATATTTGTAAATTAAGTTAAATATTTTTAACTGAACGTTTTCATGTACGAACAGTTAAAACTGCTAGAACAGAAAATTTTGAAAAATATGAATTTATACAGATAAACACTATAAAGCTTTATGTGCCAATTTGTTTCATGATAAGACAAAAAAAAAGCTTTAAGTTTTTACATTCTTACATTTCAAAATGTCAGAAACAGTAAACTCTTTGATTTAAAAACCAGAAAACAAACTATCTGCAACACTTTAAACTGTTTTAAATTTCACTAATAGAAGTTAAGAAGTAGAATGAAGGCTTTCCTTTTTCTTCTTCACATTTTTTGTTGTGATATTTTGTCTCTGGGATGATTTTATTCAATCGAACTGAGTAAATCTGTTCCCTTCAGGCGCAGCTGGAACCTGTCAGAAGTCTAAACCCTAGAAGTTGGGTTTGGAGGCCAGAGGTGCTAAATGAGCACTTTTCTTTGTGCAGAAGAAGAAGAAAATCTCAAACAGCTTAAACTGGTTAAACCGGAGCATTACAGGGAGGGATGGAGGGCAGAGGAAAAAAATTACTCCTCCGGGGAGCAGCAGCACGAGGGAGTTCAACGTTTAGTTAAGTCCTCCATCGACCCGGCAGCTGTAAAAAGTCTACTTCAGCCCAAACCCCCGAGTCTGTGGTGTGAGAAAGGCTCCAGTCAGAGTTCATTAGCTCGCAGAAATCGTGCGACTGGACTGCAGTCAAAGTTGAGGATGAGCTGATTTCCAGATGGAGCTCAGAACGATGGAGGCGCCTCACACAGCAGAGGAGGAATCGCTGCATGTGCGGTCCTGAGGACGACGACGATGATGATGGGTTTCATGACCTGCTTCATGGTTTGGTTGGACGCCACAGCGTGCGGTCGTATTAATGTAGCAGACATCTGAAAAATCAGCTGTCAATCAAACGGTTTGAGGCTCCGCGTTTCATTTTTTGTTTAGTTCTTCGGAGAAAATAAAAGCCAAATGTCACAAAGCAAATGTTTCACATCAGCTCAAAGATCTGCTGTTTAATGTTCGAAACTGGTGCATCTGTTTTTAAAAACAGATAAAGAAAACATGCCTGACATTAACGATCGAAGGTTACAAACTGTCATAAACAACAAACAAACATTTATTACTGAACATGATTAAAATTGTTGATTTTTCCAACCTTCAGATTAATCCTAAAATGATTAAATAAACTGACTTTCTTTTGGAAGAATCTACAAACAAGCCTTTTAGTTTGTTTTGTTAAACGTTTGCAAATAAAACTGAAATATTCCACTATTAGTAATTGAAGGGTTCTGATCAAACCAGGGAAACAACAGTCACCATGAATAAAAACAGGAGATCCCTCCAGAAGGAAGGACTTCCCTCCAACAATCAGATCTTTATGGTAGAAGCTCAGGCAGAAGCAGTTCCTCGTTAAAACGTACAAAACAACCAGAAGGGAACATGAACTTCCTGTTTGATCAGGGGAATCAGACTTTTAACCTTTTTGGCTACATTTACCAACAGCACATGTGGGAGAAACCAGGAACTTAGAAACACCTCATCAACGCCATCCTGACAGCCAAACATGGTGCTGGAACCAAGGCTGGGAGAACCATCAGGAGAGGCGCTCGGGCGGGCTGATTTCAGCCAGCAAACCAAAACACGAGGGTGGCTTTGAGCAAACTGTGAAAGTCCTGAAGCGACCCAGCCAGACCTACACCGAGTATCTCTGGGGAGGACTAAAAAAAAGGCTGTAAAACGATGATCTTCATGCGATCTGGTTCATCTTAAGCTTCAGAAGAGCTGAAGGATCGCTCTCAAAAAGACTTGGGGATTTCATTCCTGCCAATAAAAGCTCCAAACGAGTGGTCGTTTTGTTTCTCTTTTGTTATTGTGGAGAAACCACGCAGACTAATGAAGAAAAACTAAATCAGCTGCAACGACACAGATTTTTTAAGTGCCGACACAATGACTAATAAATGCCGTTATTATTACAATGTGTTTGAAAATCAGAGGAGCTTCTTTTTCATGTTAAAGCCTTAAATGAAGCCAGTTCAGCAACAGTCTTCTCCAAAAAAGGTGAGCGGTGAGATGTTGGGAAGCTCATGCTCCAGTCCGTATATTCCCAGGATCCTCTCCTGCTGTGATTAATAAACTCTGTGACCCATGTGTCCTGTTGGGTTTTTTAGATGTTTAATCAAATTGCTCAAGTGCTAGATCTCCTTCCTCCTCTGGGCATAACTTTCAGTCCGCTCTACATTTGTCCCCAGACCTCCACACGGCCGACGCTGCTCCTCCTCTACCGCCCGAAGGCTCGGCTGAGAGGTGAGCGCCACGCTGCCGTAAAGTGGTATCAGAACGATGAATGTGAGCACACGGTATCAGACCAATACCCCAAACTCCAGGGAGAGTGATGAGTGTTTGATAAAGTCAACATAAATCTCAGATAATGACACAGAAACATGAAAGTAACAGACTAATAAAATAATGTAAACAACAAGCAGGGCTTCAACAGTGTGACTCTCTGAATACTGACACCTAATCTTAGATCACTGTCCCAAAAAAATAACTAAACAGAGCTTAAAGTATCTCAACCTTTGGTGAAACAACAGCTCTGTTTTTTAGTAATAAATTAATAAAAACTGTCATCATCTGCTCTGTGCACTTACCACCAGCCACCTCCAGAGGGCCGTTTTTCTTCTTCAGATCCTGCAGGGCTTCAGTGAACTCTTTCCCTCCTTTTTTCTCCAGAGCAGAGCCTGTGAGCGGAGAGAAGACTGATTAATAAAAGAAAGAAATAAAATCTCAACAAACTGCAGACAGACAGCAGAAAGCAGGGCAGCTGATTGGTGCTCGTGCAGACAAGAAGGCAAGCAGGAAAAACGTGAGGATGGATGGAAAGACTGACGGAAAAGCAGACACACAACAGAGCTGTCAATCATTTCATACGGCCTCTCTGAATCTCTGAGCTCTCGCTGTTTGCTACAAGACTTTGAAGAGGTTTCTTCAAAGACTCGAGGCTGCTACTTTTCTAAAAGAGTCTGTAAATTTAGCGTATTGAAGCCTCAGCCTTTAATTTCTTCCCTCTGTTCTTGCATACAGATTTACATGAAATGGACCTTCAGTCCATCTCTTCCAAGCCCATCTAGTGCCAATCGTTTCTGCTTTTTTATTAGACTTTAAGGAAACCACATCAAGTGGCCATTTAGGTTCAGTTAGTAAGTGAACGAGACGTCTTAAAGTTGGATATTTTGATCAGTCATGGATGTCATTTCAGCACAGATTTGCTCAGAGCTTCAGAGAGGAGCCGTAAAGAAAAGCAGAAAAAAAAGAAGCCCATTTCACTTCAGCAGAAACAGAAGATTTCATGTTTTGGCTGTAATTTTGTTAAAGACACAAATATCAGTATCAGCCTTTTTAAGTTAAACCTTTTCAGATGATACAACAGTGAATCCAATCATGAAAGCCTGACTCTGTGGTTAAACAGCCTGTTGTTTGGTCGGTAACCGTTCAGCAGTTAAACCTTTGTTTCCCTGCGAGCACTGACCACGCCTCAGGGCTGAAGCTTTATCAGAAACTGTGCACCCGATTTCACACCAGCTCAACTGACAGCTTGGTCAAGAGTTCACAGGTCAAAGGTCATGAGACAGACTGTCTCAGGTGGTCGATGTTTCGGTCGTATGGAACAAACCAACAGCAGCGGCAGCTTTGCGTGTCCATGATTACAGGAGTAAAAAGTGCTTTTATTTAGTGGATCAGGAGAAAACCCAACATAACATTTGAACAATTTAAGCGTGACCTCATTCTGCAGGTTGGTTTGGGCTCGTGACAGCATCAACATTAACCTGCAAAGACTTCAAAACCTGAACTGACCTTTTCCTGCAGTTTGTCTATTATTTACACAGAAAGGAGGGTTTCCTAATGAAGCAGAAATACTGAGTCATCTCAGCGAAGGGTTGCCTTAAAAACTAGAAACAGCAATCAGAAAACAAAACGTCTTATTATCCTCCAACTCTGACAACATCAACGACCCTGAAGAGGATGAATTCTCAGAGCCCGATGACGAATATAAAAACAGAAACGAGCAAACGTGCTGCTACAAATAAAGCCATATAAAAAGATTTACAGAAGCACAAACTCATAACTCTCTGTATACTCTTAGTATTTGTACTGTGGTAGCTCCACTTTAGAGCTATTTACAGGACATTTAAGAAGTACGTTTAGTTCTGATAATGTCCAGTAAAGAATGGTAAACATCTTGTTTTAAGGGGGGCATATTAACATTTTATTTTACTCAATATTCATTCATTGTGATGAATTTTCTAACCTGCATCCCACTGGCTAGAATACCAGCAGAATCAAACAGTCTTGGAAGCAAACCAAGCTGTAAAAACATCTCCAGCTCCACTGACTGAATGAATATGAATTTATATCATTGACTAAAAAGCATCAAGTAAAAAAATAAATAAATCACTGAAAGATTGATGCTTTTCATACACAGTTTGAAGCTGAAACTATTATCACCCTCAGACGCAGGTGAGGTTTACGACAAGTTATCATGGTGATAAATTCATACTAAAACACTAAAAACTGATTTTAAGTCAAACAGAAAACAACTAACCCAACAATCTTTCTCCTTGCACATATTAGCTGTGATTCAGCTGTTAAAACTAAGTTAAAACTAAGTGTTAAAACTAAGTAAACTAAGTGAACTAAGTAAAAAAACATTATTAACAGGAAAAATTGTGTTTTCTGTGAAAATGCAGTGTGATTGCTGAGCGCTGAATGAGTTTGTGCGGAACCTAAAGATTAAATTATTGTTGTTAATCGTAGCTAAAAGCTCAGATTTGCTAAACAGTAGCTAAAACCATAGCCAACAGCTAAAATTATCAAGACAGTAGCTAAAAAAAAGGAGCATAAGTATGCTGAAGTGGATTTCAGAACCATGTTTGTGAAGAAACTGAACAAACGTCAGTGTTCTTCTATGTTATTATGCTATTATTTTGTAAATAAAAGTAAATAAGTTAAAAAGTATAACAATAAAAACTATAAGTCAGCATGCTTTGACCAGTCAAGACAAACATTTTGATCATGAATGGTTAAAATAGCACAAAGTATGCAGATGTTTTTTTTTAATAAAGCTGAATCAGCGTTCACACCATGACACTACTTAAATGGGTTTTTTTTTCTATAAAATAAGATTAATGAGAACAACGTGTGTGTCAGCAGCTGATTTTTTCATTTTTGCAACTTTAATTTCTCTCCAGGACATCACTGCAATAAATGTTCAACAGTTTCTGTTTCAACTTTAATTTCCACCGAAGATGCCGTAGAAATCATTCACAGCATCAATTTAAGGTTTCATTTTTTTTTAGCCTAATTTCCTGGATTACAGCCTCCTAGAGTGATAAAAAGTGTTGTTTTCTCCACAGACTGTAACATCGACCATCTGGACATGCAGAAGGAGAGCAGACAGGCAGCTGAGGTCTCTGCAGAGTCAGAGGTTCCTTTACCTACTTCACCACCTGAAAACAGGGAGGAGTTGGTCGGGTGAACGACAGCGTCGCTCTCCACGATGGAAATGTCGGCTTGAACAACTTGCAACTACAAGACGACAACAACGACAAACAGGCAACAACATGGTGGTAAAAACACAGCGAGTGACAACATGGGACAAGAGATGAGGGAGAGAAGTAGACGATCGAGAAGAACAGGAAGAAAAGACTGAAGTGAGCGCTCTCCTTATTAGCTGAGGACGTCACAGGAAACAAGGAGGCAACTGAGGAAGGAGAGGGTCATGACAACGTGTTGAATTAGGAAGCAGGTCCACACAGTTGGCTGGATTTAAATGTCTAGATTTATATTCCAGAAATAAAGAATCTTTTGTCTGTTTGTCCAACTGCATCGTCCTGCTTCCTGAATTTAACGATCACACTCCAGGTGAGTGATCTCCCAATCAGGCTGCGCTCTGCCTTCAACACACACCCGCCTTGGTTTCTGAAAAATAAAGCTCTGTTTGAGCGCTTCAATTTCCCTGAAATCATTTTAAGCAACAAAAAAAAAAAAACAACAAGATCTGGCAGCCAACTGAAAAAAATGCCAACCTGGAATGAACCTGGATACGTTCACACAACAGGAGGAAACAAAAAGAGACTAACTGCACCGAGAAGCTTTCATAAGAATCCTTGAAAGTCTACACAGGAAATATTTGCTTCTTTTTTATTAAACTGCATATCAAAGAATAAAGTTAAATATCTGAGATCTCACACTGTGAGCAGTTTTTTTTTAATTTAATTTCCAAACGATACCCAGTTCCTCCATGTTGCTCAGTGAAAGGCTGCATGTTTAACTTGGATTTTACCAGAACGGCTTAATGCATAAAAGGTTTACTGTCATCACAAAGGACTGCTTGAACTGCAATAAATCATGTCGGTTATATTCTGAATAATGTGCATTTTATGCTCAGATTCTCAATAAAACGTTTGAACAATCTGATGGACTCTCTCTGCTCAGTCCCTCTGAATAAAACTGTCTGTGTTGTTTGGATTTTCATGATCAGAGTGGATCACCAGGATGCTGTAAGGGTGAGTTTCCCTTCAGTTTAATGCTTGTTCTGATTGTTTTAAAGCCTATTGGATCTGCTGTGGTCACTGTGAGCTAGAATGTGCTGCTTCAGTCGCAGGACGACGTTCTGAGCAGCGATGTGTCGCTTTATATCCACCTAATTAAACACAGCGCAGATGTCGCGTCCAGTGTAGTAGGAGACAAAAAATGTAACACAAATGGCTCTGAACAGTGTTATTGTCAAAATAATATAGTTCAGATGTCTGAGTGTACAGTTATTTTTACAGAAACATCAGAAAATCTGCTGTCACGCTGACCTGATAGCCCCACTGTGTGGGATACACATTACTGTAACTGCCAGGTGTGAACACGACCAATCAGAGCTGACCGCTTGCAGTCGAATCACCTGAGATGGATATTTAACGGCAGGTTTGAACAGCCTCACAGTGTTAGGAGCGTCGTGATGGAACAAAACATGGCTTTACTACAACTGATAGTCATTATAATTCTCAACAATAATATCACCACTGAGTGTTTTTCTTACATGATGCAGGTCTATATTTTACTCATCCTTTAATTATTTAATTGCCTATTAAAGCTCGGCTCACTGTCACCAAAACATGTAAGAAGATTTGATTCAATGTCTACTTTCTATTTTTAATTAATTTAATGTCTTTAAAAGTATCAAAATGTGTCTACAAGGGGGAGTTTAAAAAGGCACATTTACAGGAACCTCATCCAAGAAAAAAAAAACCTCTCCATTCAGAAAAACTGAAGATCAAAAGCCTGTTGTTTATAAATTTATAAAAACCATAAAAAGCCTTTAGATTTTCTTTTAAACTGTCCAACGTGTGACACAAACATGCTGCCCACAGTGTGAGTGAATGGATCCAGATGAGACGATTTTAACCAGTAATTCAGAAGATGTTGTTCAACTGCTGGACATTCAAGGATTCAGATCTGAACGCCCGCTGGGACCGCAGAGGGTAGGGGGGACAGGGTATGGGGGAGCTCACCTAGATCATCTTTAAGTTCAAGCTCAGTATTGGTGGGGTTGATGACCCCGTCCACGTCAAAGCCAGCCAGGTTACTGACCTCGCTGTGGATGAGGTTGAGCTGCAAAAGGAGGAGGAGGAGGAAAGCAAGGGGCAGGCATGCGGAGGAGGAGATGGAGCAAAAAGGAAGAGGTGAGGAAGCAGAGCCAATAAAACCAGATTCACTCTGCAGCTCAGAGGGATACCTTGACTTTCTGAATCTATTTCAAGACAATTATTTCTTATATCATCATGAACACAGAAGTTCATTTAGAGTAAAGAAAAAAGAAACTCAACAATAACACGGTTATATTAAGCAAAAGCTGAGCAATATTATTTATGATTGAAAATCCAGATTCAGCTTCAAATCTAAACCATTTTATGTGTTTTTGTACTATGAAAGAATCCAAACCAGAACCGTAATCCTGCAAAATAATTCAACAAAACAGGCCAAACAGCCTGACTGTATTCAAAAATGATTAAAACTGGATGTAAACAATAATAATAAATTCAACTGAAAAAACTGTTTCACATCTTTGAAGCTTAAACAGAAAAAGACAAAAAGCACATCACTAGCAGAAACTAACCAAACCTTGTGACAAATAATGACACTGTCTCACTGGGTTGCGCCCGTCGGAGGCTAGTTGGTGAACAGGATTTGAGAGAGAGTCTCCAAAATGTCTTGAAACGTTTGCAGTGTTTCTCAATTTCCTCGCGTGATTCGCAGAGGCTCGCAGTCCTGTCGTGAAGCGCAAAGAGAAACAACGCGCACAACTTAAAACACATTTTCGACAGCTGTGACCACAAAAGCAGGCCATGAGTTTCAAAAACTTGGTCCAGATCTCAATGCAGCCGCTGGTCACAAACACCCAGAATTCAGTGAGACCGCACCAGAAAATGTCTCTATTTTTTCACAATTTTAAGTCGCCAACTAGTCTCCAACAGTGGCAGCCCAGTAAGATTAAACCCATTATTCAACTGACTAATTTAACAGGCCAATACTGGCCACTATTTCAAAAATATGAACTTGGCCATGGCTGGACATACCTAATTACCAAGTAAAATGAAGATGCAGCAGGTGCTGCTACAATCAGCTCACTGTAGCCCACTATTTAGTTTTTGTAAGCAAGAAGTCTCTTCTATATAATAGTGTTAAGTGTACAAAAAAAACTCAGATTAGTTGACCTCTACCTAACAAATCACACTGTATCACCTCTGCATCATATGACTGATACATCAGTTGAAAAATACTCCCCATTATCTGCGGTACAACTTAGCAATAAGGGCTGAAGTATCAAGGTATCCCTCTAAAATTTCAACCATAACACCCAGTTTGCACACATCGCAGTTACCGTTATTTACACCTCATGTTTCACGAATGAGCTTCAAAACGCAACATCTGATTAAAACGAAGCAAATCATCCACAGGAAAAGTAGTAAAGAAGTCAGAGTGAGACAGAAGATGTGAGTGAAACGCTGGAAGAACAGCACAGTTACAGAAATCAGCAGAGGAGCAACTAGCTTTTTCAGTTGATGGGTTCATTATCTTTGTCAGTGGGAGGTTAAAAGCCCTGGTGGGATTTTAACAGCTGCTTTATTCTGCGGTCAGCTCCACATTGCTGCACGGAGTTATCACATAATGAGGACAACAGACGTACAGAACAGAGCAAATCAGGTTCAAATCAATTCAGCCCGGGTCACTGAAACATGAAATAAAAGCTGTTGTTTTGTGCTTCTTCTGCCAGAAATCATTTGTTGCTCCGCACTAAGATAGAACTCATTATCTAAGGGAGGTGTTTATCTGTCTGGAGCAAACAAAGAGTCAAGACTGATTATGCTTTTATAAACAAAACTGAGAACGGAGCTAAATCATTCCTTAAAACTAAATGATTGGTTAATTTACCTCAAGCAGCATCTGACATACATGAGCCTAACTGAGCCGAAACACTGTCAATTCATCTAAACAAAAGGCTTTATTCCTTCATCCCAACCTCACTGAGATTCACCAATTTGTAAAATTACACTAATTCATTTTCAGTAAAAGATACTTCTCTGATCTTTTATGTGGGGAGAAAAAAAAACATAAGCCTCTCTGAAAGTTGACAAAGCATGAAATTGTTGCTCTGATTGAAATATGGTCTGGTTTTAACTTGAACGGAGCACACACAAAGGCGAAAAGCTCAATAATTCAAAGAAGTATTTTTAATGTGCATTTTCAAAGCCAAAAGAGATGAAGCACTGACTCCTCTGGCGTCTCCTTAACTCCTTAGATTCAGTGTTGTTCCTACAGCCTTTCATGTTATTTAAACTTCGTTTTTTAATGAGCCGTTAAATATGCTTCCACATACTGAGTCAGAAAAAAAGTTTTAAATCCTGTTTTTAACACTCAATAACACAAACTATCATACTACTATCACAAGTGGAAATATAACAGATCTATTGTGCTAAAATGTATTTTTATTAAAAATATAACACAGAGGAGATTCCTCAGAAGAGGAAAAAAGGAATGACCACCAGCATCATGGCGTAACACACATTAAACACTAAATACGGCCAAATTATTTGGATTAGTCTAATAAAAAATGTTTTGTTTCACAAAAAAAACCCATTATGACTGAAACAGACAAATGTGTTATTTTAAGAAAGTCCTGATCAGCACATCTGAGTGTTTTACTGTCTTCTAAGAATATCTACAAGTCTGTGGAAGAATCGTTAATTCGCCTCATTCAGTCAATAAAAGCTTTACATTCTGTATAATCAGCTGAGACCTGCCTGGGGTGAGTAGATCTCTGGACATACGGTGAAACTTACCTTCTGACCCAGGAAGAGGCTCTTGGTGGAGAGCACGGTGAAGCTGTCAGCTGGAGATCCCTCTGTGGTGCTGTCTGCCGACGCTGCCTTGCTCACCTCCCCCTGCCTCTGTTAAAGAGACAACAAACGTCGCCGTGTGACGCTTTTATTTCCATCTGTGACAGCTAAGACATACGTGTGCCCCTCTGTGTGAAGGTCAAAGGTTATTTCAATGCCTGGTGTCAGACAATTTGACTTATTTCTGAAAAATGACGCTGAAACATGGTTACATTTGCAATGTTTGGTTTCTTCCAAGTCTTTATTGCTTAAACAAATGAAACAACTGAGGAACCACTGAGTGACAGCAGCTCCATCAATTAGAATGGAGCACTGCTCACACCACCACCTCCACGTCACACCTACATGCCAACTCACTTCTGTGACTACCTCCCTTTGAGCAGCAGGATGACGTCAACCTGTCCTGTTACCTCACTTGACTGGTCAAATGCATCAGTCCCAGCTTAAAAGTGGGTTTTTTTGAGAGCAGCCATAAATGTTAAGTTAAAGGGTCAAAGGTCAGAACACACGTGTCAACAGGATGTATAATAAATGCATCTGTTGTTGGTTTTGCAAACATTATTTGTGTGACTTTTAATTAGGTCTTGCCATGCTTTCAAATTAATCAACATGCCATAAAATCATCCAAACGTGTTTCTTGTTCTCTTAATAAGCCAAGCAAACATTTAACCACAGGTGGTAATGACATACTGAACTTCCTTACCTAAACTCAGACATATTCAGGGTTAAAGTAATCAGGCTTTTCGCTTTGAGACATACCTTAGCCTTCCCTCCTGTCTTCTTGCCAGTCATTTTCTTGGCGGCTGTTTTCTTGACCGTCTTGGGCTTCTTCTCGGGAGCAGGTGAGACGGGAGTTTCCAGTTTGCCCTTTGCTCCCCTCTTCTTGGCCAGCAGCTCGGGATGGATGTTGGGCAAAACTCCACCCGCTGCGATGGTCACACCTTTGAGCAACTGACACAGGAAAACAAAATGCAGGATTTAAGACTTCACCGTCGCACAAATGAACCAGAAACTTATTTTGATGCATCAGAAAATGACTGAGAACTGTTTGCGAAGCGGCTCACTTGGTTCAGCTCCTCGTCGTTGGCGATGGCCAGCAGGATGTGTCGCGGTGTAACACGACCCTTCTTATTGTCTCTTGCTGCATTTCCTGCCAACTCCAGGATCTCAGCTAAATATCAAAGAAATATTAAGGGGATCCACCAGTAAATGATCTTGAACAGAAACTAAAAAAAGACTGAACAAGTATGGCTCATTTGGAAAGGTTGCCAGGAGAAAGCCTCTTCTCTCTAAACAGAATGTGGCACAACTTGTGTTTGAAATGTTGCATCTAAATAAACCACAAGACTACTGTACGAATGGACAGATGAGACCAAAGTAGAAATGTTTACAACACCGTGTTTAGCGACAACCAAACACAGCATATCAGCATAAATACCAAATACAATCTATTAGGCATAGTGTTGGAGAGGGGATGGTTTGGACTTCTTTTGCAGCCACAGGACCAAGGCATTGCAGTCATTTAGTCAGCCATGAACTCCTCTGTAGACCAAAGTATTCTAGAGTCAAATGTGAGGGCTCTAAATGCTAAAGCTTGGCCAAAATGGGGTGACGTCACAGGACAATGATCCAGCAAAACTACAGACTGAATCTACAGAATGGCTGGAAAAGAAAGGAATCGAGGTGTTGCAACGGAAACCGTCAAAGTCTAAACCTCAATCTGAATAAAATACAGAAACAAACGCCTGCAAACCTCAAAGAAGAGTGGGCCAAAATTCCTCTTCAGTGTGAACGACGAACGGCTTTTTCGTTTTGGCTTTGTTTATGTTCAATAAATAATGACTTGGTGAAACCTGTTGTTCATTTTTGTACACTTGAGTTTAGATTTTAATCATTTTAGAACCTGGACCAGATCTCTTGAAATGTAAAACCCTAGAATTAAAACTGGGTGGACTTTCTTTTTGTTCATGACTGCATGAATTACTGAGTATTAAGATAATGATTGTAGTGTTGGTGCAAAAACTCATTTCCAAAAAGGTCAGTAAACAGAAAGAGTTTGTGGTGACTGTGAATATCGTACAAATGTATCCCAAAACAAAGCTCACCAGTAAGGTACTCGAGGACAGCAGCCAGGTAGACAGGCGCTCCCACTCCTATGCGATATTTGGGTAATCCCCTCTTGATATAACGCAGCATGCGCCCCACGGGAAAGATGACTCCGGCCTTGGTGGACCGGGACGTCTTGGTTGACTTCTTCTTACCTCCTCGGCTGGACATGATGATGAAACTGCAACCAGTGTCGAGCTCTTCACAGGAAAAATATAAAATAAGAGGCCCATTAGCATATATGAGCATTACAGATTTACTTACGTCTGGTTTTCATGACAGTATGGTACATGCAAGAAGATAAAATACTTAAAATTATTCATCTTTAACCTTTATTTTAATGACTGATGGGACTTAAAGCGAGATTTGATTTGGTAATTAACTGAAGGAAGTGTCAAAGACTCCCTTTTCCAGAGCATGTTTCTGTACCAGCCAACGTTTCTGTGAACGGATCCTTTTTCTCGTTTTATATTCAACTTTAATTCGGTTTTATTTATTTAGCACTTTTTAAATGCAAGTGAGGCTCAAAGTGCTGAAGAAAGCAGAACATGACACAAAAACAAACAGGCAAGGAAGTAAGACAGTTTAAAATGGACTTAAGATGATTTAAAATAAAAAATACTCCCACATATATATATATATATATATATATATATATATATATATATATATATATATATATATATATATATATATTTATAGCATCAATAAGGGAATGGTAAATGAAATAAAACAAGCATCTTAAAGCAAGAACATATAAAAAAACTGGTACACACGGGCATCTAAGTAAAATGTTAAAATACTGAATGCAGGCTGTTCCAAAAAGGTCAGTTTTAAGCTGTGCTTTAATATTTGAAGAGGAATTCAAACTGTAAATACCAAGAAGACTTCTCAATTATGCCATAAAGTGCCACAAAGAAATAAGATCTGTTGTGATGAATGTTATTATTTTAAAAAAAAAAGAGGATTTTTTTCTGGCAAACCCAACCTGGAGACAATATTCAGCTGTGTTTTATGAATCCCAGTGGCATTAGGTGGGTAATGACTCAAGATCCACAACAGGATTTTTATTAATGTCACTCTCCTGCAAAAAGGCAATCTAAATGTCACATCTCTGTGCAGGAAAATGTGAATTATCATAAGATCCCCCTGTGTGAACAAATGTTTTATTCATGACATTTGGCATTATAATCCCAGGAATGGTTGTTTATTAAATAGGCGTAGTTAAAGACATTTTTATATAGGTAGTCTGCAATTAAAAAAAAACTATGATTCCAGTCAGCTCTGAGTAATTTCATGTAAATAAATGTTACAGCAGCAGGTTTGTCTGTCACTGGGAATCAATTTACCACCACAGGCCACGCTTCCCCCCCACCTCCCCCACCTCCCCCNNNNACCTCTTCTTCTTCCTCTTCTTCTCTGCTCTAATGCAAACACTTCACGCGCCACATTCCGTTTAATGTAACGTTCCCCGCGGCGGCTACGGCGGTTACAGACAAACACAAGCGTCCGGCCCAGGTGTAGGTGGGTTTGTAATCATCAGCCGCGGCGGGCATTTCTCTCCCCCTCCGCTGCCCGCTGACAACCATTTCCGCATGTCAACAGCCGGCCGAGCGCCTCGCGCAGGTAATTCATTTCCTCCACGCGGCAAAACAACGAAAATAAAAACGACCGAATTAACGGCTGGATTTGAGCTGTCAGGAGGGGAAAGGGTGGGAGGACATTTTCCCCCGTTCGGGTTCAGCGGCGCTTTCGGATGGAAATAACCCCGGTGGAGCGGCGGCAGCTGCCCGCTCCTCCTCCTCCTCCTCCCCTTCCCTTCCCTGCCTGTCAGCTCCAGAAACACACGGTCTCCGCTCTCGGCCTCCTCCATGGCAGGAAAATTTTAAAAAATAATAACAACAATAATAATAACGGCTCAGTTCGGGCGCGAGGGTTCCCCACTCTACCGATGCGTGGAGCATACGAACCTGGTGGGGTTTTACTTACCAAAAATAAAAAAGAAACGGCAGAGCGGAAAAAAAAATGTCCCCCCCTCGGTTCTCCCGGTAACAAGCCTGGGCAGTGTCCCCGACTCCCACAATCCACAGCGGCTGGAGGATCGGCGCGAGCCGGCGCTGCCCGCGGAGCTCGACCGCCGAGATGATCTTTAACCCTTTACTTCTCCAGCCCGATCAAAACACAAATACTGAACGTCTCCAGGGCTGTGTGACGTTAAAGTTCAAGCTTTTAAATGATAAAAGATAAATACAACTGACGCAAAGGAGCTTAAAATCATACAAACCTGCTCATCTTATTTTACATAATACATTACTTAGCGGTTAAAGTGTGTGTTTCTTTAAAAAAAAAAAAAGTCTGACTAAATACAAAAATTACAAGTATTTAAGTTATGGTATTAAACAAACAGATTAACTTTATGAGCAAAGCAACTGAGAAAAAACGCATGAAACTAGAAACATTTGCATTTTGTGTGTAAATAGTTGAAAATGAGCTGTTCAAGTTAAAACAATCAGAACAGAAGCTAAACTTAGCTTCACCAAAGCTGAAAGCTAAAACCAGAACAGCAGCTGTACGTTAAACCGAGCAGAATAAGAGCTAAAATGAGAAATTAGCAAAACCGAAGGTAAAAGGTAAAAAAAATTACAAAACGATAAGTAAAAAGTACAAATAACACAGGATCTAAAAGCTAAAAATTAACAAAACAGAAGGTGAAAGCTCAAATTAGCAGAATAGTAGGTAAAAGCAGCAAAACAGTAGCTAAAAGCTAAAACTAGCAACACAACAGGTAAAAACTTAAATTAGCAAATTTGTGAGTAAAAGCTAAAACCTCATTGCATAAGCTAAAAGCTAACACCAGCAAATAATAGCTAAATGCTAAATTTAGCAAATAAGTAGGTAAAAGCTAAACCCATTATTACACTAGCTAAAAGCTAACAATAGCAAATAATAGCTAAAAGCTAAAATCAGCACAACCGTAGGTCAAAAGTTAAAAATCACAAAATGGGAAGTAAAAGGTAAAAATAACACAGTATCTAAAGGCTAAAATTAACAAAAGAGTAGGTAAAAGCTCAAACTAGCAAAATTGTAAGTAAAAGCTTAAATCCCATTGCATAAGCTAAACGCTAACACTAGACAATAATAGTTAACATTAGCAAAACAGTAGCTAAAAGCTAAAACTAGCAGAACAATAACTATAAGCTTAGTAAATAGTAGCTAAAAGCTAAGAAGAACAGAACGATAGCTAAAAGCTAAAAATGAAGCAAGTATGCTGAATAAGATGTCAAAGAGCACAACGTTTTTTAAGAATTTGGAGATCTAAATGCATTTTTATGAGAAAAATGTCATTAAAAGTTAACTAAATCAAAAAGTATAATAGTTACAAATACTAAAGGTTATAGCTGTAATGCTCCCCAATAAGCCAAATGTTTTGATACCTGAGTAGCTGAAATAGCTGAAAGCATGTTGAAGCAGTTAGTCAGAAGAAGCTATAAACACAGAAACAATGCTGAGTCAGGAGAGTTGACTGAGCAGTTTGGAGGAAGCAAACGGATACTCAGCAGAGGTCAGACCTGAGCTGTGCACTGATTTAACCCTGCCTCCGTGCAGCGGAGCGCACGTTTGCATCTCATGCCACCACCTGGTCTTACGCAAGGACAAGTCAGACTCAGAAACAGCACTGTATATATTTAATGCAACAATACGCATCCCTTCAAGGGGTGCTGGACCTTTAATAATTGGACTCATGCAGGGGGAACTCTCGCCTCTCCTGTGGGGAATGAATGTGAATATCTGAATTCTGATAACAAGGAGAGAAGGTTTGTTCAGACAGTAAATATAATCTAACATAGTTCCTGTCATGATACGGGGGGTCACACAAAGGGGTCATGTTCACCTGTGCAGCACATGTTCAATACATTGATTGTCTGAATGGAATTAGATCCATACTTCAGGTCTTTCTGAGCGTAATCTGTGGAGCATTTCTTACATCTCAACACGACTAATACAGGATACTCTGATCCCCCGTACAGTCACTATAGGACTGATAATGGAGTCACGCGCCGCAGCAGCAGAAAGGCCTGAAGTTCAGCTTGTCTAAGGAGTGCCAGCTGATAATTAAAGGCGATGTAAACAGAAAAGGGAGATGCAGAGAAGAGCTCACGCCTTCAGCCGTCAACATTCACACTGAGAGAATCTGCAAAGGTCACATGATTTATTTTTTTATTATTGAAAATAAATTCGTGCCAAAGGTGAAGATTTATGACCTACACCCAGCATTGTCAGCCCTTATTGTGTTGGCTAATCCTGCTAAGCCAATCACGTATATGTAATTGTGCTTAGCTGTGGTGGCCATCTTGAATTGTGGTGACTCGCAATTAATCAGTTGTGGATGTGCTTTCTACCCACTGGTTCATGACATATTTTGCAAACAGACAAATAAACACTCACAAGGCAGGGGGTAAAAACGTTATTGCCCTTGCTCCTTTTGAGGGCGGGCGATAATCATCAAGCTGGCCTTTATTTTTCTAAAAACAAAAAACAAAATGATGTGCTGAAGTTGCACAAATAAAACGTTCAACAGGTGAATGGGTCTTGTTTCGGTAACAAAGGTCTTTTGGGGATGTTTTTGTGTCTTATTTACACTTGGGACATCGTTTTGTCATACCAAGTTCAAGAGTCTCAACCTTCACCTGATTAAACCATGTAAACAGGAGGAACACGCGCAGGAAAGACAGGGGAGGAAAAAACACTTCCGGGTTCGTCTTGAGTCAGCTGACCAGGAGCCAGCCAATCAGAAGTCGGTATCGGTTGTAAATAAAGCCTTGAGTTTGAGCTGCTGCGAACAGCCTCAGGGGGAACAGAGAGGATAAAGCCCAGGGAGGGAAACATGGTGCTGGACAAGTCCGTCAGCGGTGAGTCGGTGTTTTATTTCACTGTCAGCAGAATAATACTGCCCATAAACCTGTAGTGTTGAGTGTTTGTAATTAAAAAAAAAAAAAAAGAAAGGCGGGGTGAAACAGCACAGTCAAGTCGGCTCATTTATCTGCTTTATAAAGTTTAATGTGAATACTGTTATCCTGTTAATACTAGTTCTCTTAAATTCATTATTATGACTACTTGCTTTTATAAATTATTTGACTTTAGAGCCTTTAAAACTTGACAATTAAGTCTCAACAGCAGCCAGTAATAAAAAAATATATGTTAATTGTTTAAAATCACGTCTAAGTCATTAATCTCTATGTAGCCTAGTTCATTTTTAATTTTTTTTATTTTCCTGTAATGCATTTAACAAATGCACACAATTTCAGACATAATGAATGATAAATTATTGGATGCAGAACAATATTTTAATGGGTTTTAAGTTGTTTAACTAAGATTTTTTTTAAATTAAATTAGGTAGATCTAAACAAACAAGATTCAAATAAAGAGTGTGAATACTCGAAGAATGGTTTTATTTAAACAACTGAATCATAAAAAGGTTTCAATTATTCCTTTACAATACGTTTAATAACTTATCATGTGGATTTTATTCATATACCATGTGCAGCTGTTGTATAAATGAATTGAACTTATTGTTAATTGATAATTTTATTGCTTAAAAAGTAATGTCTAATCATTTTTGCAACCAAATTCTTGAAGCTTTTCTCTGGTAATATTTTCAGTTTTTTTCAACTATGATTTTTATTCTCATAGTTTTCTATCAGAATAAATTAAATACAATCTTTTGGTTGTATGTTACATTTCATTTGATTTGATAAAAAATGTAAATCCATTTATAAATCATATGACTCATTTTCTTTTCATGGTTAACATTTTATACAGAATTATTAGTGAATAAATCCAAGAATGTTTAAAAAGTTTTATCAATAATCGAAATAATCCTTAGTTTATGCTTTTATTAGCTGTTTATTCTGTGTTTTTTTTTTAAATATTTAGTAAAGTATAAGGCATGTTGGTCCCTAAGAATTTGCCCTGAAAAAGTGCTCAGTCACTGTAAGGATTAAAATGGGATTATGTTTAATCCCACAGCTCTGAATTTTCCACCAGGCTCTGCAGCACTTAGATGATTATTGTACCATGAAAAGATTTATAAAAAAATACTGTTGAAGACACTCGTGTTATGAAAGCCAGAGCTTTATTATTTCATATTTTTTGTGACAAAATAATCAATTATTTAAAGCAAAATCACGCAATTTCTGAGGCAAATACGAATGTGGTTGTATAATTTTATACAGATTTAAAATAACCTGTATGTTGTTAGTTTAAATAGATGATGTGGAAACCCTGTAAATGTTTACAGCAGCTCTGAAACTACTGAGAATAAAAGAAAATGTGGGATTGTGTTTCCAGAGCGGAGGAGAGGTGAGGAGAGGGCAGCGAGCAGCCGACAGGTGAGGAAACAACACCTTTACCTTCTGACGCAACATTTTACACAGCGGATGTGTTTAAGTGTTAAAAATCTACTCGTGTGTGCATTTAAACTTACTATCAGCCGTAACTACGAGTCCTAAAACGGACTGACTTGTCTTTAATCACGTGAACTAAATCTGTGTTTACTGCTGTGGTGAAAAAGTCTGTTTTAAAGAGTTTATTAACATCAATTATTTGAGCAGATAAAACATCAGACTTCTCTTTTTGGGTGGAAATGGTTTAGTTTTTTGTAATAGGTCGCAAAAAGATCCTTTCTCTCGAGGTCCCATCAATCAGAGATATTTGAGCTGATTTTTGGCCATCGCTGCTCAGTGTTTTTCTTGCACCTTCAACAGGTCTGAATTATTTTTGTGGCGCCTGTTTTGTAGTTCTCCACCTGAAGGCTCTTGTTGTTTGCCTAAAATGTTCCTGACAGGTTTAACCTGAAAAGTTGCTTCTTTTGTTTTGTTTGTTTTTTTCATTCCAGCTAATTAGCTCAGGCCTGCAGGAGGCAGGAACCATAAGATCATGATTGCAGATCTTTAAGAGAAACATTAAGAAGAGTTTTGACCTGAAAAGATGAAGTCGCCGTTCACAGAGGCATAAAAGAAGACGGAGACTATTTTGTGTTAAATGTGTTTGTGAGTTTATTGGTGAACTTCTGAATCTTGCAGAAGAAATCCTGTGAAAAGTGTGATCATGAATGCGTCTAAAAATAAATAAATCGGAAAGCCGAGTCCGGAGACCTTCGTGACATTCGTGTAACTTTGTTCCCGAGGTTGCCATGGCGACGCCGGAGGCAGCTGAGCATGGAAAGTCTGGAGAACGTGACTCGAGCTGATCCAGTGTTCTCTTAGTTTAACTAAAGAGTAGATTTCCTTCAGTGACTCTGTTGTTGCACGTGATGGTATTCTGTACTTTTGGGATTAATGTAGAATAAACAGGTTTGAGTTCAGATCTCTGATAAAAGGAGATTATTATTGAAATCAACCTTTTTAATTCATGGAAATAAAACAAAAAAATGCAGTCACAACAATCACAATACAGATCCCTTTTCTGTCAGAGTCCAACCGGTTCTTATATTTTATGTGGTTGGGAAATAAATATCTGATTATTCTTTTGGTTATTTTAGTTTTTATGTAGTAATTGATTGTAATAAGTGAGAATTCATCGCTCAGATTTAGTCAGCTTTGTGGTATTAAATCCCTGCGAAAACACGAACCTTGGAAAGACCTCTTTCACTAACAGTCTCTCTGTTTTCTTAAAACATTTCTTCACCATTAAGCGTTTGTTTCAGAAACTCAACACCACTAGATTGCACTGTTCAAACATAGCTTTTTCTTTTTTATTTTTTTTGTAGTCTGCCCAGGAGGCTCCTGGAGAACTGTGGGACTCTGTGAAGAAAGCTGCATTCGTTATTGGTTCTGGGATTTTATTCTTGGCTGCGTTCGGCAACTCGCTGACATGGTAGGTTCATCATCAGGCAAGAAAAAAAACCCTGCCCACTTGTCGCTGTTACACCTGATGAAGGGTGAAATGATAAATGCTGAGCAGAAAGGACAAAAAAAAAGGACCGGATGAGATCAAATGTGCTGGATGACAGGAAAGAAGAGTGCAAGATGGGGGGGGGAAAACAAGTACAGTACGAGACAGGCGGGTGATTCAAGACTAGAAAGTGTTCGTGGAAGGGCAAGACACGAAATGATGCATGATGGGAAAGAACGTGGCTGAGTAGGAATTAGTTGGAACTGAGCAGTGATGGAAAAGGAGAAGATTAGATGCAGAAAAACCTCAAGTGATACAACTCTACATGATAAAACAGCATGTTAACAGTAAAATCTAGGAGTAAACGGTTCGAGATGTGGTGTTAGAAAGTATATGACGAGGTCGACGGTGTTTGCTGCATCTAACACTGCGTGATACCTGATGGCGTGCAGCGGTTTTTGATGTAACGACATAAAACAGGACACGGGATTACACAGACATGATGTCGCTGGATGTGAGTCGTCTCGACCCAACGGGAGAAGAAATGAATTTTAACAAACTGAAGTAACACCGTGTGAAACTGGTGCAACTAAACAAAACCGAGTTAGACGGATTTTAACGCCACCTCTGCCTCTGAGGTTTGTTGCAGATGTCGGAACCCGTCACAGTACGTCGTTTTCTCACATCTGCTTTGGCTTTCCAAAGACTCAAACATCTGTCGTGTTCTCATTCGTGAAGCTGCTGTCAGTTTTCTTCGTTCTGACAGAGAAGGACTACGTGTCCGAGGCTACTCTGTTCATTTGTGACACGCAGAAAAGAAGAAGAATAAGACAGGTTTCGCACATCGGAGGAAATAATTCCAGGTCTTCTTCCGACAGGCACCTTCAGAGGTTTTGGGGAGCTTCAGGAGACTTCTGGCAGAACCTGTGGACGAAGGTCCACCTGACATTTCAGGGACATGATGCTGCTTTGTTTTATTTAGGTAAGAAATGAACTCTGCTCAGTTTTCAACAAAACAACCGTTCTTCAGTGATCAGGTCTTCCTTTAGCTGCTGTGACCAGGCAGGGGACACACCACGAACATCTGCCATGTTAGCAGTCAGTCTTTTTGGGTTTTGGAGTGGCCTCTGTCTCTCATCAAACTGAGGCTCAGTCAGTTTCTTTGTGCTGTTCTTTCCTCAGAAGCTTTGAAAGCCAGCAGAACAACAGATTTAAAACAAAATGAGTCAACAAAATTTTTGACTTAATAAGCAGTGCTCATAATATTATAGTGACTAATATATGTAAATAGTGGACACAGTATCCATCACATGCTTTAAGGTGTTATGAAACAGATATAAATGTTTCCTGGATCTCCAGGGTCGGCCGTTTACATGGATACAGCCTTATAAAATGGGAATAGTTGGCGATATTAACTTCCTGTTTGTGGCACATTAGTATGTGGGAGGGGGAAAACTTTTTAAGATGGGTGGTGGCCATGGTGGCCATTTTGAAGTCGGCCATTTTGGATCCAACTTTTGTTTTTTCAATGGGAAGAGGGTCATGTGACACATCAAACTTATTGGGAATTTCACAAGAAAAACAACAGTGTGCTTGGTTTTAACGTAACTTTATTCTTTCATGAGTTATTATAAGGTTCTCACCATCTATAAAATGTGTTCAAAGTGCTGCTCGTTGTGTTGGATTGTCGATGCAACCCTGTTCTCCCACTCTTCACACACTGATAGCAACACGGCAGGAGAAATGCCAGCACAGGCTTCCAGTATCCGAAGTTTCAGGTGCTGCACATCTCGTATCCTCACAGCAGAGACGATCGTCTTCAGATGACCCCAAAGATAAAAGTCTATGGGGGTCAGATCAGGAGACCTGATGATGTGTTTTCCTCTTCATGCACTGAAGCTGGCACGTTCCCCAAGTTTTTCCAGCAAGATGGTGCACCACCACATTATGGGTGTCAGGTCCGAGCATTCCTAGATGAACAGTTTCCTGGAAAGTGGATCAGTTGAATGGCCCCTGAGGGTTTGTTTTAAAACACAAGGCGACAGAAGAAGGTTCCTGTACTAACAGTTAGGTTCAGTCACGACTTCTGGTGTCAACCTACAAATGGTTTCTGGTGTTTGCTGTGTGATAATGGACCCAGTTTCTGTAAAAAAAAATCCATTTTAAAATGTCAGTGAGAACAGATTGCAAAAAATAAATAAAATTTATTTCAACTTGCAAAAAATATCCCAAGTTTACAGTGAAGTAAAAGTTTAAAAAGCAGCTTTACTGCATCGTTTTTCACAGGTTTTGAAGGAAACCTTTAATGTGAGACTCCTGAAAATGATATCTAGAAGATATTTAATTTAAGTCTTATTTATGACATCAACGTGAATCCCCAGTAATGCTGAATATTCTGGTTTATTTTGACCAAAAGGATTCTGGATTTTTATTGTTTGAGTTTTTATCAGACTTGTATATTTCACGTTAGGTGAACGCCTTTCTGACGTTGGACTTTATTTATTATTTTTTTTATTTTTCTTGACAGGAACCTTCTTTGCCCCTTATTTTGTGTTCTGGGTTCTTAACGGCCTCCTGCTGTTGGTGGACACCACCGGTAAGCCGTCCTTCATCACTCGCTACCGGATCCAGCAGGACAAGGACACTCCGGTACGTTTCCGGCTCTCGTTTTCCGTTTACTTTAACCACTGATCCCCAACTTCTCCAGCTTCGGTTAATATAAATTAGATATCTGTGGGGTGAAATGGAATCTCTAACGCGAGCTAATTACAGAAGTTAGCTCAGTATTGGTGACGGGATCGAACACCGAGCCGTTCTGTCTGAACAAAGTCCTCTCGCTGTGTTTGATGTTGTTGCACGCTACAGAGATAAAGATTGACACGAGCGATAAGTACGGTTAGCAGCACATTATCCTGTTTGTGATAATCTATCAGATGTTATAATCAGGACGCTCATTTATCGACACTTTAAACAAATATCATCATTTTATTTTTCTGTTTTATAAAAACAAACATCCTGAAGATAATAAAAGATTTATTTTTCCTTCAGTGTTTATCTTTTTCACTCAGTTTTACACAGACTGGGTGAAGTTTGTCATATTTAAAATGTTCAGAGTCATAAAACCTGATATCTGCGACGGTCTGCTGAAGCTCGGTGCCTGAAATTAGTCCCCTGGAAAACAGCAGCACGATGAAGCAATAATCTGTTTGTCCCGAAGAAGACGAGTCATGTTCTTGTTTAATCTGTCCTCACACACAGAGGGGATCGAACCGCTCTGTTCCAGCTGCTCCACTGTTCGTGACACCAAAAGGAACGAGGACATCTTATAGTTTTGATGACGTTAGATTTTAGCTTTGTGTGGAATCTGCTAAATAATCTAAAACGGCTCACTGAAACTGAGCCATTGTTCACAAATAAAATTTCCATTTTACCGTCTGTGGGTTCTCTAAACTTAAATATGACACCAGAAAACATTCTCAGGTCTGTTCAGCTGCTCGAAAACGATCCAGAACCGTCTCACGGTGACATCTTTCTACCAAGAAATGCACAGAAAATAACAGATCTCAGTTTAAAAACAATCAAACAAACAAACTGTTTCTTTCAGGCATTGAGTCGGGACTTTAATCTGAGTGAATGAAATATTAATCCTTGAAGGAATGCATATCACCCGCCGAGTTTTAGACGAAGACATCTTGGTCAAACCTTGAACGTAACCTTCTGATGACGCTTCACTGCTACGGCACCAAATTGTAGCTCAGTTTTTGTAAATCTATATATAATTGGAGTTACAACCATTTTTGTGTTGGCTAATAGAGATTAGCTGTGGCGGCCATGTTGAATTAGATTGACTCCAAAAGATCATCAGTACTAGATGAACATCCAGTGAATACTTTCTGCAGGTTTCATTAAAATCATAAAATATTTTGCTAAAAGACACAGAAGGAAAAAAAAATTGTTGCTTTCTCCTTTTAGATTTGAGGGATATAAAATATTATTACAGCTGATATGTATCACAAGCAAGTATTCACATAAACGACTGAGATTAGTTCTAACACTACCACCTTCACATGATGATTTACCTGGATTTTCTTCTGGGGATAAATAAAGTTGTCTGAATTATACGTAGAAGATATCAGGTCTTCAGTTGTCCTGAAATCCAAATAAATTAAAAACCATCACTGTCAGATGTTCACAAAAACTGGAAACATTAATCGTAAATGAATAAAACCAGCCTCATGGTTGATTTATCTGTTTGTATTCTCATTATTCCTGTTTCCTATAAATTACTAACAATGACTTCAGGTGAACCCAGAGTGGCACAAACCGACATCTTATCTGAACTTTGAGCCGCAGAATCTCACCAAACCTCGTTCCGTCTGATAAATCAGCCTGATATACCTTCTGACAATAAAGAAAACCATCCTGCTTGGCGGCAGTAACAGAGTCAAAGTGTGCAAAGGTTCATCTGGGTTGCTTTCAGAGCACTTTGGTCTCAGACAAACACGTCATAACCAGAGTCCAGATAAAATGGCAGCAAGTACTAGATGGAAGAGTGCTGCTGGGCTGAGCTTTAGTATCTTTTTTTTGTCTAAGAAGATACTTTTTTTCACTAAAACTGACCTTAATGTCACCATGAATGCAAAAAGCACCTTGGAAAAATTGAGAAAAGTGCTCGTTATAGTAACAGCTGTAAGCATTTACCTGTAGCTGAATATTTAAAGGTTGGTACTTCAAACACCGACGTGTGGCTCTTTGTTTCCTTTTGTCAAAAAAACCACAACTGAAAGCGTCTTCTTAACAGTGAAGTGAAATTTATTTATAGAGCACTTTTCTGCAACAAGGCAATTCAAAGTGATTTACAACATATGCCTCTTTTACACGGGCTCTAATTCAGAAGTCCGGCTCTACTCGGCTCGGCTCGATAAAGAATGCATCGCGTTCACACGGGCCAGTTTGGTCGGTAGCAGAGGAACGCCTCCTCGTGTTGCGGGGGGCGGGGCCGCGGGGGTGCGCTACCGAAACTTAGCGCAAGTTGTGTAAACAACGGAAACGCTATGGACAACGTTGGCCCTGTGTTGTTGCTGTTTTTTAAACTTCTGGGGATTCTCCTGAGACTTCAGGAAGAGAGGCGCAGTGGAAGAAATGCTCTGGATGCCGCAATTGTTGCGCGGAGTAGAACAGCTGTTATCAGCTGAAGATTTCAGGCTTTACAGCGCCTTCAGCTGGGGGACAGACGGCAGAAACGCTGCAGGGTAACCTAACGCTGTTGTTTCTATTCCTACTGTTCGCTCTTTATGCTTGTATCTGGCCACACCCACGACCAATGAGTGAACAGGAGCTAAGCTTGCGCCGCCCACGAAGCAGGGCCGGCCCGGCTGGCCCGACTCTGAAGCAGGGACCAAAGAAGCAGGGGTCGGCCTCGAAAAAATGCCGATGGAAACACGCGCAAAGCGAGCCGAGTAGAGTGGAGCCGGGACCTTTAGAGCCGGTGTAAAAGGGGCAATAGAAACAACAATCAGGTACAGAATCAAATACAGATATCAAACATGATAAAAACATCATAATCAAATATAGAGATACAGAAGTAAAAACATCAATCATGTATAATCTAAATGAAATATAAGATAATCTAAATAAAATCATGAAACTAAACAATTAGGAATCTAACAATATCTAAAATATGAGCTAAGATAAACTAATAATTACATTTAAATACACTTGGAGGAAAACAAAAGTGTCTGTGGTCCTGCAGGTCGATCCCACGAAGCTCTGCCAGGCGGTGAAGACCGTCCTCTTCAATCAGATGTTCATCTCCGGGCCCATGGTGGTGGCCGGCTACCACCTGGTGTCCTGGAGAGGAGACCCCTGCGGCCCCGAGCTGCCTACCTTCCACTGGGCCCTGATGGAGCTGGCCGTCTTCTCCATGCTGGAGGAAGTTCTGTTCTACTACTCCCACAGGCAGGAAGCGTTTGTTTCACACGCCGTGACCGCGTGCAGTCCTTAACGTTCAGGTGTTTCATTTATTTTATTGTTTCTGTTTAGGTTGTTCCACCATCCCAGCCTCTACAAGCATTACCACAAACAGCACCACGAGTGGACCGCTCCCATCGGCCTCGTCTCCATCTACGCTCATCCTCTGGAGCACGTGGTAAAGAGGCTCCTCCCACTTTTCTTTTTCTCATTTCTCTTAAGTTAAACATTGTGACGGATCAGACAGTTTTTAGTTAAATACACAGGTTTAGTTTAAAAAAGATTTAAACAAAAACGGGTCGAACTGACTAAAAACCCGTAACCTGCTGAACGACCGGCGCATTCTCAAATCAGAGCGTTTTAGGAGGCGATGTTGATCTTAGCTCAGAAACTCAGGTCACGTTTAGTTCCACCGGTACGTTGGTTCTGCTTAAATATGAAAATAATAAATAAATAACCTGAAACATGAACGTTTTCTGCAGAAACGGTGACTGCTGAGCGCAGAACGTAGCTTCACTGAGTTCAGACCAGCTAAAACGAACTAAACCGCAGCTAAAAGTTAAAACTAACTAAACCGCAGCTAAAAGCTAAAACTAAATAAAACTGCAGCTAAAAACTAAAACTAACAAAACTATAACTAAAAGCAAAAACTAGTAAAACTTAAGCTAAAAGCTAAAATGAACGTAACTATAGCTAAAATTGGCAAAACTTTAATTAAGTTAAAATTAGCAAAACTAACTAAAAGCTCAAATTAGCAAGACAGTGGCTAAAAGGTAAAGAGAGCAGAGTTTGAGTTTTTGGAGGAAATGAAGAGATCTTTGTGTTTTTGAGGGAAACATTTTTGTACATAAAAGTAAAACCAACCTAATTAAAAAAAGTCTAAAAGTAACTAAAACCAGAAGCCGTAGCACTCTGTTCCTGACTGAGTCAAATGTTTTAATACGTTCAAATCTGGTTTGATTGTAAAAATTGTACAGAAGAGACTAGAAACAGTAAAAGAACAGTGCGAACGCAGACTGAGGCAGGAATCTGGAAACACGTTCAGAAGCAGCTTGAATTAATTTAAATTTAGAAAAATGAAATCATTTTCAGCGTCACGCAGTAAAACTCCTCCTGATCGTCTTTAACTCACCGCACGCGTTCGCTCTTCGCCGGCAGATCTCCAACATGCTGCCCGTGGTCATCGGGCCGGTGCTGCTGGGCTCCCACATCACCACCAGCTCCATGTGGTCCTGCCTGGCTCTGGTCAGCACCACCATCTCCCACTGCGGCTATCACCTCCCCTTCCTGCCGTCCCCCGAGTTCCACGACTTCCACCACCTCCGGTGAGTCTTTCAGCCGCCAAAACCGATTCTTTTCATTCGATAAAACCATTTTTTTTTACCTTTCCTCTTCAGATCTGTTCCCTCAGTCAACAAAACAGGCTTGTGCAGCTTTTTATCTTCAGTTTTTAACAACCAGAGCTCATAAAGGCCAACAATAAGAATCTTTTTTTCCAACAGGAAATTAAAGAAAAGTTAAAATGAAGGATTTAAAAAAGGAAAAACTCAAAGAAAACCAAGTTAAGAACCTGTCAACACCTTTAAAAAATTGATAAAGTTTTAAAAGATAGAGAAATAGTGCTAAAGATAACAGGTTTATGACTTTTTTTAGTGTAAAAAAGACGAATTAAAGCCAAACTCTTCAGCGTTTGAATCAAAAGAAGTCTCTGAGGTTTGAGACGGTTACTGGATGAAGTATAAAAATGTTTTTTTAACGCATCCTCTCATGGTATTTCAGGCATACCACAGAGAGAGAAAGGCTGCCTACATGTGCCGGGACAGATTAGCTCTACAAAAACATTGCTAACAACAATTATACTATTATTTTTCCATTTCTGACCACCGTTTTATCTGTGGAGGCTAAATATGACTCCAGGACCTCCAGCTTTAAGGCGTGTCGAACGTCCGGATGACCTCGTTAAGTTAACCGTGTCCTTCAGAAACGTGCGACCTGTCTGTAAGCGCTCCTCTGCCGTCTCTCCCGGTCCAGGTTCAACCAGTGCTTCGGGGTTTTCGGCGTGCTGGACCGGCTCCACGGCACCGACTCGAAATTCCGACAGACCAAGCAGTACGAACGGCACGTCCTGCTCACCAGCCTCACCCCGCTCACCCAGAGCATCCCCGACTCGCCCAAAAAGGGCCAGTGACGACCTGCGACCCCCCCCCCCAAACTGAAATTGAGTTTTGATTGTTTTAAATTCAAGCTGACAGATTTCAGATAAGCGTTTCAGTGACGACCACTTGAAATAAAATATTAAAGGAAGCTGAAATCTGAGGAAAAGGGAAAAAGTTTGGATCAGTAAAAAACTGGCTGTACTTAATTATCAATTCATGGCTTTTATTTAACTCCGTTTATCCGGGGGCAGCAGCCTAAGCAGGGAGACCCAGACTTCCCTCTCCCCATCACTCGGTCCAGCTCCTGCGGAGGAATCCCGAGGCGTTCCCAGACCAGACGGGAAACATAGTCCCTCCAGCGTGTCCCGGGTCTTCCTCTGGGCCTCCTCCCAGAAGACTTCAAACGCAAATTTAAACAATTATAAAAGTCTTTGGTAGCAATAAATCACCCAGTACCAGATGTGCAGGAACACCTGTCGTTTTAGTGTGGGAGGTTTCATGGCTGAATTGGACCGATCTTCATTAATTGCACATTAAGTAAGAGCAGAGCGTGAAGGTTCAATTAGCAGGGTAAGAGCTCAGTTTGGCTCAAAATGTTGCAAAGCAAACAACATTATGGGTGACATACCAGAGTTCAAAAGAGGACAAATCGTTGGTGCACGTCTTGTCCAGGGTGATGTCAGCATTCCACCAAGACGGACGAACCACTTCCAACAGGATTAACTGTCTAACCCCTGTATCATCCAGTCTGCTGCGTATTATGAAGTTATCCTGACACAAACCAGGTATAAACCCAGTACGTATATACGGTCCGGTTCTGGACAGAGAAGCTTTTACTTCTTCACCGTCAGATCAGCTCGTTGGCTGTCATCCTGATTATTTTCCCCCTGAATCTCAGATGCAGTAAAAGATCTGTAAAAACTGATCGTTTCAGCTGAAACACTATAGCTGTGATGAAATAAATCATAACAGAAATGTCTCACTACGATGACCTTTTAACATGTTTTTATTTTTTTCTCCAGTTTGTGGTAAATGTAAGAAATATTCCCGGGTAAGGAATTAGTTTTTAACACTCACCAGCTGTATTTTTGTCTCTAAATCCTGGTTTCAAATGTTAAACGTGGCTTTTTTTGTGTGTATTATTGATATGTTGGGATTATGAATTCATCCATAATGAATAAAATGTAAAAGATGTTCTGACTTGAAAAGTTTTTACTGCCTGCTGCCATTAAAAGCAGGTGATCTGTGTGTTAGCAAAATATCTCAATAACCAGGCGGTGGCTGAACGATAAAACTGGTTTAACTGGAATTCGGCGTGGTGGTCGTGGAGAAGAAAAATAATCACACGGCGGCTGGTGTTTAAGGTTTTTTTGTCCGTTTTGTGTTTTTTTTTTCTTTATTAAAGTAAAAGCATAATTACTAGAAATTACAAATAACACTATAATAGCGAATCACATCAGCCTATAAAGCAGATATTATGAATATTAAATGTTATGATACAAGATCTCGTTCAAGTATTTTACATTTTTCCATTTTTTTTTTTTTTTTTCCTCATGACAAGCTTAGGATAATGTAATGAACTATTTTAATGGTTCTTATTCATATGGCTTTATGGAAATTTGTCTTTTGTTTTTTTTCAGTCTTCAGACATAAGCAGCCATATTCCTCTGCATCCAGTCGGGCTCCTTCTCTTTCTTCCTCCGCGTCCATCTCTGTCCTTCCATCGTCCTGTAAAACTGACAGCGGCGCCCCCCGAAGGTCGCACAGGCGGGTAGCAGCAGGCCGATGCTGTAAACTCCCAAATTACTTGATTCCTGTCGATTGTTCACAAACAGGTGGTGATCACATTAGAGGGAGAGTCCGAAAGTGGAGGAGGGAGGGAGGGAGGGGGGTCTCACTCGCTCAAAGGCTTCACCGGTTCTTAAAATAAAATATAAAAAAAAAAAAAAGGTTTCTGTAGCGCTTGTTTCCATCCAGTAAACTCTTTGCATCGGCTGTAAGCCTCAAACTGATTCAGACGAACCAGAGAAGGGGGGGAAGAGGGAGATGAGAGGGGGGAGGAAGAGGTGAGTACAGCTTCAGTTTGCATGTTTAAGTCCAAGAAGGCTGGACTTTAAAAACTGAAAAACACTGACAGGAGCTCTCCGTCAGAGCCGACAGGCAAATGACTGACTTTAAAAACAACAGAACAGGCAGAGTTTCGTCTGAACGCGGCGGGATCCACTGATGGAACCGCAGCGAAACGAGCAACAAACGCTGCGCCGTGCTAACGGACCGTCTGTGAGCAGAACTTCCTGTCTGCAGGTACTCATTGCAAAGTATGACGTTAAACATAAAGGTTGTCCTGAACTACGTCAGATGGGTGCAGTTTGAACGGGTCTAGTTTCATTTATATCAACACGTAAGTCTGTTTACATCGATTATGGACCCGCATTTCAAACTCTGCTGGAAACAACGAGGAAGCTCGAGTCGAGTGGCTGACCTTCATCAGGCAGAACTGGACGATTGATTTTGTCTCGTTTCGTTTTATTTTGGCCTTTCTGGTCTCGCCTGCTTCGTCGTTTCCTCGCCATTTTATGTGCAGCGCTTTCGCCAACTGCTGCTATTAAAATAAACCCAAAACTCCAATCTGCTGCTAAAAACACGACGACTGTTCGGGATCCAACACGTGGCTTCCTTTAGACCTTTAGAACTTGTTTTCAGTCACTTCGGCTGTTTCTGTAAGTAAACACACACACGGGGCGGCTGCTCGCTCAGAAATGTTAAACTCAAGGACACACTAACCATCGATACGAGGAAAACATCCTGCAGAATTTGTTTCTTACTTTGCAGTGAGCACCTTAACCTCAACCCCCCCCAAAAAAATCTAATATTTAACAATTTACCTTATAGTGTCACAGATAACTGGAAGCTGATGATTTAATAATAAATAACTAAGTTTGCCAGATTATTATTGGAAACCATGTTCTCATTTTGGAAAAAAAAAAGCTCTAATTTTACATGAAAGAAAAACAGTTTTTATCCAGATGTTTTCCCTCTCCAGATGTTTCAGCAGTCCGACCCAAACTCCGCCTCCATCGTAACAGCACAAGAAACACAGCAAATTAAAATCAAAACGCAGTAAAAGATTAAAAAATAAAGTTAAAGTACATACGGCTGTAAGGCAAACATGTAAAACACGAAGCAGAGAGCGTTTCTCTTCATCGGTCAAATTCACATTTACATTAGTGGAACGATGACTTTTATCTGATATCAGTTCTTGAGTTGGTGAAGGGTTCCATCATCCGAGCAAACAAACGATCCGGAGTTTGTCCGCGGCAAGGCTCCCACTGCTCCCGGCTGTTCGTGTTCGCGCCCGTGGCCGAAACGGGAAGCGGCGAGATCCAATCCGAGCCTCCGCTGGCCGCCTCTTCAAGTAATCCAGATGGAAGGTTCCAGTCGTGTGGCGTCACTGAACGGATGGATGGATGGATGGATGCAGCACGTCGGACATAAAGGCGGGAGGAGAAGCACCCAGAAGGAGGTCGTCTTTAACTCTCACTTCCACTTTTGTTTTGTTTTTTTGTTTGTTTGTTTGTGGGGAGGGAGGGGGGGACGATTTTCCATCAGCTTTCAGCACAAAATACACACAGAAAAAAAAAAAGCCACAAGTTGCGAGCAGAATCACACAGTTCATACCAGAACAGAAGACACTTGGAAGACAGTTCACGAACAGAGACAGAGGGGGGGTGGGGGGGTGGAGGAGGCTCTGAGCGCCACCTTGTGGCCTCAGCTGGAAACGGTGACGAGTTAAAAGATGATCCTGATGCTGTACAATCAACACAAGGGTGGCGGGCACAAGTTGGAAGCAGTAAAACCATCAAAATAAGGCAACTTTCAATCATTTCTCCAAAGTCAGGGGCTCAAACAAGTCTTTTTTTTATCATTTGGTTGTTTTATAGTTTCCCCTCAGAGTTCAGCCATAAAGTAAATCAATTTTTTAAACTTCAGCCCCCCCCCC